>NW_006494611.1:7043968-7053740 GCF_000325575.1 Pteropus alecto | reverse complement strand
AGAAGAGGAAACAATTCAATGTTTTTTTAAGTGGGATATTAGCTGAAGGTTTTTTGTAGATGCCCTTTATCAGACCGAGGGAGATTTCTTCCTTCCTAGAGTTATTATAAATTCTGTCAAACATTTATCTGCATCTGTTAAGATGATCGTTTTTTTTTTTTTCCTTTTAATTCTATAATGTAGTGAATTGAATTGATTTTCAAATTCTGAACAAACTTTGAATTTCTGGGGTAAAACGACTTAGTCATATGTTGCTAGTTTATATACTGCTAGATTTGATATGCTAATATTTTTGTTAGGCTGTTCATGAGAGATATTGGTATGGAATTTTCTTTCTTTTTTTGTAATGGTTTTACCACATCTTTATAACAGGGATATGCTTCTTACAATGCTTTGGGGGAAGGTTCTTTCCTCCTCAATTTATTTAATAATTTAGAATTATTCAACATTTTTTGTTTGTTTCTCTGTGAGTCAATTACGGTAAGTTATATTTTTCAAAGAATATGTCAGTTTCATCTAAGTTGTTGAATTTATTGGCATGGAGGTGCTCATATTATTCCCATATTATCTTTTGGCTATCTTTAGGGTCTCTTGTGATATCTCTTCTTTTACTACTGATTTTGGCTTGTGTGATTTTTACCCCCTTTTTTCTTAATTAGTCTTGCTAGAGATTTAATAAGTTTTAATGATTAAATCCAAAGAACCAACTGCTGGCTTCATTTAATTTCTTGAATGTTGATTTCTGCTTGTATCTTAATTTTTTCCTTCCTCTTACTTTTCAAGCTTCAATTCGCTGTACTTTTTCTATCATCTTAATATAGAAAAGTCAACATGTATTTTAAACCTTTTTATTTCTAACATCAATATTGAAATCTATAAATTTCCCTCTATACTACTTTATATCCCAATTATTTATCATTTCTAATGCTCTTTATTATTTTCTTTATATGTGAGTTCTTATTTGGTATAATTTCTTTTTTGGCTTAAAGAATTTCCTTTAACATTTTTGTTAGTACAGGCTTGCTAACAACAAATTCTCCACATTATGTTTTTCTGAAAATGTTTTTCTGTTGTTTTGTTTTAGTTTTAGTTTTTTTTTTTTTTTTTTTTTACTTTGGCTGTTTAAAAGATACCATTCCATTGCCTTATGGCTTCCATTTTTCTAATTCAAAACCAGCTATGATCTGTATTGTTTCCTGAATATAATTTTTCTACTTTCTCTCGTGGCTTTCAAGATTTTTATTTATTTTTGGCTTTTATACATATATTTATGATATACTTAAGTGTGTGTTTTTTGTTTTTGTTTTTTTTGTATTTTTCTGTTCGGCATTTTCTGGGTTTCTTAAAGATTTGAAGTGAATGTTTTTCATGAAATTTGGGGAAATTTTAGCCATTACTTATTTAAATACTTCTCTCATCCATCCATACCTTTTTTTCTTTCTAGGTTTTAATTAAACATTTATAATATCCCCTGATATTGCCTTATATGCCCTTGAGGTGCTGTTAATTTTTGTTCACTCTTTTTCTGTCTTCATACTGGATGATCTTTATTTTTTGCTTCAAATCCACTGATACTTTCTTATCTTAAGGTTTCTATAAAACTGATATGGTAAATTCTTAAAATTTCTATTATTGTACATTTTAATTGTAAATTTTACAATTAAATGTTTCCTTTTATTATTTTTATTTCTCTGCTTAGATTCCTTATCTATCATTAAAACTATATTTTCCTTTTATCTCTTGAGATTATTCATAATCAATCCTTAATTTTTGTGTGTGTTTATTTGTTTGCTAAATCAAACTTCAGGTCTATCTCAGTCTGTTGATAATTGATTTTTTTTTTTTCTTGTAATTATGGTATTTGATACTGGGTATTTTGGGTGATATGATTTAGATATACTGGATTTTATTATTTTTCCCTGAGGTTATGGATTGTTGTTCAAATAAGCAGCTCAGTTACTGACTATTTACTTTCAATTTATATTAGCTTAGTTTTATGCTTTGTTAGAACATACCTGTGTAGTGCCTACAGTGTTTCTGGAGCACCTCTAACTTGATGAGACCTAACCTATAAATTGTATCTTCTGTGGTTATTATCAACACTTAGTTTTAGGTGTTAAAAAGTAGATATGCAGTAGGCCTACTTCAGAACAGGAATCAACAAACTATAGCTTGGGCCAAGTCTAGCCAAAACCTGGTTATTTTGTAATAAAGCTCGATTGGAACACAGTGACACGCATTCATTTATATAGTCTCTAAGTGCTTTTATATCACAAAAGCGTAGTTGAGTAGTGACCACAAAGACCATACAGAACAGAGACTTTTAAAATATTTGCTCTCTGGCCTTTAACAGAAAAGTGTTCTGATTTCTACTCTGGGACATGACCTATCCTCTTAAGGCATACTTTTTCTGATTGTTCAGAATATTAACAAGATCTTTTCACTCTGTCTTGGTTTGGAACATCAATGCCAAATGCTCAGAATATTAACAAGATCTTTTCACTCTGTCTGGGTTTGGAACATCAATGTCTCCCAAAAGTATGCAACCTCTAGTCACTCTGTCTTGCTCTCACCTCTAGCATTTGCATGCTTGTAAACTCCACTTAGTCTCTTCCTGAGCTTAGTAAGCTCAGCTTTTAGCCAGAGACTTGATAGAAGCACTTACAGAACTTCTGAAACACCCACTAAGCTCAATTCTCTCCTCCCTGGTGCCCTCTCCTACAGATTCTAGCTGTTGCAGCAACTCTTAATTCTGCTCTCTGCTCTAACTTCATTGGGACCTCTGTGCTCTATTTAGGGTTCAGCTTCCTCTGTCAATTCAGGAAATTGTTCCCAGGCAGAGAGCCAGGATAATCACAGGACACACTTTATGAGTTTTCCCTCTTTCAATGACTGCAGGCTTTCACTATTTGTTGTCCAATTCCTGAAAACAGTTTTCTTGTATATTTTGTCCAATGTTAGTGTTTACATATGTTCACAAAAATAAGTTCCTTTATTGTTACTTTAAAATTCCAAATGAACATGACTGAGTATACGCATCAAAACACTTACCTTTTAATGGACATAGCTAATTATAGTTTACACTCAAATTATATTACTAGAGAACTATCCATATGGAATAATCTTAAATCTAGGATAATACATCATTCTATTCCCTTTATACACTGAAAACAATTTCTCCATCTACCCTCCAAACCCCTGACATTTCATAAGACATAAAAGCAAAAGATTAAACAATATTGCATTTTCTATTACTATTTTACTCTATCTAGCTCTTCCAAATCATTTATTAGTATTCATCATCATCATCTCTCTCTCTTCTCCTCTATTTTTTTTTCCTTTCACTAAGATATTGGAATTCAGATTTTAAGTTGAATTTGAATACTTCGAATTTTATTGATTTTGTTAGAGTATTACAATGAGCATAGAACTCTATTTCACTCTTTTCTGCCCCTCTGTTGCATAGAAAGAATGACCACCCCACTCTCCATACTCATTCTTTTTGTACTAGTTGGTGTTACTTCTATGTGACAGTTTTCAGGGGTTTTTGATTAGAATGTTTATTTCTTCCTTATTCAATTAAAATAGGGTTTCTCTGTTAAAGGGTTATATTTTCAATAGTATAAAATCAGATTAGTAGATGTTTCTATAACTCAGAATTTCCAAGGAATTAGAAGAATGATGTTTTAATTAAATGCTATTCATTAGCATATAATTGAAGGCATGCTTACTGATAATATATTTGATAAGTATGTTTTGGCTATAAACAACCTCTAAAAATAATAAAGGCCTAGTAAATATTTGAATAACTGGATTCTGATGTCACTTTCTTTGCTAAGGAAAACTATAATTTATTTTAAATTAGATATTATATATCATCATAGTCATTAGTACTCATAATTATGTGAATACATATTTAGAGTGTTCATACTTTTTAAAAAGTTTCTTTCTGGTTTTGTTTCACATAAAGAACCTAGGTTCAAATAACACTTTCATATACTGGAGGCTATAATTAAGTCAAAGTTGTACTTAAAATTAAAAATAAAAAAGACAAGCCTTTAAAATAGAAGTGCTAATAAGACCTGGAGTGAACTTTCCTGTCTTGGCTGTAGAAATTAGCTGACTTTTATCTATAAAAAGGGTAATTGGTATATTATTAGGTTACTTTCTGCTGCAAATAATAGACACTCCAATTAAAAGTGGCTTCAAAATAATATACTTTTTTACATAACAAGATATCTGAAGTGTGATTCCAGAGTTAATTAATTCCGTGGTTCACTAACATCATCTAGAACCAAAGTTCTCATCTTCCTTTTCTGTCATCCTCAACATGTTGGCTTTAGCCCCTCACTCATATTCCCTCATAGTTTCAAGCAAGTTGCAATGCCTACGAGAATCACATTTACCCCCATCTCCAAGTTGCTAAGACTCAAACATACTTGGGATTTTTACACAAAACATACCACACTGGAACCTGATCTTGTACTAAAGCAGTTTAACATAAACACAAGATTATAATTTCAATCAAGGGTTGACTTTGTGGCTAGCAGGGGCAATTAATATTTGTGACATTATTCTACTTCCAGTGGTATGCTGATACATGTTTAACAACTGGATATCTTGGGGGGAAAAAACCCTGAATTGTAGTGTATGTCAATTTCAGTAGTATAAGTACTCCCACCATAGTCACTTTTAAACCGTGAAAATAATGTCATTGAATATAGAGTTGTGAAGAGATGGGTAGCAGCACTCTCTTAAAGGAGTGGTTTCACCTCACAAATGCAATTAGTGTAAACCTGAAGAGCATAATAGTAAATACTATTATAATAAGATGATAGTAAAATAATTAAGTTGATAAATTTTGATTATGTTTTACCTTCATTTGTAATGTTATTTACTTAGTTATAAGTTTATATACTCAAAAAAAATTGGCTGTGGTTAACAACTGGTTTGTAAAATTCCTGAAAATTTAATAACTAGCTGTTCTGAGCAGCCACAAGCTAGCTCCAGCACACCACTCTCTGCCTACCAGCCATCTCCCTTATGCCTTCATTAAAATTATAGCCTTATACCATATGCACACATAAAAAGTTAAGTATTTTATTGAACATTGCACTAAAATAAATATTATTATTTTGTTCATTATAAAAGTAGGTAAAACTTTATTATATTTAATATCCAAAGCAGAAAATTGAGCAATAGTCTAACATTAAAATATTTTATAAACTAAAAGTGAACAAAAAGGTATAAATAATAAAATATTATTGTCCCATTTTGCTGATACTTAATCATGAGAAAACTAAAAAAAAAAATAGCATATTGAATAAACTATTGGGCCAGATGTCTTGAATTCTAAGTTAATGTTCTGGTTCCTTTGAGATCTGCTCAAGGCATACTGCATTGTGAGGCATCATTTTTCTCAGAAAATTGGGAGATAATACCACATAATCTTGAAGGTCTACTCAAAAATTTTGATTAAAAAAAAATCTTTGAGAATGACTTTGAGTATAACACTCTAAACTTCATATTTCTAATTTATAAAAAGAATGTGAATAATGACCTAGATCCTAAAAAAATTATTTGTTGAATTTATGTTGACTAATATTACTAGATTTTTTTTTTTTTTTTTTACTGTTTTTGGTTTTGGCATGTCTATTACTGTATTATATACCTAATTTCTCCCCAAAACTCCAAGTTCTTTAAAGGAAAATCTTATGGGGAAGAGATAAAGAAGGTGAAAGAATACAATATTGGGGGCAGCCAGACCTGAGTCTGAAGGCCAAACCTGCAGCTTACTATCTGTATAGGCTTGGTCAAGTAATGTAATCTCTCTGAGTCTCCATGTTGTTAGGTCTTTAAAAAGTTTTGAAAATTACATGAGAACTTAGTATACATTCAAGAAATGGCATATATTTGCCATATACATATATATTTCCCCTCTTCCAAAGTACTTAACATAGTGCTTGGTACATATTAGAAATTTATCATCTGCTAAATGCATAAGTGAATGAAAGAATGAAAATGAAAATGAAAGATTGAATGAGACATTCAAATTATGAATTAGATATTTTAGTTCATCTTGATTAGAATTGGCACTGACAGTCTTTTAGATCTGTAGCTGCTCATCTTTATGGACTGTGAGGGATAGTGTAAAAGCTCTAAGTTAAGATCCTTTGGTGTTTCTGTAATGCATTCCTCTGTGTCTTGATTTCCTTCACTGAAATAGAGCTTAAATGACATGGACTCCATGGTTCTTGCCACCTTTGAAGTCCCTCCAGACTCTGTCCTATACTTTTAACTATAATAACTCTTGTATAGAACTCAAATGGTATGTTAAAAAATCATTTTGGTACTTACTGATATTTGTAAACATTAGTGATGAATACCATCTTCCAGGTGTCCAAAGGCTCAATACTCAAGTTACAGAAATCATCAGGGCAGGAGGATTTTAATCATTTTATGCGTAACAGATGCTTTCAAAATTTGGTCAAAACCATAAACTTGTACCTCAGAAAAATGTCCATTTTACAAAAATTCATTTTACAAATAATTTCAGGGCATTATAGAAGCCACAGACTAGATTAAAATCACTTAATCCAGTTAGATCATTTTACATAGGAAAAACCGAGTCCAAGAAAGAAATCTCTTAGTGGTCAAATTTGGATTACGACTATGTTTCCTCATCTTTACTATTATTCTCTTTAAACTATATAATATATTCAAAATGCTTAAGGGAAGAACCATCCTCCATTCCCAAAGGGACAAGTTGAAAGTGGAAATAGGAAGTAATATATTAACTTAAAAACAATATTTTCCTTTTTTTAATGACTTTAATTTTATAATAGGGGTACAGAATAAAACTCTGTAACAGAATAATTGCAAAGAGTTACAGATCATTGTCAGTGTTTATTGATCACTTGTCTGAGCAATATTTGTTAGATTTTTCCAGTTAGAAGTTATCCTTTTTTCTCCTTTTCCATACTGTATTCTTTGGAAGGAAGTCACTATGTGTAGCCTATACTTAAAGAGTGGAGATTTTTGCTCCGCCTTCTTGAAGGCAGAGTATCCACATAAATTGGTTGGCGTTCCACTGTTCAGGAGATTTGCTTATTCTCCCACATTTGTCTTTCAGTCATTTATTCCTATTAGTATGGACCCATGGATATTAATTTAATATTTTTATTACAACCCAGTACCACTTTATCAATTTTGTTACTCAAATTGTTTTAGCTTTGGACTTTGGAAGCTCTTCATTTGGTGTCTTTGTCCCTTTGTTGTACCCCCATCATTGCATTTTGTGGTTTTGATTTTAACAAATATTTACTTTCTAGAACTACAAAATACTCCACATTTATCTTGTATACTTCTCGCCCAGTCC
This sequence comes from Pteropus alecto, assembly GCF_000325575.1. Classification (NCBI taxonomy): domain Eukaryota; kingdom Metazoa; phylum Chordata; class Mammalia; order Chiroptera; family Pteropodidae; genus Pteropus; species Pteropus alecto. The sequence continues at coordinate 7,046,362 of NW_006494611.1, read as the reverse complement.
AAGAATCGGCCATTTTTCCAAGGAGCTCTAATAATAGAGACAGATATTAGAAAGTTCTGGCTTCTAGGTGTGCTATTTGCTACTAGGATGTCTTTGCTTCTGATTCTTCAGCTGAAAGAGCAAAGAAATGCATGGGTGTGTACTAACCTTAAATATATGAGTATCATTAAATAGTTTCATACATAACCATCAACATATATGTTAAGCTAAACACACATAAATTCATACCTATGTCTTTAATCCATATCACATAGGTCATTCTAGTTTCCTCATTGCTTATCTATAACCTCCCACTCCAATGTTGGGAAATCTGGTTCTACCATCCACCATCGATTAACTTTATTTAATTCCAGTGTTCATGTATAGTGTTTTCAGAATTGTTAAACTGTATCTTCATAGGAAACAACTTTATCAACTAGAGTACAATTTTTATGTTCATTTCCTTTGCCTTTCGCTTTTCGGACTCCATTTATTTCTAAAGTTACTTAGGTCAGTACCTCCCACTACCTCCCACCGCCTCCCATCCACTTTCATGAGGAGTTTCATATATTTGTTAAGAAGTGAGATTGTTTTGTCATATTCTGCATTTCACTGGAAAATCTCTTATCTCAAATTATTTTTTTAATTGTATATATTAAAGTTCATTCTTTGTGCTGTAAAGTTCTATGGGTTTTGATAAGTGCATAGTATTATGTATTCATCATTTCAGTATCATGTGAAGTTTCCACTGTCCTAAAGAATGCCCTATGCTTTCCCTATTCACTAATGACCTCCCTACCCCAAATCTCTAGCAACCACTGATATTCTTGTCTTGACAGTTTTGCTTTTTCCAGAATGTCACATAATTGAAATTATATAGTATGTAGTCTTTTCAGATCGTCTTTCTTTAGTTAGTAACATGAATTTAAGATTAATCAATGTATTTTTTGTATGCTCCATAATTCATTCTTTTCCTCCCTCCCTCCCTCCCTCTCTTCTTTCTTTCTTTCTTTTTTTCTTTCTTCCTCCCTCCCTCTCTTCTTTCTTTCTTTCTTTCTTTCTTTCTTTCTTTCTTTCTTTCTTTCTTTCTTTCTTTCTTTCTTTCTTTCTTTCTTTCTTTCTTTCTTTCTTTCTTTCTTTCTCTCTCTCTCTCTCTTTCTTTCTTTCTTGCATTCTATTATATGGCTATACTGCAGCTTATTTATTCAATCATCTACTGAGTGAAATCGAGGTTGCATAAATTTTTGGATATTAAAGTTTATAACTATAATAGTGAAGTTGTCTATTTCTCTTTTTAATTCTTAGTTTTGTCATCTGTATTTTGATGATCTATTGTTACATACATACAGATTTAGCATTATTATGTCTTCTTGGAGAATTAATCCCATTATTATTATATAATGCCCCAGACTTTCTTATTCGGAGGTCTGCCATGTTTCTAATGTATATAAATGTTCCAACTTCTTTTACCTTTTTCTTCTTTCCTTCCATTTTTGATTTGTGTTAGCATAGCATATCTTTTCCATCCCTTTACTCTTGAATTATCTGAATCTTGATATTTAAAGTGGGTTCCTTATAGACAATATATATTTCAATTTTTTTTCACTCCACTCTGACAATCTGTCTTTTAATTGATATGTTTAGACCATTCACATTAAAGTTATTATTGATTTTGATAGGTTAATATCTACCATTTTGGTAACTTTTTTATTCATCGCATTTATTCTTTGCTCTCCACTCACTACTCCTTTTAATGCATTCTTTGATTTTCATTGAGCATATTATATACCATTTTATCTCCTCTCTTCATATATCAATTACAATTAAACATTCTTTCAGTAGTGGGCCTAGAGGTCAAAATATGCCTTTTTAACTAATCTAAGTTTGCCTTTAAATAACACTATATTACTTCAAATGTAATGTAAGTACTTTATAACAAAAAACTTGCAATTCCTCTTTTTCATCCCTGAATGCTGTTATTCATTTCACTTAGGTGTATGCTTTAATCATCCAATACATTGTTACTATCATTGTTTCATTGTTTTGTTTTTTTTTCTTTTAAATCAGTTAAGAATAATAAAGATTTTATTTTACCTTAATTTATTCTTTCCCAATCCTCTTCCTTGCTTCATATAGGAAAAATACTTTTGTTCAAGTATCTTACCTATATTATTTTGCTTCTGCCTTAAGAACTCTTTTTAACATTTCTTACAAGCAGGTCTAATGGCAATAAATTTCCTTAGATTTTCTTTGTCTGAAAAGTATTTTTCTTTCACTTTTGAGGAATAATTTTACTGGATGTAGAATTCTAGGGATGTGTGTGTGTGTGTGTGTGTGTGTGTGTGTGTGTGTTTTAACACTTTCAGTATTTCACTCTATTTTTTTCTTGTTTGAATAATTTTTGAGAAGTCTGCT
>NW_006494611.1:7009225-7043917 GCF_000325575.1 Pteropus alecto | reverse complement strand
TCCCCCAACCCCCTCAGCCTCTTTCAAGATTTTCTCTTTGTTTTTGATTTTCTACACTTTAACTATGATATTTATATATGTGTATGTATATGTGTGTGCATCTGTGTGCATGTGCATTTTAAATTTTAATATTTATCCTACTTCTCGTTGTCTGAGCTTCTGAGATCTGTGGTTCTTTGTTTCATTAATTTGAGAAAGTTCTCAGCCATTGTTACTTTAAATACTTCGTCTGCTCAGCTCTTTCTTCTTCTGAAATTCTAATTCTGATATTGTCTCATAGTTTGATTCTTTTTATTTATTTTTTTTTAATTATTTTTCTTTTTGCACTTGAGTTTGGGAAAATTCTATTGACCTATCTTCCAGTTTACTGCTTCTTTCCCTGGTCGTGGGCAACCAATGGGTCTAGTGATGTGCACATAGAAGGCAATCTTCATTCTGGTTATACTGTTTTTTTGTTGTCGTTGTTTGGTTAGGTGTTTTTTTTTTTTATTATTTTTCAATTTTTAATCAATTTTCTTTTAGGTACACAGCAAAATTGATGAGAAGGTACAGAGATTTTCCACATATCGTCTACCCTTACTTATGCACAGCCTCCCTCACTATTAACCAGAGTGCTACATTTATGACATTTGATTAACCTATGTTGACACATCATTATCACCCAAAGTCCATAGTTTACATTAGTGTTCACTCTTGATGTTTTACAGTCTGTGGATTTGAACAAATATATAATGACATGTATCCATGATTATAGTATGTTTTGCTGTCCAGAGTAGTTTCACTGCCCTAAAAATCCTTGATGCTCTGTCTATTCATCCCTCCCTCTCCAAATCCCGATCACCACTGATCCTTTTATTATTTCCATAGTTTTGCCTTTTCCCAAGTGTCATAGAGTTGGAATCATACATTATGTAGTCTTTTCAGATTGGCTTCTTTCACATAGTAATATAAATTTAAGGTCTTTCTATGTTTTTTTATGGCTTGACAGCTCATTTTTAAAAAAACATTGAATAACATTCCATCATCTGAATGTACCACAGTTTATTTATCAATCCACCAACTGAAGTACATCTTGGTTGCTTGCAGCTTTTGACAATTATGAATAAAACTGCTGTAAATATTCATGTGCAGATTTTTGTGTGGACGTAACTTTTCAGCTCATTTGAAAAAATGCTAAGGAGTCCATTGCTGAATCATGTTGTAAAATTATGTTTAGTTTTGTAAGAAACTGCCAAACTGTCCTCTAAAGTGGCTATATCATTTTGCTTTCCCATTAGCAATGAATGAGAGTTCATGTTGCTTCACATCCTTGCCAGCATTTTGTGTTGTCAGTGTTTTGGCTTTTAGCCATTCTAATAGATGTACAATAATATCTCATCATTTTAATTTGCAATTCCATAATGACACATAATTTTGAGCATCTTTTCATGTGTTTATTCACCACCATCTGTATATCATCCTTGATGAGGTATCTGTTCAGGTCTTTTGCTGACTTTTTAATTAGGCTGCTCATTTTCTTATTGCTAAGCTTTAAGAATTGTTTGTATATTTTGGATAACAGTCTTTTATCAGATGTGTCTTTTGCAAATATTTTCTATCAGTCTGTAGCTTATTTAACAATTTGTCATTGTATTTCACAAAGGGAAAATTTTTAATTTTAATGAAGTCCAGCTTATCAATTATTTCTTTTACGAATCTTATCTTGGGTGTTATATTAAAAAAGTCTTTGCCCTTCCCAAGATCATCTAAATTTTCTCCTGTTATCTTCTAGGAGTTTTACAGTTTTGAGTTTTACATTTAGGTCTATGATACATTTTGAGGTTTTTTTTTTTTCAAACCGAAAGTTCTGTGTGTCTAGATTACTATTAATATTTTTTGCATGCGGATTTCCATTTGTTCCAGCACCATTTGTTGAAAAGAATATCTTTGCTCCATTAGTTTCAGGAGTTTTTTGATTGATTATTTCATATTTCCTACATAGAAGATTTATTTTTTTTCTTCCTAATCTGTATACCTCCTAGTTTCTTTTCTTATCTTATTGTATTAGTTATGATCTCAAATGCAACATTGAAAAGCAGCAGTGACAGGGATATCCTTGTCTTTTTATGATTTTGCAGGAAAGTTTTAGTTTTAGTTTTTCCTAATTAAGTATGATGTTAGCTATAAGTCATATATATATATATATATATATTTTTTTTAATTTACTAGAGGCAGGTCCATTTATTCCTAGTTTGCTGAGAATTTTTATCATGAATAGGTTTGGGATTTTGTCAAATACTTTTTCTGCATCTATTGATATAATCATGATATTTTTTAGCCTGTTGATGGGACAGAATACATTGATTTTTGAATGTTGAACCAGTTTTGTATAACTGAGATAAATTCTACTTGGTTGTAGTGTTATGTTTTTTGCTTCATATATTTTCTTTAGATTCTTTCTTCAAATTTCCACTTTATTCTTATATTATTCATCTATTTTTGTATGTTTTTTTACTTTTTCTGTTGGAAACCTTAATATATTATTCTTCTGTTAGATAATTCCACCACCCATGTCATATTTAAGATGGTTATGATGTTATTTTGTTCTTCATATTTTGATTTTTATACCTTTTGCATGTTTTAGAATTTTATGTTGAAAGCTGAACATGTAATAGAGTAATAAGAACTGAAGTAAGCTGGCCTTTACTGTGATGATTTATGTCAATATAGCTAGAAGTCAGGCTATGATTAAAGTTTGCTTTAGATTCAGATGTCAGGCTTCAAATTCCTCTGTTGTTTTTATTGTTTATCTCCTCTTTTGACTTTCGGCTTTCCTCAGTGAGAATCTGTGTCTTGCAGCCCTTTCAGCTATAATATACTGCTATTTTACTGGAGTCCAGATGGTATAGTGGCAAAGTGTTAGAGTGGGGAAGGTTCTATAATATTCTGATTAAATTTCAGTCTTTTAGTGAGTCTATATCATAGGGATGGGATCTTCACAAGTGTCTCGCCAATGGTATAACTTTTTTCCCTCCTTTCTGACTGCAATATTCCCAATCTATTTTCTTGAAATCCTAACCCCTGTTATTTTTCCTAAACATTAAGCCTGAATGGGGACTAAGTAGGAAGAGTCCCAACAGATGAGTCTCTGACAAAGTCTTTTCCTCTGGAGAAGAAAAATCTCTGTGTATTTCATGATGATTCTTCTTTCTTCCTCTCCAATGAGGGATCTTATTCAAATCCTCATTGAGAACCTGCCGGAGTTCCTGATAGAAGCCCAGGAAAATGTGGATCTCCCCCAATACTGCAGTTCCAGGCATCTTTCATTGTTAAGCTAGTAGATGAAACTTCTACTAATTCATCAGTATTACCAACTAAGTGTTCCTACCACTTTATAGCTTCTGCTGCAACTAAGCAGATCTCTACTGTATCTCTCTGGATGAACCTGCCTCTTCAGGTTTTATGATGCCCATTTGTCCTCCAACCTCATTTCTCAGATGGATATAAGAAAACATTGATTTTTCAGTTTGTCCAGCTTTTCCTTGTTGTAAAAGAAGGAGTGACAAACTCTGAACTCCTTACATGTTAGATTTGCCCCAGAAATCTCTCTTGCAAATTTTAAAAAGTTTTGTAGAAGCAGATGTCTCAACTTCCATTCATTTCTGTTCCTATAGACTAAAAGTAGCTTTAAAAATTACTAATGTTCCTATTACTCCCACAAATTCTGTGAGTCCATGAATGGGTCAACTATGGCATTTCTTTCTAACTGATAATCAAAGATTGACATCACTACAAAATTCATTTCAGGGTGCTATAGTTGAAAAGCTGTTCCATGATCTTCCCACTCAAGTGTTCTCGGTGGAATGCAAATGCTAAAATTTGGCTTCTCTCCATTAACCCAATTAAGATAACTTCCAACTCATCAAGCTGAACAGAAATTATATTGAGGGCATGTGACAATGGAAAATAGGAAGACATGGCATGAAAGAGTTGGGCCAGAAAATTTTATGTTGAAATCTGAGTGTTAGGTATCTTTGTACACAAGAGATTTCTAAAGAGCTAGGTCATTAATACAAATATGAAAAGATTTTGTAATTTCAACTTATTTATTTTATTGATCATTTCTTTGGGGTATTGTTTTTTTTTTTAATAGATATTTTTTGTAAAAAGCTGTTATAACATTGCTATATCTGAGAATGCTAGTCTCTTGCAAGTAAAACATTAGTAACATACTTTTTCCCACAAAGATTCAGCTGAACAATATTTTCAAAAACTAATTTATAAAAAAATAAAAATATAAACACCAAAATGTGTGTACTTTGTACTCTTTAATAAATTTCCTAAATAGTAACCTGAAATACTTTTATATTATAGTATTGAAGTCAGTAAGCAAAATAACCATGAAATGATTCTAAAATTAAAGCAATTTTCTTGTCCTATAGCACAAAGAAGGTATAACTTTTCTTCCACATACGTTTCAGATTAATAATCTATATTTTCATTTTGTCATGAATGATCACTGTCAATTTTTTCTTGGAATGATTATTTTTTTAAATTAAAAACTTGGTGTTAACATTCTTTTACTTAAGTAAATATTTATTTCATATGTTTAATGGAATATGGTTTTATATTTAAAGCATCTTGCTGGCAAATGGGTCTTATGCTTTCTAAGCTTTAGCTAATAAGCACAAAGTTGTCTCACAAATAAATGGGGGATTAGGTATATAGCATTTACTATGAATAACATAAACACACATAAAGAGAGGATCTAATCATTATTTGATTCTTTAATCTCTTCAGTCTTAGTGAAGAGTGGGCTGAAATTCAACCATTTCCCTCCCAAGCACAAAGGACCACATGAAAGACTTGAGATGCTTCTTTGTAATACACTCTTTGGGCACTAAAATAACAAAGAATAAGAATCAGTTTAGATTTAATCCCTTAAAAAATATGAAGGTTATAGAAAACTAGAAAAGCATCTTCTTATAAATTAAACATAATTTAGGGCAAAGGCTTTAAGAAAATTAAACACTAAGAGAATTTTTGCTTCATATTACAGTTCATGAAAGCTTGAGAAGCTCAAGAATGATCTCTGCAAAAGCTAGAGCGAAATCTGATCAAATTTGTTAATATATCTAAAGGAAGAATGTGTTAGTTGAGAGCAGGGAGAGTTCGTTGTTCAGTGATTAGGGCTGAGGAATAAAAAGAGACATACATTCTGACTGTTGAGTCTTTAGCTCTGTCTCAGCACATGTATATTATGGTCCAAGAACATAAGTCTCCAGTAGGTATATCTTTATGGAGTTACCTATAGGGAGATGAATGCATCAAGCTATAAAATTACCCATCTACCTCCCATTTTTCTGCTATGCCATATTCATCTAGCAACATGTTGAATTTAATCTGGTATCCCCCGACAATATGTCTAGAAGAAGAATATATTTATCAGCCAACAGAAACTTATCCAAGATAGTTGTATTTCTCATTGTAAGAGATAATACATCAGCTTTCTTATTCTTCATATATTAATCTCTAATTGGACACAATGCTATATATGTATATATGCTTTACTGTTAAATTGCACACCTGAAACTTACTGGATTTTATTAACCAATGTCAACTTAATAAAAATTAATTTAAAAAAATCTCTAATTGGTTAACTAAGAAACTGATTTCATGATGACACATCAGGCTTCTAAGCTTTCAAAGTTGAGAGCTAGCTTTGGATTGACATATATTCACTCAGGTAATGCCATGCTGTGAGAACAAGATGTCGTTCTACAGATGATACCTACACCCAAAATAACATCCATCACTATAAATTTCAACGCTTCTATTTGGTCATTTTTTGAAATATATTTTTGATATTACCACTTTTTACCACCTTATTACAAAGCACCATCAAATTTCATTTGGAACAACAGCCCTTAGACTTGGTGTCTATAATTAATTCTGCACACAGCACACAGCCAAAGTGATTCTTTGAAATAGAAGACAAAATAAAATCCTTATGAGAAAAATGAAAAAAAAAATCCTTCTTTACTATCTTACTCTATAACAATAGATCTTATCTCCTATCTTCCTGTTCTTGCTCATTCTGTCCCAGCCACTCTGATCTCCTTGCATTCCCTACCTGGAATTCTTTCACTCTCAAATTCCTTCCTTAGTCTTTTCATATCTCTACTCAAAGGTTACCTCCTCTCAGAGGCCATATTAGATGACCATCCCATTTAATATAGCATTCTTTCCAATCCTGTCATTCTCTCTCTATAGCCCTTATCTTGCCTCATTTTTGTGCGAAACTTTTCACCACTCACATCTTATGCTGATTGGTGGACTGAAGATGTAAAGTCTATGAGAGTAGGGGCACATTTTTGCTCACTAGTGCCCGGAATAGGTCTTGGCATAAAGATGGTATTCAGTACACTTTTTAAATGAACAGTTGTGAGAAATAAATAGTATGTAATTTTTAAAAAAGCTTATTTGATTAGATCCCAGGAATCAAATTCTTCCTTTGTCCGTAATTAAGCATCTGTGTGACATTCAACAAGTCACTAGCTTTCAACTTTTAGGTTCTTTATCTGTAAAGTGCAACTAATAATAGCTCAAATACTGTATGTGAAAAAGTTTTACAAGATAAAGCCCTGAAGAACTATGAGAGATTTGAACAGCTAAGATGCATAGGCTTACGAACAGGATAGGTGGCAAAGTTCAGTGAGAGGAACATTGAATTCAGAATGTGAAATGCTGGCTGTAAGTCTTAATTCTCCCACTGACCAGCTCTGTGACTTCGATTCAGTTCTCTGACCCTTTTCAGCCTGATTTCCCTGATAAAACAAAACAAAGCAAAACAAACAAAAAACCTTCTCAATAAACATTTTTACTCATTCTAAAGAAATTGTATCTTGGGCATCAGGAAAAGCAATTTAAGCAAATAAGGATTATTTTATTAACTGTTTTTCTAAAATTCATTCAGTCAACACTTATTTACTGAGCACCCACATGTGCCAAGCTCTATTCTAGGTGTTTGGAATAAATCAGAGCATAAAGTAGCCCTCGTGTTACTTTATCCCCAGTGTGGAGAGACAGATAAGAAACAATAAACAAGTAAAGGAAATAGTATTTGGAAGGTGGTGTGTATTGAATGAACAAAAGAGCACAGTAAGGAAGTGAGAATTACAAATAAGTAATATTTACAGGGGATATCAAAACAAATAAGACAGATCCTCCCTTTGGAAATTCCGTAAGTACATTCTTACACTTCAGTGTGCATCAGAATCCCCTAAAGAGTGTGTTACAATGAAAAGTGTGCTGGGCCACACTCCAATTCTTTTTGATTCAGTAGGGCTTACATGGGGCTTGAGAATTTGAACTTCTAACACATTCACAGGTGCTACTATCGCTGTGCTCTCAGGATCACACCTAGAGAGCTACTAAGTTAGAACAATGCTTCTCGAAATTAATGTATTTATGAATCCCTATGAGTTTTTGTTGAAATATAAATTCTTATTTAGTAAGACTGATGTGGTTCCCCAGATTCTGTACTTCTCTTTGAGTAGTGAAGATCTAGTAAGTGAAGAGAAATTTGTAAGTAAACACACATGAAAGACATTATGAAATAAATAGAAATGAAGGCAATGTTTGAAGAAAGGATTAGATTTTCTCAGGGGAGATTGTGAGGGTGTGTAGAGGAAACAGAATAAGTGCAGTCTGGGAATATAAGAGGGGTGAAGGGATAATAGATTGAGACCAGAAAGGGAAGTAAAGATAGTATGATTTGGGACTAGAATAGCATCAGGTAATGATGAAGTCTAGGACACAGTCATGTGAGTTGGTAACTGCAATGGAGTGTCATTTGGAGATCCTGGAGTTGAGAAAGCCCAGAAACACTGAGACTACATAGTAGAAAGGTCCTCAAAGAAATATTGGCATTCCCAAAAATGTTGGCAGAAGTAAAGAGCAAAATAGAGCTAAATTCCAAAGATAATCTCCTAAAGATCAGTACATCGTCATGAAGTTCAGTGAACCACTTTGATGGCAGAGATTTCAGAAGACATGAGATTGTTGAGTGATAGTGGGTAAACAATGATCTGAAAACAGCAGCGTTGTCCAAGAAATAAGTTAGTTTCTTCTCTTGGCCCTCTGAATGAAAAGGAGTATGTGCGGAAGGCTTAGTTTCTATTGAAGAACGATGGGCAATATAGTTTCTATTGAAGAAAGATGGGTGTTTTCAGAGAAAGAACAGCTTTCAGTTAAGACAACCAAGCAGAGAGTAAAAGGAAAAAAGTCAAAGTTTGTTCAAGAAATGATGGCAAGTTAAAATACCACACTGGAAAAAAAAATCACATCAGCTGAATGAAAATGGGGAAAAAGTAGGATTGATCTGAATAGAGTTGAGAGTATGTAGAAGAGCATTCTATCAAAATCAGCAAATTTCAATAACAGAAATTAGGAAATGAGGAATTTGTGAGTTATCAACAGCAAAGGAGCCACAAAAGCAGTGAGAGAGAAAAAAAGATAATTAAAGGAGAGTTTTTAAAGTAAGTGGTTCCAAGTTCCAAACTGAGCAATTCCAATCTTTTGAAGTTGTAACCTTTTGTATAAGGTCCTGAATGAAACTCATTTATTTCCAAAAGTAGACTAGATTGCCCTCAAATTTGGCTCTCCAGGGTTGTATTAATGGTAAAATGATACTTTGTAACATTTTCCTTCTTTAGAATTAGATTATTTTCCTAGAATGTTAAATGATTAATTTTTAGGGTCTCTTTCATAAGTTTTCTTAATGCTTAAAAATCGTTCTTACATAGTATTTACTGAGAGTTAATTAGGGCACTGACTACCAAAAACAAAAAAAAAAATAGTGTTGCAGAAATCAGAATTCTACTCATCTCCACTATTGTCTTAGTTGTTTTACCCTGGGCAGGTTATATAGCCTCTCTGTGCCTCAATTTCTTCATCTATAGAATAGCAATAATTAGAGCTATCACCTATACAGTATTTACTCTGTGCCAGAGGCTATCTTAAACTATTCACATAATTAACTCATTTAATTCTCAAAGCAACTCAGTAGGTACAATTATTATCATGTTCATTTAAACATGAGAAAACAGACAAGATCTAACAATTGCAGAGAGAGAGTTAACCAAGGCATAAGACTACCAAATCTAGTTTCTTAAACATTAGACTACTAACCCTTTGTTAGTAATAAATAATACTAGTAAATATATCTTAAGGTGGTTTGAAGATTAAATGTAAATATATAAAATGCCTATAACAGTTTCTGGCACTTAGTAAGAATTAAATAAATAGTAGGTATTTAGCTTGTTTACGTCTCATTCTCATTTTCTAAAAAATACAGGATTAAAAGTTGAGATCTTTTAAAAGTAGTAATTGTGGTTTCTCTAATTATAATTGCAATTATAGTTTAAAAACAGTGCAAATTAAAACCACATGCCGTTTTGCTATTAAATTAGCAAAATTTACAAATAATATCCAAAGCTGGAACTCTGGCAAAATTATTGGCATACCATTTTATATAGTAATGTTTTCCAGAAACTTAAAAAACATATATATCTTTTTATTTGCCAACACTCTCACTTCTCAGGTGACAGCATGTTGTGGGGGGAAGCACCAAAAGCCTTTAGATCAGGCAGTCCTGAGTTCAAATTCTGCTTATGTGAGAAGGCATATCCAAAGAGGTCCTTCCCTTTATGGGTTATATCAGCTTGGTTAAATTTGTTATTTCTCTTAGCATCAGTTTTTTCATCTGCAAACTGGGGATATTATTTGTTAAAAAATAATATTATATGATGTAATGCAGGTAAATTACATGAAAACTTTATGGATTGAACATGTATTAATTTTCTTTCCTTAAATATTTTTTCATGAAATGATTGATTATTCCAAAGAAATCTCAGAAGAAAGTTGGCTATATAATATTTTTAATTTACGATAAAAATTACAACCAACCTAAATGCTCGATAAAATGATAAATTTATTGTTTTATTGATATGATATCATTATGCGATTATTTATATAATAAATGCAAAAATAGATGACAAATGGAAAGTTCTTATGTAATTTATACAATGAATAAGACATAGAAATTCTTTTATAATTATAACTTCTATATATAAAAGTCTATGAACCTAGAAAATGGCATGAAAAACAACTGTTTTACTAGATTTTTCTTTGTTGGCTTTCATTATTGTTGAGGCTACGTCATTTGTTTAAGAACTAATTTTTGATATCATTAATATCAAGTCACAAGTATTCTTACCTGAACTTGTTTTATCTGAAATACCTAAAGTGCTCTGACATTTATGTTTCTGCCTGAGCTTCAAAGATCTTCCTTTACCTCTCACTTAATTCAGATGATTCTAGAACCAGATTTTTTACAATAAAACAAGTACTTAAAAACTTTGAATTTTAAAATTTCCTATCATATATCTGACATCTAACATTTAGTAAATATTTACTAAACATTATTGAATAGTTTTAGTTTACGACGACATTGAACTGTTTTCAGGTATTATCATTTCCCTTTTTCTATTCTCCCTTGTCACCCCAAACATTATTTTTTAATTTATTTAAATATTAGCTAATTTATAAAACTCCTCTCTGGTGTGCAACTCAGATAAACTAGATAAATATTTTTTCTATAAAATCTCAAAGTCATATATTTTGTCAGTTTTGTATGTATGTTTTATTTTTGATATGTTGCTGTCACAATTTCTCACTTTTGTTTGCAAAATGCCCCAATTTTCCTTAGCAGAGCAAAGCATGGGCTGGTTTTAAAAAAAAAGTGCTTTGTGATATTTTTAGCTTTTTCGGGTATATTCTGTCTTCCCTGGATGCAAAACAAACAGAGCTTCTATGAAAGAAAGACAAAAAGAAAAGAAGAAAAGGAGACAAGTAGAGAGGAAAAAACAAGTTTTCCATTTTACTGCTTAGAAGGACTCAAGACTTAGAGATAAATTGTATAGAAATTTTATGTGGGGTGATAAGGTGGGACTGCAAATGCCATATAGAAAGGCCAGTAGTGCATTCATACAACACTGAAAGATTTGCTCAGTGAGAAGACATGGTTCCACATGAGATTCTGTGTAAAGTGTATCAGTGCAAATGCAACATTTAAGCTGGCCTATATTCACACCAGTATCAAGTTGAAGGTAGGTCCTTCATTCATATTTCAAGTTTTAGTGATGAAGTCTCAATAAAAGCCCCATCAGCCTCTGTGGGATACTAAAACATAGCTTTGTGATATTTTTAGATGCAAAGATTTATCCTATTAGATAGTATCAACTAAGATGCTGAAAAAAAATCATTTGACCTGATTGCTCATAATTTAGTTTGAAAAAATGTCAAGTAGAAAGTTTTCATTCATTGCCTGAGATAACATATATGTTGAAAAAAATAATAAAATGAAAAATACATCTTATTAGCACTTTTTATTTAGGAGAGTTTGAAGCATCACGGAAATGTTGGAAGAAAGTGAGTTTTCTCATTGAATAAATGATTCAATAAATATGCTATAATTATTTATATAGTTAAAAAGTAAATGAAAGTATCAAATTCAAGCACAAAAATGGCAGTTTCATTGAGACAAAAAAATAAAAGCTAATGAATATATTTCAAATGAAATATTCAGAGCTTGATATTTTTAAGGAATCTCTAAAAATTGACCACCTTGAGGAAATGTCAAGATATGATGCAAGAATAAGTTAAATGCAATCAACAATCTTAAAGCATAAGATACTTAACTTTAGAACCAAAAGTCTCTATTGTAGTATTACCTCTACCATGAATTTGTGCATAATATATTATTCATTTCGAACTATACCACATCTGTAATAAAGGTTACATTAAAAATCTACTCTAGATAACCACGTGGCTGATTAAATTATCACATCAGCTTCCAATTTTGCACTTCTTGACTTAAAATGCTTTGTCATTCTCAATATTATTATGATGCTGGTTTTGCCCTCAATTATGAGAGCTGCCTGGGTTATTAGAAAGTAGTTGCTGTTCAACTTGGCAAATTAAGTTTGAAACAAAAGAAAAAGGTACTGAAAATTTGAAAGTAGCAAGGGTATTTTGACTCCTTACATTTCTCTTAAGCTTAATGATTTCATTTTGAACTTCAAAGAGTCTAATTCATAGTAAAAAGAGAGTCAGATATGTGGAGAATGGAAGGCAAACAACAAGGATAAGAATAGGCAATTAATTCTCTCCATCTAAATTATCCACAAATATGGCTTAAGGTAAAACAGAAATGTTAATAACTGTCATTTCCAAAACCTTGACTAACTAATAAATACACGTCACCCCATGTCCATTTCTTATCCTATTTTAAATGGAACAAAGTGACTTTCAGAGGTTGGGAAGTGCATAATTATACAGACCAGAGTCTTTGGACTTTGATCATAATTATAGTGCTCTATCTAGCCATCGCTTGTTGCTGGAGGACTATTTCTTGGTGTGTTCTTTAAAGAAGATAGAAACCCTGTCAGGACAAATTTGAGCTGCAAAACAGCTAATCAGAAACTTGGCTCCCTTGACTTGAAACAGATTGAAAATTGCCACTTTAATCTCACAATCCATTTGGCTTTTAAGTAAAATGAGTACTCGAAGTCTCTCTTTGGGAAAGCACGTCTGTCGTTCATATCACTGGCTACTGTTTTATGAGCTTCTATTGGAACATTCGGTCGGTTTGCCTCACTGTGGGTAGCAGTACTCAAAATTAGGTTTGCAAACAAACAAATCATCTAGGGTGCTTGATAAAAATGCCGATTTTTGCATTCCTTCTCCTATTGTCAATTTTTCAAAGAGAGGCATCAAAGTAACCATAAACCTAAAATTAACTGGGAACCTTACAGCACTGGAAGGTCTGGAGCTGTTTTTCCAAGAGTGGCCCGAGAACTACAAGAATGAAAATTGTTAGTTTTTGTTTACAATGCAATTCCAAAGCTCCATCTAAATTTATCAAATCATATCTCGGGATATTGAAATCATATCTTTCTGAATTCCTGACATCAGAAGTGACCATGTGTATTACTGTATTTTCCTGAATCTAAATTTGGGCCTCACACTTTGACTTTAAGAGTCAAAAATACCTCCGTGTAAGGCATTTTGAGAAACTTTAACAGATGCTGCTAACAAAAGTCACCTTTCCGATTTGCTGCCTCCAGAGTGGGTGCTTTGCTCTTGCAGTCTCTATCCAGCATGCCTGGTGTCCTTCTATCTTTCCTTGTACCACTTTGTATTACTTTTATGCATGTAGTTCTACTCTGGATTCCTTAAGATCTAGGATTGTATCTTACTCATATCTTCTACCTTTCCCACTCAACACCAAAATAACGAACTAACTAACTGACTAACTAACTAAATAATAAGTTCATAGACTACTTTAAACAAACAAACAAATAAAAACAAAGTTTTAGTTTCCATTACTATAATTTGGGGATAGAAATTATTTACCTGGTGAATTCGTTTCCTAATGCTGCTGTAACAAATGTGTGGCTTAAATCAATACAAATGTGTTATTTTACTGTTCTGTAGGTCAGATCTTTTCAATCTTCTAGAGTCTGTCCACTTACCTTGGCTCATGATCCTCTTATATCTTCAAAATCTGCAGAGTGTTTTTTCACATCACATCACTCTGACTCTTTCTAACTTCTACTTTCATTTTTAACGACTCTTGTGATTACGTTGGGCCCAACATAATCTACCTATTTTAAGGCTAGCTATTTAGCAGCATTAATTCCATCTGCAATCTTAATTCCCCTTTGAAGGTTCTGGGGATTTGGACATGGCTGTCTTTGAAGACCATTATTCTGCCTACCATAACTGCCCACCTCCCAGGTGGATCATATACTTAATGCTTTGGAAAACACTTTGTTAACTTTAAAGTTCTATACAGATCTAATAAAATGTTATGTTCTACGGTAGAAATAGCAGTTAACTTGAAGTCAAGAGACTTGAATTCCAGCCCTGGTTCTGCTACTATTTTGTTGCATGATTTTGGACAAATTACTTAATCGTTCAGCGATTCACATTTCTCAATTCTAAAGTATAAGGATTGAGAGAAACAAGCTAAGATCATCTCAAGACCTGTAATCTAATGATCTTTTTTCTTAATTTAAAGATGATAGAGAGCACAATGGAGTAAGGCATGCCTACACAGGGACACAGTTGTTGCTGGGAAAGAATCTCCACTCTCTATCCAATCACACAAACATAGGACTGAGCAAATACACTAAGGGGATAAATTTCAGAGTTCAGTTGGGTTCATATTTAATTTTCAAAGTCTTATTTGTGAACAGTAGATCAGAGTTTGTTATCTCTACTTACCTTATGAAAAAACTTTGATTTAGATAGCTTAAATGATTTCATGAAGGTCACACAATCATTTTGTGATGGAGTTAAGACTATTATCCAGACAAGTCCTATGTGCACTCAGCTCACACACTTCCCTGCCTCTCTGACATTTAAATTCACTCACAGCTCAGGAGCAGCATACAGAATTATAATGCATCATACTTTTGGCCGACCACAGTTGGTCATAAAGGTCTTCTAAAACTTATTCTCATGAAAATAAATAGTAAAGCAGTTTTTTTCTTGGTTACTGCTGGTGGATTCGTTAGTCCCTGTTGCTAAATTTTACCTTCATATTTCTTTGTGAAATAATTTTTCCTGCCCTCTGCCTTGCTTCATTTCAAATACTCATATAAACAACACACATAGACTGCAGCATGTTGGCTTCTTCCTTTCAGGCGGCTAGAGAAACTTAGTGATTATGTAGATGACTAAAATTAATAAATTGGCTTACTGAAAACTAGTTTGCTTACTGAGATGGATGGATACATCCTTTATCTTACATGAGAAATTATATTATTACATATCAATTTTGAAAGTCTTCATATGCACATAATACTATGAGCATATTTTTATTTTTGTACTTGTCATGATCCTGGCAGAAAAAAAGAACACTTGAAAAAAAGAGTCCTGGAAGAAAGTTTAATGAAGGGATTATTTATTAAATAATAAGGGATTTGGTATGGCTTTTTGGAGTTAGGCATGGATGGGAATGGTTACCACCCCTAGGCTTGAAGGAAAGGGAGAGTAGGGAGCAGTTACCTGAACTCAAGATATCTGGACCTGTGGCAAGGACCTCCAACAGGACCTGCATCCTTTAGGGACCTGGCCAGGAAATATATACACCAAATTCTCCCTCTTTGTATCCTCTGATTTCCTGTCAGAGGTTCCCATTGGTTGAATCCAAGAGGAGACTAGAGGAGAAAGGAATTGTCAGTGCAATATTTAGAAGTCCACTTTCTGGGTACAGAACAAAAAAAGAGAGAAGGATGGAGAGCAGATGTAAAGAGGCAAATAGAGGACATCCAACAAGGAACTACATCTGCCTTTATGTGATTTTAATGAAATGATCTTCTACTGTAAGTTTACTGTCACCACCCTTCCTTTTGGGATATATTTAGAAAGCACAGTTAATAAAGTTGACCTTAAAGCTACTAGAGCATGAAATTCACAATCGATATGTAATATGGGCAGGAAATACATTTTACTCATCCAACTAGTACTTTAACAGTTTCAGTCTCTTTTGAAAGAATTTAAACTGTCTTCTGGTATTACTTGGTTAAAAAAAATCTATTTTAAAAATCAAATGGAAATTCTAAAACTAAAAGAATTCAAGAAGGCCTAAATTATAACCCAAACAATAAATAACAAATATTTTGCTTCTAAAATGATAAATTTTAGATTTATTTTGAGTATTTACCTAATAAAAAAATAAACAAGTAGAACTCATTGTATAAATATTTTATTTATAAGAGAATGATAACTTACCCATTGGCTCATATTTATTGATCTTGCATAATTTCATCTACGCTTTGAAATTTTTGTTAAAATTAAGTTAGCAATAAAATGACAAGATGTGATTTTGTCCACCTCTCTTCTTCTGTGTAATGGTCAATAACATCAAAGGGGAAATCTAAGCTCACTTGTTTAACTTTTCAGAAAAGTTTTTGCAAAAACTAAAGTAAATTAACATCAACGCCAGAGAACAACTAAATGCATAATATGTCAATATGTTCAAGCACGATGGAAAAAATCAGAGGGTTCAATCTCAATTTTAACTAAGAGAATGATTATCATAATTCTTTGAGATGTATATTAAAATTGGCTTTTTGGAAATGACATTAACATTTAGTAATAAATGATAATAGAATCTCTCATTTATTCTGTGATAAAAGGAAATTCATGCATTAAGGTAGCTTAGAGTTAAAAATAACAATATATCTTGTTCTTTCTTTTTTTGAAAGTTCGCTTTCATGACTTCTTTCTAAAGACAAGGTCAGGAAAAAGATAAATTTAACTATGTAGATGACTATGATTATAGAATGATTAAATCTGGTATATCTTAAAATAGATTTTGTAAACTGAGAACTACAAGGGTTGTCTGCTTAGAAAAAAAACAACTCAAACCCATTCACTCATTAGACATCAAAGAGAATATTGTGTGATTCTTGCTTTGACAATATATGGTATCACAGATTGCTCACAGTGATATTTCACTTATTCGTTCATTCCTTTATTCACTAGTATCGACAGGAAAGTAATGTCAGTCTTTAAAATATGTGACAGAACAGTTAAAATATTTGAGAAAACTATATCTATTATTAAATATATAAGTACTATAGTGTTAAATGAACATTACAGATATCTTATTCATTTTTGTATTTCTAGTGCCTTGCACAGAGTAGATGCTCAGCAACATATATTTTTCTGCTTTTTAAATTCATTTGCCAGTTTTCATTACAAGTGGGAAGTACATAATCTTGCCTCAAACAATTTATTAGACAAACATTTCTTGACCACCGGGCACTAGAATCGCCCAGCTTCCCAAAAGACTTCCCTCCTCTCCTCAAAAGCGACACTCACCACGATTAAAGCTGGGGCCATTCAGCAAAATTTAAAACTATTTTAAAATACTATTATTATTTGAAATTCACAATCTGTCAAAAACTGACAATGATATTTGCTCCATGAATTAATAGTTTGTTGGGACAATATGAAAAGCAATATCTTCATTTATTTCTATTTACAGACCTCATCAATCACTAGAAATGCCTCTAGATAGAGATGTAAAGGATTAACGTGTGGGTTGTTAATCAATAGAAAAAGTTTCTTTTAAAGCTGAGGTAGATCCAAGTACCTACTTTTTAAAGGATGCTCTTAAGGGAAGCATTATATGACTAATGTTTAATCAGAACTATGGTCTTAGAAATATTATTTCAAAAGACTTAGTGGAATAGAAAATCTTGAGGCTGAAAAAAATTTTGAGAACTAGAAAATCTTTGGTGTTTTGCTCTTAATCAACCCTAACCCCAACTCCCACCAAACCTAAGTTTCAAGTTATCCAAGAACATAAATTCCAGAGCCATTTATTTTTGCTAATATTGTCCATGGCACATAGCAAGGCAGGAGTCAAACACCATTCACATTTCCCATTTCAACCTGGAAAACCACAAACTTGCTTCCTCTTTCTTTCCTTTTTCTCCCTCTCTTTTCTTTCTTTCTCCACCATTCCATTTACCTTTATGCCTTACTTTTCCTCTTCTGCTTTCTCACACAGCCCACCAGAAACCTCACAAAAATAGAAGCAAAGCCTACAGAGTCCACATTAGTGTTCTACATGGTGACAAATCATATTAATGAAAAAAGATCACACATCTTCCATAATTGCCTAGGCAATGTGACAGTAACTGAGCTCTGCTCAGAAAGCCCATTCCGCTTCTGGTATGGAACTCCAATATGCACCGGTGGTGAATGACAAGTTAACCCCTTTGGAACTCCATCATTTTCAACACTCAGAGGACCTCGCTCATTAGTCTTATAAAATAAAGAACGAAATTCCAACATCAAATCTCATGCTGTTGAATTAACAACATCACACTGCTACATACGACTTGAATATTTCCCATAACTTTATGACTGGAAAAACACTGTTCAGATTTCATTTACCAGTTTAAAAATAGAAAACTCTAATTTGAAACACATACACAGACACATCGTGCGTGCTCACTAATATTCTTTCTTAGGGCTAGGCAAATGTTCCTTCCTATAAACATAAATAAAATTCAGTATAATCTTAAGTTTTAAAAGTCAGATTTGTCAAAAGATGGTGTTTGTTATGAAACAAATCAAGAAGAAAATATTTCTTAGAGCCAAAATGACAGCCATAATCACTTTGGTATAACAACGGCTATTTATCTATTTTTAATGTATAAATTGAAATTATTCTGTGTTTATTTTGACTTGGAGATCATCCACCGATGATCCCTGTCCAATGAAATTTCTTCTTCTTGGTTGGGTGAGTGCTGAGCAAGGCAAATAACAGATTTTAAACATCTTAAAATGGTGTGGTTGTTTTTTAAAGAAACCATAGGAAGATTGTCTTCAAACTTTGTCACTTTGTAGACCCAGATATGAACCAAAAGTAAATTAGAAAAGATGCCCACAGATCAGTTTAAGTCCACAAAAAGTCCATAATAATAATATCACTGTGCTCATAAACAAGGAGGGGTTGCTCTTTGTACACAGCAGAAACATTCGTAATACACAAGGCACTCCAATTAAGTTTTGATAGAAGTTATGTCACGTTTAAACTCACCGCTGGATGTAAGGGTCAGGACAGTACTGTAGGGTAGCACACCTTGAAGTTTCAAAATTCATTTCCTTCAACTCTCTTTGATATCAACAAATGGAGAATAAGTATATGACATATACACGTATACCTGTGTATATATAGATATAAAGCCAGGAGGTTAAAAAGCAATAGGGTCAAATGCTTTCAGACATAAAAGTTTAGACACTTCCCCCTTCACACACATTTGCAAAGAGGCGGAGCGTTTCTTGATCTTAGCCAATGAGATTCATCAATAACTAAAACATCAGAAACAGTCAAATCTTACCAGCTGGGCATCCTCTCTAAAGATGTTCTTCCCCCTCCACCACAGCTTTAGAGTCCTTGACGTATAGTGGCCACACTTGTTGGCAACTTGAAGACATCTCTGAACTTCTGGTCTCTCTGGTGATTGGATGCTGGCATGAATGGCATCAGAGTTTAATTTCAGCAGCCTGGACCTTTATAACAGAACTGAGTTGATGATCATCCACCCTGCACCAGCTAATTAACATTTCCTTGTATCTACATACTGATTTGTTTTGAGGACTTCTGTAACTACTTCTGGAGCTAATTTTTTTTTCTTTTTTCATCTCCACCTCCTGCCTATCCCCCACCCCCCTTCATTCTCCCTTTCAGCCAACCGCCTGTTGTGGTCACAATCTCAAATAGCAAAGACAGGGAAATTCCTTGATTATATTTAACCTAGAACTCACTCTTCCTCTCCACTAAGAGAGAGAGATATCCATTCATATCCCCTTATATTTGCCTGTCTGAAATTTAAAAAAAAAAATAAAAAACCTTATGGTGTTTTTGAACTATCCAATCTCAAACACACACATAGACATATACACAATTTTCTTAAAGTGATATTAAAATAGAAAATAATATATTATTTGAGACTATTTTGAAACTTACAAAATTATTTCAAATTGCCTGTTAATGAAAACATTCTAGTTAATTTCAGTCTCTATCAGTCTGTCTCGCTCTCTTATTTATGTCTTATTGTTTTTGCTGGTTTTGGTTTTGTTTTGACTGAACCTACTTGAGAGGAAAACCATTAAATTGTTCATATATTAAAAAAATAACGTACTATCAGTAAGTCTACATACAGAATAACTTATTTACTTTCAGGATACAGGCTGTAAACCTATCCTGGTTTTGTGGATTTGGAAATTGAATGAAATATGATTCAGAAGCTAAACTAAAATAGACTCCAACAGGAAAAAAAAAAAAAACAGTTTGTGAGCCCAAGTATCACTAACATGGCAAGTTCACATCTTCTATTCACCCCCTAATCACCTGTAAACTGGTGACATCAGTAGTTGTCAAAGTTGTGAGACAATCTAAAGTTCTTTTCAGAGAAATTTGACATTTTCGTGTAAGAAATTGGAATTCAAAATGTATTTAGTAAAAAATATTTTATTTGTTGCTTCAGCCAGGATAGAAGGGAGAAGCTATTTAAAACTTGACATTCTCTTCCCTTACTTAGCCTGAGAGTGTCTAACATCTGTGAATTGTGAAATTCATAAACATGTCGGCCTGAGCCCCAGCCAAATCAAACAGCTTGCTCTACAAAATGTGAAACTTGAAGGGAAGATCATTTTACTAATTAATTATGAATTTGCTAATTGGATGTAAAGCATTTGGCTTTATTCCTTGCTATTGACAAATACAGATGACCAGAATATACAAAGTTCTTAAATTGAAAATACTTAATTTTCTTTGACTGTGGCCAAGTTGTTCCATCACACAGGGTCTTTGCCTTTCCCATTTATAAAATGAGAAGTAAAATCATATCTCTAGTGCAGTCCTGTTCAAATGTTAATGTACCTGTAAGTCACCTGGATATCTGGTGAATTCAGATTCTGGTTCAATAGGTCTGAGGTGGGGCTTGAGACTCTGCATTTCTAATGAACTCCTAGGTGCTGCTTCTGGTCCTTGTATTACACTTTGAGTAGCAAGACCTAGTGCTTTTCTCAAGCCTGATATTTATTTATTTCCAGGAAATAAGCAGAAGACTTCTAAATATTTTGAATTACCAGCAGAAGCTCTAGACTCCCAAATAAATCATCAATTTGCAAACATTCTTAACATGTTTTTAATTTCAAAAAGTTTAAACCTAATTTATAAGAAGGCCATTTAAACTATATGTCTTGACATTAATAGTTGTTATGAAAACATCCTTAATTTACTTAGCTAAGGGGGGGCAGATATTAAATGACAAAAATGTTTATATAAAGAATTATGAAAAATATTGGTTCCTAGTTCATTGTGAAAATAAATACAAAGAGTTACCTTGACCAAGAACAAAGAGGCAAACTGTCTAGGATTCAACATTACACCAACAGCACACAACTATCCACAACCTGGGAAAATAAGTGAAAATTATACTATAATTACCATAATTGCCACTTACATTTATATTACATCCCTCTTCCCCCAGGGGACTCAGGTTTACCGTACAAATGCATAAATTATTTCTTTGGTGTACAGGTTGGATGTTTTTCCATCATCTTAAATCTTTTAGGCAGAGATTGTAATAAAATATTGTACACAGAAGCCAAGAAGAAGGCAATTGCCTTTCTGACCATGACCTACATGTTTGAATGATGTTGTTTGAGAAAACTTTTGATTTGTATGAAGAGGAGGAGAAACTGAGTGGCTTAAGGAAACGGCAGCATTTCGGGCCTGGAACTCTGGACATAATGTAAGAGAAAGGAACACTGTCTTACCCAGCTCCTAGCAGCCGAGTATGTGCACTCTGCCACACACAAGTCGGCAAAACAGAATTTCCATTAAACACTTGATCTTTTAGAATCAACTTTATGAAGTATTATTTACATATAATGAAATTCACTAATTCTATAAATGTTCAGTTTAAGGAGTCTTGACACATTGTATGCCATGTAGCCTTCATCACAATCAAGATAGGGAATATTCCATTATCCCCCAAATTCCCTCATACCTCTTTGCAGTCAGTCTCCTCTCACTGCTGGCCCTAGACAATTGCTCTCTTGCTTTTGTCCTTGTGTATTAGATGTATATTTTCCAGAACAGTATTATCTAACACTGTAGTCACTAGCCACATGTGGCTAATGCAACTGAGAATCTAAATTTGTATTTTTATTTAATTTTAATTAACTTAAATTTAAATAGCCACATGTGGCTAGTGGCTATCATGTTGCATAATGCTGGACTATCATATAAATGGAGGCACGTAGTATGTATTCTCCAATGTCTAGATTCTTTCACTGGACATATTTTTAAAAGATATATCTATGTTGTTATGTTGTAACTTGTTCTTTTTTATTTTTACAGCCATTGAATTATTCCTTGTTGTCATTGTTGTTGTTGTTAAGAACAAATTCTGATCTCAGATACTCATTTCTGGCCAGAAGCATAAGTTCAATAAACATTTTAGAGCTCAATAATTACACATCTTACTGGGTCCCTTAGCAATGAGGAGTAGCTCATTCTTTCCAAGTCTGATGCAGCTCTAGATGAGGCAGCAAAGAAATTATAAAGAAACTGGCTAATCAGCATTTAGTCTAGGTTCCAGTCCCAAATACTCTTTGACCTTAGCTTAGCAAACAGCCTATTCTCTTTGAGCCTTAGACTCTTGATCTTTAAGAAGAAAGATGCATCAATGAGGACGCTTTTGTTACAAACAATAGAAACTAACTCTGGCTAACTAAAAACAAATATATGAAAACATGTAAAAAATGAAAATTCACTGATTGGAAGAGAAAGTTGAAAACAAGTGTTGAGAAAGAGCAGAACCAGGATAGCTTCATGAATCTAAGTAACAGGAATAAATAGAGTGACTTCACAGTGACACGAGAGTAAATCAGACTCAACAGGTTTTTTTGAACTTTAGTCATTTATCTTAAGATTCAAATTCTCAGAAGGAAGATGCCATGTTTGGCTAGGAGAAATCTGAACACCTCGATTGATAGTCCCACCAAAATTGGGGCAAAGAGAATTTCCAAAAGAATACAGAGGTTCTGATAACCAAGGACAGAGCAGTAGGTATAGGGCAACTGATAACAACAGATGCCACCATGAGGGGCTTAAAGTGGATGATCGCGCACATTCCTTAGAGCTCTGGCTGTCTGTGGCTCTGTGATTGGAGCAGCTGAATTTCTGTTTTAGGGTAACTGAACCTCAGGGCTTATCTTCAAGTCATCCTGACTTACCCCTCTTTATTAATATGGAGAACAGGAAAGAACATTTTAACATTGGTGGTGGTGGAGTAAATTTATGAAGTGTCACTCACATAGAAGGGACAAAAGAGTTTGGTGATTTTTAGTTTTAAGACACTACTATACATACTTCAGTTCAGCCACATGATCTCTATTTTATAGAAGTGGAAACGGAATTGTTTTGGGGGATCCCACTAACCTTTCCAATTTTGTGCTCTATGAATCTAACGTTTGCTGAAGTGCGGCATCTAGAAGGAGTAAGACTGGGTCTAGAATTTAAGTGTGCTGGATGATGATCAAATGCTTTATATTATATCAATGAAAAAGTAAATGCATTACAAGCTTAGCTATGTGCTTCTTCTGACTTGACTTCTACCTTTTTATAGGTTACTGGAATTTATCAAACAGAAAAAAAAAATGTGTAGTTAAGCTAATATCTCAGAGTCTACTGAGAAGAAGGAAGAAGAAGGAAGGGGAGTGTCTAAAGAAAGAGACACTCTCCTATTCAGAGGACATGCAAGTAAACACAGAGGCCAAGTGGGGAGGGAAGAGGTTGGCAGTTTCCCTAACAGACAAACCTGATACCCGCCGAGTCACACCCAGTGTCCAAAAGCAATGTGGGTGGGCTTCTCTTCCAGACATCCCTGAACAGCTGTGTGTGGGCTGCTTCTTACTCCCACCCCTCCTTCACTCAATGCCCACGTGAGTGAGAGATAAATAAGGAGACATAGGAAGTCCTTATTTGGCACTGTCTAGATTTTTTTTTTTTCTGAACCAGTTGTCAGTTGTTGATATGATGCACCTTTACACTAAATGTTTTGGTGTATATTTCCTAAAGTGAGGAAATCTCTTATAATCATAGTTCAATAACTGAACTGAAGAAATTAACATCAATACAATATTATCTTCTCTGCACATCTTATTCAGATTTGACAGTTATCCCAATGATGTCCTTTATAGCAAGATAAAATCCTGAATCAGACATTGCATTCAGTTATCCTGTTTCTTTACTCTCTTTTAATCACAACAGGTTCTTAGTCTTTGTGGTTCATGACACAGTTATTTTAGAATAGTTCATGACAGTTATTGTGTAGAATGTATCTTAGTTTAGGTTTGACATATATTCTCTAGTGATTAGATTGAGTTACGTATTTTTAACAGAAATATCACAAAAGTGATCTGTGTCTATCTCAGTGCATCATACCAGGAATTGCTCAGTTGTAAAGCCCAACAAATGGTTTTCCCCAAGCCTCATCTCAGAAGTAGATTTACTGTAAACTGTATACCGTGTAAGTGTCAAGACCTCTCGTTTGCACATTCCCTCTAAGGCCATAGGAACAACCTTAGCAATATGCTTACCATGTCATTATGTTTCTGTAAAATATACAAATGTGAGATGTTTAACTATAATTTTCTAACATTACTGTCCCTTTCTACTCCAATTTCCCCTTCACCATCTTTCATGTTACATAGAGTGATGATAGAGTAGTTGTGGGATTTTTAGGATCTAGCCAAGGGTGAGTTGAATGGGCGATACTTTTAGTTTGAGTTTGGTTTGTAGTTATGATTCTGTAGAGTTAAATTACTGCTACTCATTCCAGTGTATGAATAGCTTCCAAGAATACTTTTCCTGTCCATGGAGTTGCCTCACTGGCATGGTGTCATTGAAAACTCAGGTTGGAGGTTATATATCACAATATGTATATCCCTTACAATAACTGCCATGGGAACTGTGTGAATAGTAGAGGAAAAACAGAGTTTGAAATGCACAGAGCCAGAATATAATCTGTGGAAAATCTTTTCCTCCCTTTATCAGGTATGCAAAATTATAAGCAGAGGATTCAATATCATCAGTATTTAATCAAAATTCAGGTTCTCTCCTGTTATTTAACATATACGATTATAAATGCAGCATAAATTATTTGGTCATTTATGATGAGAGATTCATGAAATAGAGTTTATTCTTATACTGGTGTTTGTAGGAACACAAATGTGTGGCAGCGCTACAGACAGCAAGTATGTCTGCCAAGCCTCAGACAGGGGCTGCAGAAGATGTGGCTGTATATGTGATATTAAGATTCTGCCCAATCCTAAGAGTTCATGATTCTACGACTATAAACTTGTAGGATACATTTACATATGATCTATCTATGAAATCACTTTGTTCAGGAATGATTTGAGATAGCTTGTGAAATACATATACTTATAAGAAAATAAAAAATACATATGCAAGGTTTTCCTACATGCTGAGAGGAAGAAATGAGGAGTTGTTTGATGGGTATAGAGTTTTAGTTTTGCAAGATGAAAAGCTTAGGAGATGTGTTTCATAACAATGTGAATATAGCTAACACTACCAAACTATACTTAAAAATGGTTATAATGGTAAATTTTATGTTTTTTTTTTCACAAAATTTCAAAAAAATTAAAAATGTATGTAGGTAAATGAGGAAATCAATAAATATAAAGGGTAAGAAAAATAGAAGAAAACCAAGGACAAAATTTGTTCATTGCATGAAGTTTTACACTCGTGCTAATGGGTTCTGAATTTGTCTGTGGACATCTGTCTAAGCAGCCAGTGTAAGGAGGACTTACATGTAATTATTTTTTTATCCACAATATTAGCTTACACTTTTGCTATACATAGCACATTCTGTGTATAAAATACATATCCGTTGAAAAAATAAGGGAAAATGATAATATATACTGAGTCTTTCAAATAAATTGACCTTCAGATTCTAGTCTCTGAATCTAATGCATTTGTTTGATTGCTTATTACAAATAAGTGATAATGAATTGATGTTGTAATAAGACCTGAATTTCTAGTGTTTTCAGTATAGAAATTCTCTCGTAAGACTCTATAGCACTTATTGATTTGATAATTGATTAATAGATTCAACAAGCATATTCTTTGAAGGCTTTACCTGTGCGTTCATCAACATGCTGAGTGCTGTGAATATTAAGCGGATCAGTAAAAACCAGTACCCTCACTCAAATAGCCCTACAGGAGAGTTGAGAATGATATTCTTTTCCTTTTTGCATTTTAGGCTTCACAAACAAAAGAATGACTATGGCATAGCTATGCCCCTGAGTTATTGATGACTAATTCGTCTGCTGGGCTTTTGGGTTGAGTTATCTGAAGCCTGATTAATATGGATGAGGTAAGACTATGAAGCATGTGTGTAAGTGGGAGAGAATAGAATGTAGCATTCTTATTTACTTTTCTGTGATTTGAGCCCAAGAGAGATAGCTTTGGCTAAACCTCTCCCTCAGACACACATTAGCAAATTTGTGCCTTAGTAGTTAAGTGCTGACCATCAGGAAGTCATAAAAGCCATCAATTATGGAAAGAAGGGAGGTGGGTGTGAGCTTAGAAAACAAAGCTCTACCTCTATATACCAAAGACAAGGCGTAATTATTTCTTAAACCATAGGGTACCTTTCTGGTATGCAACTTTCTGAAATATATTGTTTACCTATGGAGCACAACTCCCAAAAAAGGGGCTAAAAGACACTTATAAATGCCATTTTTTTTTTAATTAGCTATACTCAAAGTTGAAAAGAAATTTATTTATTTAGAAAAAAAAGTACTAGCAAATGAATGACTTAAAAATAACAAGTTTATGTACAGTGGGTTAAGTTTTACAGAACACTTACACATTATGTCACTGGAGCCTCCTAATTGTCAGTAGAGGACTAAGATAAGTGGTGTCCTTACCTCATGCATTGTATGCATGAGGAAGTGAAGACTCAGGCAGCTTAAGAAATAAGCTCACCATCGCAAAAGCATCAGAGGCAGTGGCCAATACTACATCCAGCTCTTATTCCCAGATCCAAGTCCATCTGCTCACTAAAACATTAATTAAATACCTGTGGTGCTCCTGGTATTATGCAGGCCTCTGGGAAAATAAAGGCAAATAAAACATAGCCTCTTTCCTCCTTGTAGTACATCTGCAAATCCAGAATTTTTATGGTTTTTGGTATTTACTAAATATTTTACGTCCATAATCTATATAGATAATGACTCAAAATCCTCAAAATTAGTCAAGTTAGGTGCGATTATCTCCATTTTATAGAGGAAGAGACAGTTGGAGATTGTATTAATCACTTCCCCAGATAGTGGTAGAGCCACTATCTGAATTCAGGAAAATCTAATTTCCTGAAATTATTATCACACTTTTAACTCCCCAAAAGATTCAGAACACACTATATACATGTTTATATCTTGGAGTCCTATGCATGATCTCTAGCACATGTTTCACAGTGTCTTTTTTTCTGGTCCAGTTAGCTTGTGATAACATAAGTGCCATAAATGCCAGCTCCCAAAGGAAGGCATGAGCTCATGACAAGCACCCACATTTGGGCCAGGAGTCAAGAATGTTAACTCTGCTTATTTTGAAATCTGGGTTGTGCACACTGTTTAAGCACGTGGGAGTGGATGCACTGATAAAAATGCTTCTGTGGGATGGAAGTGATTCTTACAGGGCATCCTTATAGGGGAATCCACATGGAATGGCCCTTGAATGGGTCTTGTTTACAGCAACATCTCTGTGCCAAGATTCTAAGGAGTAAACCTAAAGTACGACTGTGGAAGAATATCAGTCTGAAAACACGACTATTCTTAGCTGCCTTTGGGTAGGTAACATACTAATCTGTCACTAAGCCACTGAACCATTTAAACTGTCTGGTTCCTATTCAATATCTCTTGTGTTATACTTCTGAATAGAATAAATAACTTTCCCCATGGACCTAAATGACCATTTATATTATGATAATGATTGCAAGAAATATAATTTCAATGTAAAAGTCATCTTTCCTTTTTAATGTCATGAGACCCTGACTATATATACATAAAAAGAAAGGTGTGGAGAGAGTGAGGTAGATACAGTGATGATATTTATATACAGAAGTGTGTATGTGTGAATATATATACAAATATATGTGCATGTGTGTATGTATCTATATTACATATGTGTGTATGCTTATATAATACATGCATATTTATATATATTATTTCTAAAGAATATATTAATATACATACACAATATTTATGTACAGAGAGCATATTCATTAGCCAATTTTCTCTAATTTGCTTCTTTTCTTCCTAATAATTAAGGCAAAAAAATCAAGACAAAATTATTTTAAAAATTAAATTTAAAAATCCTCTAATGGAAGAAATGAAACGATCTAGGCAGCGTATTCTCATAGTGTGGAAAAATGTTTATGGACACTATCTCAAAGGCAAAACAAAGAAATAGAAGTTTATAAACTCCTAATAGTAATTATTTCTCAGTAAGGAGGTTATATAATGCAGAAAGTATTTTCTTGATAATATCTTTCTATAGTTTTCAAATTTTGTCCATTAAATATGCATCATTTTTATACTCAGAAAAAAACACAAGAAACAATCATTAACATTGTCTTGTAGAATTTATCTCTGGAAGGTGTTCATAACAGAGGGATAATACATTATGCCACGATGAATAGATCTAAAAGAATGTGTCTCAGTTCCCTGAAGAATTTGAATCTACATGGAGAATTTCTACTGAGGAATGGGGATGACTTATGCTCATTCAAATTCTAAATATGCCCAGAAGTACAGCGTTGGAGATTGAATAAAATTCAAAAGTTTCCATGTGTTGGTTGGAGGCGGGTGGAATTGTGTGAACCAGGGTCAGAAGATCTGGGTGCAGTGTCTTACCTTGAGTTCTCTCCGTTAAATCCATGCTTAAATGGAAAATAAATATATAAATAAATAAACACACACACACACACACACAAATAAATAAAACGAATTCAAACCAAAGACGTTGGTGATACCCAATGTGGCAGCCATGGGATTATATGAGTCAGCTCTCCTGAAGTGAAACACGATTGTATGACAGCCACAGCCAGTGCTCCTTCTATCCACACTGCTTCCTTGCTGAGGCCACACTACCTCCAGGTTCCTCCCAGGCAAGGACTAAATGGCTGATAAGGCAGGCCAATTCCGGCAACACATAGCACCCTTCCGATGGGTGATTTTGATGGAAAAATGGCTAAAACTTACTTAAAATTGTATTTCATTCTGAAACTCTTTCTGCTGAATCTCTCTTACTCCCTCTTCTTATTGGTTTTCAGAGAGAGTATTTATTACCCCTGAAGTACCTACCTCTTCTTTTATTCCCTTCTTTATCTTCCAAAGGCATTCACCCTCATACATCTTTTGCTCATTTAATCTCATCTTGGGTTCTGCTTCTCAGAGGACATAAAGTAATACAAGTGGTCCTTAGAGAAGTCTATGAATGAAGGTAGATGCTAGGTATTTAGGAATGTCTTACTGTCCACTTGTCAAGCAAATGGATGGTGTCCAGAACTATATGGATGGCTTCTGGTTCAAGGTGGGGACCAATTGCTATAAAGTCTACTGAAGTTGATCTGAGAAAACAACCACTATAGTAGTAAACTCTTGCAGGTTCTAAGATTCAGGCTTTTAGGAAGATAAAGTGAGAATAATGCCTACAAGGAAGTAGAGCTGTATGCTTAATGCTAGGTTGTATTGACATTCTGCAAAGGGATATTGAGAAGCTGAAAACTCTTGACAAGCAGTTAAAGGCTAAATATGAGAGCCGGATGGGCTTTTTGGTAGCTTACATAGAGATAAGAACCTCTTTGCAAAAACAAACAAACAAACAAACAAAAAAACACACAAAAAAACAAAACAAAAAAAACAAAGCTAAGCAGCAGACTGAGAACCTGATTGAGTCACAAAGTTCAAGAGACGTTTGAATGCTCATCCAAGGCTGCTTGGAAATACCCAAGGGTTCTGTAGATTCTCTGTCTTAGTCAGTTTGGGTTGTCATAACAAAATACTAGACCGGGTGGTTTATAAACAACAGGAATTTAATTCTCTCAATATGGAGGATGGAAATTTGAGATCAGGGTCTCATTGTGGTCAGGGGAAGTCCCTCTTTTGGATTGTAAACTTCTCGTTGTGTCCTCATATGGTGAAAGGAGCTGGAGGGCTCGATGGGGTCTTTTTTATGAGAGCACTGATCCCATTCATGAGTATTCTAGCCTCATGGCTTGATTATCTACTAAAGTCCAACCTCCTATTATCATTACATCAGGCACTAGAATATTAACACATCAAAATTTCAGAGGGACATAAACATTCAGACCATAGGATTCTCCTAAACCCTCAGAGCTTATAGAGATGGACCACCCTCTCCTAGTAAGAGCTAGCATTTCCTTTATACTGGAAGATGCTTCAGAGGTCTTTCCTGGAAAAGCAACAGGTATCTCACCTCAGGAGTGGCTTTACCTCCCCTTTTGTCTGCAAAGTCCTACATAGGGCTAAATGCCAACAGAACCCAGCTGGTCATGATAAGGGAAAAATAAATTATATACTAAAGGAATTGCCAGAATTAGATACTAAGTACCAGCAAAAGTCAAAGAAATATCCCTGGGACAGAATTTTGAGGGTACTAGATTGAGGGGGATGGAATATAAGACTACATAAGAAAAGTTTATTGATTTGGGTGCACTTTATCATGAACATGGGATTTAACATCCTGGTAAGAACCAATGTGAATGAGGCAAGCTCACTTGTAGGTAGCTCTTAGAAGTCTGGAAAAAGTGAGGAACAAAGCTGAGTGAAGAGAAATTGAATGAGTTTTCGCAGACAGATGGTAGATTAATTATGAAGAGGCTAAGAGAAATGAACATCCAAGGTGGATATATAATGTGAAGCCAGAAGATCTGCCAAGGGAATATGTTAGATAGGCAGGCAAAGAAGACACATGATTCTCCAAGGCCATCAGAAATGTCTTGGGGAGAACATTGCTAAGAAGTTCAGTGCTGGCTCTCCTCTGCAGCCGAGGGCTGGCAGTAGGTGAGATGGGCTTATTAATATCCAAGGTGATAATGCCCATCTACCCTCCCAAGTAATACAAGCCAGATGGTGGCACTTATCTACCAGATATCAGGCAGTAATAATTGCCATAATGACTCGTAAGGTCAGTGGTGCAACCAAGGGAGATTGATCCACAGGGAGTCGGTTAATAGAACATGGCATATCTAAAGGCAGAATACATGGGCAGCCAACAAAGGTTATACTTAAATCTACAGCCATAAAAAGGAAGAATGGGGGAGTGGGAGACTGGAGATGGTCACCCAACACAATGTCACAATTTCTTGCTTGATTTGTTGACCTTAGTGATTTTTTAGAACTAGAAGCCATTGACTGAAGGGGTAGGTAGCAGGATCCCTAGGAAAAAGAAATCTGTAACATTATGGCAAGTCTATACCATGGCAATTCCTAAGCTCCCCTAAAGAGACTTACAGAAGGGCCAACTTCAGGGATGTGTACTGAGCTCTGTATTTAGAAGGTCTCCTCACTTGGTTTAATGCTGTGTTGTTACCTTGAAATTCTTAATTATTTTAAACAAGTGGCCTCACATTTTTTTTTATACTGGACACTACACATTATATAGGCCAGTCTTGCCTGTAACTATTGACTCGGTGACTGTATACTGGGTACAGAGGGTCTGAGTTGACATTAATATCTAGAGACTTTAAGTGTAATCACAGTTCCCTGTTAAAGTGGGAGCTCACATCAGGTAATAAATGGAATCCTTGTTAAAATCCAGATCATAGTGGGTCCACTGTGTCAAGAGACTCACCCACTGGTCATTTTTCCAGTAGCCAAATATTCAGTTTGCTTTTATGAAAGACCTACATCAGTACCTGTTTCACTAACTGAAAGACATCCAAAGAGATTTTCACGTTTACGGGGAAAAAAAAAAAGTAAAAACAGTGTTCAACATTTGTTTTTCAGCAAACCGTTTTAGAAGTAGTACCCATCAAGCAGCAAAAGTGGCACCGCCAAGCTCCTTCCCTGGGAACTACACTCGGCATCTCAGCCTCATGCGGCTATAGTTTTGAACTGTGTCTGTGAGCATCTGTACTTTATCTCTATTAGTTTTGTGCGTCTGTTAGCAAGATGTGTCCTAACATATCAGAAAAGCCTAAGAGAGCTCATAACAGTGTTACACTTAGCATAAAACTGGCTGTAATTAAGTGTATTTGGCATGATTTGTTAGGTTATTTTTGGATGTGGAAACACTCAAAAATGTTTCTATATAATATTTTTTATGTTTTAATTAAATTTATTGGGGTGACATTAATTGATGTAGCTTTCAAGTGTACAATTCAATAATATATCATACATAGATTGCATTGTGTATTCAGTACCCAAAGTCAAATTTCTTTCCATCTCTGTATAAATTAATGGTAATTGCTTCTTTGCTCTTTGCTATTTCACCTTAGAAAAGATTTCATAGAAACACTACGTTTGGATGGCAGGGGAAACCTGCACTTGGCATTTAGCGTGATGCCCAATTCGAGTTCCTGGTCTATGGAGTAAGAAGTATGAGAGTGCAAAAGTCAAGCAGAGACTCTGAAACTGCCCTCTACTCACTTATCAAGGGAGTAAGTAAGTAGTAACATCACATTCCAGAAAGGATGGCGATTGATTAGTACCATTGTTTAACAGGTAAAGGGTATGAAACAAGTGGGGAGGGGGGATCCCTATTATATCTGTGCTTAATTTCTCAGTGTGGCCCCCACGGAACTCAAATAGATGCTGGAGATGGAGTGTAGACTCTGGAAAGCTCAATAAAATAATAGCTCTGATTGCAACTGCTATGCCAGAAGTGATATCTTTACTAGAGCAGATTACCAAGATCTCAGGTTAGTAAATGATATGCATCCATTGATTTGGTAAATGCATCCTTGTCCATTCTCATTATAAAGAAGGATCACGAACAGTATTCATTTGCAAGGGATATGTAACAATATTTATTTATAATTTTGCCTCAGGATTATATTACCTCTGTGCCATGTTGTAGAATAAAAGTATCTGAGCTGCTTGGTCAACCCACAGAATAAAACACTGATGCATTATATCAATAACATGCTGATCAGGCAGGACAAACAAGAGACAGCCTTACTGAAAGCTTTAATAGGATATAAGTGCTCCAGAGGATGGGAGATAAACCCTATAAAAGATTCAGACTCTTGACAATTCAGTGAAGTCTTTAGAGATCCGGTGGTCAAGAGTTTGCCAGAATTGCTTTCCAAAGTAAAAGAATAATTGCTGCATCTTGCATCCTTTACCACAAAGAAGGAAACAGAGGCCAATAGTTCTCTTTGGGTTCTGAAAGAAGCACATCTCATGCCTAGGAACAGTGCTTTGGCCCATATACTAGGTGACAGAGAAGACCTCAGGTGTCCGATGGAAAAAGACTCCGCATGGAGCTTTTGGGGAAGCCCCACTTGGAAAATCACAATGCAAACCCTGATATTTTGGAGTAAGGCCACACCATCCACAGAAGACAAAATAATATGTCTTTTGGTAAAACAGCTCCTGGTGTGTTACTGGGTCCAGGTAGCAACAGAAAACTTGACCATGGGGTGCTAAATGACCATACGGCTATAACTGCACATTATTAGCTGGGTTATTTTAATTCTTCCAAATCAGAAAACAGCCCAGCATTAGTTAGGCAAAAGATGAAAATGGTCCACCCAGATTGGGTCCAAGCAGGGCCAGAGTTGCATGAGCAGGTAATTCAGAACCCCTGTCCAGATTGGGTCCAAGCAGGGCCAGAGTTGCATGAGGAGGTAATTCAGAACACCTATAGCAGCTGTGCCAGTAATCCTCCTCTACTTTGCACCTAAGACCCACTGAAGGATGTGAAAAAGTCTGTCAATGCCCTTTAGCAACAGACTATCATCTATACCTACAGTCAAACGAGTTAAGCTTATTGTTAGAGCAAGCAAGAAAGAATGGGTATCTATGGGGCAGCTCGGTAAGAAGATATCAGAAAGAACTTACTATGGAATTTGAGTTTGTGGTATCGTATCTGGCGGTGGTTCAAAGAATTGGGACTCTGCTATGTATTGGATGCTCTCAGGGGCAATTCTATGAACTGGTATCTTAATAAAGCTTATCTATAAGATGAGATGAATGAAATAAAGCTAAAACTATAACTGGGTAATTATAGATTTTAGTATTACATGTTAACTGCCGTCAGAACTCAGAAAAAAAGATCAAACAAGTAAATCAACAAAATTATGTAAGTGTGTTAAGTGTCATTAAAAGAGCTGAAAAAGAAGCTAATATCATAAATCAAGGGAGAGACAGGGCAGTAGTCTTGTTGGTAAACCTACTTTAGATTAAATAGTTGGGAAAGGTCTTTGTGAAGAAGTGATGTTTAAAATGAGATCTAGGACACAAGGAATGAGTCATGTGAAATGGGGAAAGAGCATGCCAGGTGGAGGGAACAGCATACATATAGTTTTGAAGTAGAGAAAAACTTGGAGTATTTGAGATTGAAAGAAGACAGTGAGTCGGCTCTGAGCGAGCAAGAGGAGGGGAGAACAAGAGGAGAGTGACACATTGAGGAGCCAGATTATCCCAGGCCAGGAAAGAGTTTGGGTATTATTCCAAGAGTAATGCAAATTTTTGGAAAGGTTTTAAACAGATATGTGACTGATTTAATGTTTTTAAAAGATTCTGTCCTTCCTGTGGAGAAGGGACTGGAGGTGGGCAAGAGTGAACCAGGAAGGTTAGTTAGTTGGGGAGGTAGTGCAATCGTATAGATTAATAACGATCTAAATCACAACAGGCCATCCTCTTACTTTATGAATGGGTTACATAGTCTATCCTTGAGTGGAAAGTACTGTGTAGGTGGACGGCACAGCCTCACTTACAGCTGACATTCCAGTATCTGAAATTCTAACTCAGTTCCCAAAACATGTTTTTATA
>NW_006494611.1:7003950-7009134 GCF_000325575.1 Pteropus alecto | reverse complement strand
TGTAATATTAAAAGTTTATTCCCTGTGCCATAGCCTCTCAAACATTACCTGCAATATCTTGTCTTACGAAAGCCAACTTCTATGGTCAATTTCAGATTAAAAGTATTCCATATGAATCTCTGCCCCTAGTCCTATATGGAAATAAAACAAGAGAACCAAAGTAATGAAGGAAATTAAATCTCTGTGTACATATGTCTGAATACATAGACTTTTTTACAAAGGGCTGAACGCAATTTAAAAAAAAGGAAAATAATAAGTTTCCACATAGCTTTGTTGAGCCAGTGAAGTTGCCTGGGATGCTAGCCTTAAGGGCCAACACTTACCCGAGGAACACAGACTTCTTAAGAGCATTCGTTAAGCCTAGGTTTAGTCTGTCAGATTACTCTTAAAAAAAAAAAAAAACTGTTAATGAGTGATAATAGCATACCCACTCCAACAAAACCATTATATTTTGATTCTCATTACTCTACTGGCTTCAATTCATTGACTACTACTGTTTTCCAAGAGAAAAAAAAGAGAAGCAGTCACTTGTATAAACTAGACTTAGAATTTGTTCTATACTATGTGAAACTCACCTGTCATTCATGTATAGAAAGGAATCTGAAAGGAGTTTTAAAGCAATAATTAAGATTTATCTAAAATGATTTATTATTTATCATTTATGTGTATTTTTCATCAGAAAAGTGCGCATAATGGTTATGAACTCAGAAAACGTAAGAATGCATTGTTAGAATTAGGCTGGCGGTATCTTAAGTTGATAGTAAGAGAAGAGCAAAGAAAAAAATTTATATAAAGCTACAGTATTTTTGTCCCTGAATCTTAAGATTGAAACTAGTTGTTTGTATTCATTCATTAAATCCGTACTTGATGGTTCAAATTTTGGGGAAAAGTATGTTGTATATTGATGAGAGGCAGAGAGTTTGTGGTATTTAAAAATGTGCTCTTTTGATTTTAATATTGAAGTGTTATGAATATTTGTTTTTTAAAAAAGATATTAAAATATTCTTAATTATAATTCTGACAGAATAATCAGGGCTTACTGTTTGGATAATAAATTATGACATTGCTGATTGGCATTCTAGCTTCAAGAAAAAAACAGGATAAATTACTTTCAGGGACAATTTATGTAAATAGCTAATAATGTATTTAAACCACATTCTGCCTTAAATTTCTTTGGAAATGAGGTACAAAATTAACCAAGTCAAGCTATATAAACAGCCCAAGAAGGTAAAATATATAATTTTTTTGCATCACCTGCACTCCGGGGTTGTGATCTGTCACGGTCTAACATATTAATCTTTGCCTTGTGTCCTCATGCTTCTGATTGTGAAAGAAATTGTGGCCTCAGTAACACTGATTTATCACGTGTCCAAGAATTCAAGCCCATGAGCTGAAGGGTGAGTCGCAAGGAAATTCATTTTTAGTACTCTGATGACAGATGAGCTGGGAGGATGAACATTAATGAACTGAAATTCTTACAATGAAATAGCCATTGTTTTAATTCCTTGCAAACTCTCCTCACTCTGTGTGATGTTATACTTAGTAAATGTCTCTCCAAAGATTTTTCAGGGGTTTTCAAAAGTATCCACACCATCTTCTCCTAACACATGCATGCATACACACACAAGCACACACACACACACACCTCTTTCTTCTCTG
Organism: Pteropus alecto; assembly: GCF_000325575.1. Classification (NCBI taxonomy): domain Eukaryota; kingdom Metazoa; phylum Chordata; class Mammalia; order Chiroptera; family Pteropodidae; genus Pteropus; species Pteropus alecto. Next base: position 7,007,475 of record NW_006494611.1, on the reverse strand, counting down.
CTTTAATTAGAAACTAAAATTTTATTACCTCCATAAATTATTTTATCTAAAAAGTCAGGTTATAGTAGTTAATGAACTCATAACCTAAGAATTTGTGTGAGCAGGGATCCTTATATCATAAGCAATTCAAGACCTTTCCATCTTTTTATAAGAGCTGATCCTGCCAAGTCCACTGTACTTTCTTGATGTCAAATGAAGTTTTGAGTTATTATTGGTAGCCTTTCATTAAACTTTATGATCAAATAATAGAATATGAGAATTACAAGTTTTGAGACACTGGATATGGCATTCAAAGATATTTTTGGTTCATCTTAAATACTATATAAATACATTAAAATGAAAAACATTATAATCCTACAATACAGTTTTTATTTTAGTGCTTTCTTCTAGACTTTGTTTAAAGGCATAGAAATGTATGTATGTATAAGGCTTTTGAATATATATGTGTATGTATATTAATAATGACACATACATTTTTAATATATATTCTTCCTTTTCATTTAATCTTATATTAGAAAAAAATTTAATATACACATGATGGTCATAATTATCATTTTAAACTAGTACTTTGTGTTTATGGACTTGAAATGCTTCCACTTTGCCATTTTACTATTATAAAGTTTTGAACTTTTTTTTCAATTTTTCACATTTGGGAAAAATTATCTATAAAAACAAGTAAGGTTTCAATGAATACTTTCTCACATATAACTTTCTTTTCTATTGAGTTAACTTTTTTAAAGTATTTTTTATTTTGAAATAATTTCGATTTATAGAAAAGTTTCAAAGATAGTAGAGAAGTTCTGATACACCCTTCACCCAGTTTTCCCAGATGTGAACATCTTATATAACCGCGGTACATTTGTCAAGATTTAAATTAAAAAATTAACATTAATATTAGCTAAACTACAGACTCTAGACAGATTCATCAATTTTTCCATTAATATTATTCTTGAAACTTTTGGTTTGTGCTTTCTTCAGTTCTAGAAAATTTCTTTATTAGCCAGTGTTTTAAAATATTGACTGTACCACGTTCTCCCTTTCTTTTATCTCCTTTTTCACATTTTTCATCTTTGTTTCCCTATGTTGCAATTTGTGTCATCTAATTTACCATCTAATTTTACCATCTAATTTTAAATTCTCTCATCTTCTGTGTCAATCTGTTGCAAAGCCCATTCCCTGAGCCGATTTATTTTTTAATTATTGTATTTTTTTCCTAAAAAGATTCATTTGTTACTTTTCCAAAAACATTTGTTTTTTCTTTAGAGTTTTTTATACCCACATGTATTTTTCATGCTTGTCTTTTATTTCTTTAAATATAGTAATGTATATGTAATCTGTAACATAAGAAATATCCTGCAAATTTAGCAGTTTATAATAACACACATTTATTAATTCCCAGTTTCTTTGGGTCAGGAATTCAGGCACAATTTATCTGGGTTTCCTGTTTCAGAGAATCTTACAAGGTTGCAATCAAGGTATCAGTCAGGGCTGTATTTCAGTCTCAAGGTTGGACTCAGTGGTTGTTTTCTGGATTCAGTTCGTTGCAGGCTACTGAATTAAGGACCTCAGTTCCTCACTGGCAGTTGGCTGGAGGTCACACACAGTTCCTTGCCACATGAGCCTCTTAAACATCACAGCTTGCTTCATCAAAGCAAGTCAGTCAAGGAGGCTTGAGAGGGAGAGAGTGCTGGCAAGGCAGAAGTCACAGTCACACATAATAAGCAAGGAAGTGACAATTTATGTATTCTTTTCAGCAGAGCAAGTCACCACATCCAGCCCTCCCACTCAAGGGGAGAGAATTATGCAAGTATATGAATATCAAGAGAAAGAAATCATTGAGAGACATTTAAAAAACCTATCTATCACAATTACACAGCTATTTTATAGATTCTTCCTAATACTTTTGATATCCTTAGGTCTCTGCAGGCTTAGATCTGTTCTGTTGTTTCTACAACTTCTCACTCATGGTGCCTTATTTCCTTGTGTGTTTTGTTATTTTTGATTGTGAATTGTTTGTTTTAATGTTCTATTTGTGGAATTTTTTTTTTTTTTTGAGGTCTGGTATGAAAGTGAATTTCTCTAGGAAGGACTTGCATTTGCTTCTATCAGATGCCTGTGGGAATTACCAGTCAATATATAATTAAGTTTTTGTCTTGACATATTGGGATCAAAAGGTAAAGTGAATTTAGTTTGAAAATTTATATTAGAATTAGCCTAAAATTCCAGATTATGAGAGTAATATTTTCTTTTTCTACTCTGTGTTTAGGTTTGTGACCTTTGATTTCCCTTAATGTCATCTGAGTGAGTGGGAATGTGTTTATTTTTGTTTCAATATTTTGTGTAGAGTCTTTGGTACCCACAATTAATGTCAGAAGATGTCTTTGTAGACTCCTTACATTGGGTAGATATTTTATCTTCTGTTCTTTATACCCTTTGAAATGATACAAATCAAAGCTCTAGTTCACTCTGGTTAATAAACACCCTCAGAGTGAAATTATCCTTTGATATTTTATCACACATCTGGGGTCCTACTTTCACTTACTGCTTTATCTAGAGGATTTTTTTCCTACTTCTCTAGCTCATTGATGCATTTAAGATTTTTTTTTCTAAGATACTTAGTTGTTTTAGAAAAAGATTTGAGGTTTCCTAATGTTTCTTCATTTTATTGAACAAATATTTATTGATCAGATAGATATTAGGTATCAGTATCTATACTGGACTTTGGAAGATCAGACATCATCTTGTCTTCAAGGACCTCACCATTTAGTATGGAGACAAATTATTCAAATTTTGACATAATACAATGTAAATTCCCTAGTTGAGGCAAACCTATTACTATTGGGGCACAGAGGGAAGCACAGATAGTTCAGTCAGAACAGCACTCCATGGTGCGTATCTGGCTTTCATATTTTGAATGATAACTTAGATATTGTTGCATATTCTCAAAATAGCAGTGACAAATTTTTGACAAAAAATACTTCTGATAAAATATTTACTAATAATATAAAACTTCTTGTCAAAGTTAGATTAAAGAATATATTGACTTGGATTGAGCAGTGGCCTAACATTAGAAGCTTGATTTTCCTTATTGGCATTCACATAAGTAGGCAAGGCAGGCATCTTTGTTTTCATTTCATTTGTAAGAAATTGAGTCCCCAGGAGACCATATGCCTTTCTCTTTCCTCTGTGTGTTGTTTCAGTGAGAACAAGTGATACCGCTAGAAGAGAAACAAGCTGTTAGAAAGCTCTGAGATCCTGAGAGTCAATGGGGAAAGAATACAACGCTAGAGCCTGGTCTTGACCATAATTCAGTAGAGAGAGAAATAGGATATTAGGAAAAGTATCCTCAAGAAAAACCCTTCTACTTACTTCTTGGGTGGCTTAAACAAAATGACTTATTCTCTTTGCTTCACAGGTAAATAAAACTTGTAAAGTAAACTTCTGACCTATTTGAATCCTAGGATTTTTAGAGACTCAAATGAGATAATTAATATGGAAGCTTTATAAACAGCTTTACAAAATGTA
>NW_006494611.1:6991676-7003828 GCF_000325575.1 Pteropus alecto | reverse complement strand
GGAAGTAATGCAATAAAACACAGGTGAATTAAATGGCCCGTTTCACAAACTCAGCCCCAATTTTCTCCTCATTCACAAGCAATCTAAACCTTGCTATCTCTTGGTAAAATTTTGCATCCTTAGTAGTCTAGAAATCCTATTCCATCATGCTTTTTAGTCAAGATCTTGTTATCCATCTCCTTAGAGCTTATCTACAGCTAAATGTCCAAGAAAAGAAATTTTCAGAGGCCTAGATTTCCTCTTTATCATTCAAATTTGTGTGGGAAATTTTCAACTCTTATTCTATTTTTTAATTTTACCAAGAAGGTTCTCGATTTAAGTAGATAGGTAAGATTTGGGGAGGTAAAAAAGAGTGAGAGCATGTTTTAAAATCTATCAGAGAAGGTGAGAGCTAAATAGTAGAATTTAATGAGTACCTATCCGCCAAACAATTATATTTACTAGTTTTAATTGTTTTATTCACTTTGCAATCTAGATTTTATTTTTTCTGTTTCATGGATGAGAAAGATTAAACTCAGAGCAGAGAAAAATTTCTGTGAGTTCACACTGTAATGAAATGGCATATTTGAAATTCAAACTCAGGACTCTGACTCCAAAGCATTAGCACAATGTTTCCCTATGATAGTAAAATAATTTCATCTTTTCTACTAATTCTTTGTTAAGGGAAATAGATTTATTTAATTTTTTTCTATTAACCTATCTATTCAGTAGCTGATCATTTAAGACATATTATCAGTAGGGAGTTAGCTGAAAAGTTAACTGTTGGGGCTGATCTTAGAAGAAGAGAGATTTTTGTTTTTGTTGTCTCTGGTTGCTCTCTCTCTCTCTCTCTCTCTCTCTCTCTCTCACAGGAGAGTGAAAAGGAAAGCATATTCTTTTCCAGGTGAGGGTTTCTCTCTCTCTCTTTCTCTCTCTCTTTCTCTCTCTGATAGGAGAGTGAAAAGGAAAGCATCTTCTTTTCCAGGTGAGAAGTCTTGTTCATTGAGTGTTACATACACTTTTGTTATAGTAGAGAAAAGTAGATTTAAAGGAAAAAAATATGTAGGTGAAATACCCAAGTAAATCAGAAGACAGGAGGAAAGATTCTGGGACTTCAGGAGTGTTAGTCTTTTGTTCATGAAGGCAATAAAAACTACAGTAGAATATGACCCTCAAAAGTAACTCTCTGTTGCTCACATGGGTTGTCCAATGGTTCCTGGCAAAAAAAAAAAAAAAAGAAAAAATCAGCATGAGCCATTAATCTCTAATCTCCTTTGAAAAACAAAACAAAGGAAGAAACTCTCAAAGGAAGAAACACTTCTACCTACTCTTGCTGTTCTCAAGAAAAAACAGAATTAGTATATTTACAATAGAGAAAATAGGTCATATGGTAAACTCAGAGGGAAAAATGAAAGAAACATAACCTAAAAGGCCCACAGTGATCATGTAGTCAACTTTTATACCTTATCGGTGAGAAAAGAGAGGACAAGAGGAAGGCAGTGACTGGGCTGGCAATACCCAGGGAGTTAGAATCTGAGTTGCGATTAGCACTACAGCCATCCACTTCCAGCCCAGTGTTGGTTTCACTGTTGCATTATTGCTTATGTAGAAGCGGAGAGAAATACACAGTTAGCATTTTAGGAATCGGCACGTGTGACTGTCCTATATAACTGGTTTGCAACCTTCTTATAGTCCTAATGACTGAGCTCTAGGTAAAGAGACTCTTCTTTTACATTAGGTATTTATTCTTCAGAGCTTATTACTAGTGCAACTGAAAAGCATATAAATGAATTCTTAACCCAGGAGGGTATCTATTACAACACAATAGCTGTGTGCCATTAAAGAGAAGCATGTGCCTCTATTTTAACAATAAAATGTTGATTATTAAATAGCAGACTTTATAAGCAATATAATTGAATATAGAGTACTCCAGAGTTTGTGAACAGAATTTCTGGTACAAAAAGAGAGCGTGTGAAATCTATGTCATGGTGCAACAGCCATTCCCTGCAGCCCAAAGAAGAGGCTGAAAAGCACAGTTAAAGAGAATTAATATTTTCTGGCACAGATGCATCACTGGCTGCACAAGGTGATTTTAGTGTGCATTATACTTTAATTATAACTGCGCTGTTGCCATCTGCTCCATTTCATTCCCTAATTATAGATGCAAAAAGCATTTCACAACTCCCACCCATATTAAAAAAAAAAAAAAAAAGATCTGAGGGATTTCATGGCAGACTTGCTTTGAGCATCTCTCTTTTTTCTTGGCCTGTGGACTCTCCCTTCAACGGTACATTTGAGTAGATGAAGAAAATGTTTGTGATGCACTGATTATCTCAGCAGAGCTGGGGTGTCTGAGCTTGTTCCATCCATTAATGATTTTTTTCTACTGTTATGATAACACACTTTAGCCAACTCTATCTATCCATAACCATATATGACTTCCTGTTCACATATCTTTTTCTATATCTACTTTCCTCTCCCTCAAAAAACATTTAAAAATTAGTCATTTTATTTTATTTTACTTTATTTTATTGATTTTCAGTACTATCGTTTCAAGCATCTCCCGAACTCCTGAGAACCTTCTGAGAAAGCAGTTATTGTCCTCCTTTTTAATAGAGAGGAGAGATTTAGAGAGTTTAAAGGTTTTCTTTAAGGCGACACAACTGGTCAGTGGCAGAATAATTTGAAACCACATCTTCAGATATCAATTCCCACACTTTCACACTCTTTACTGTCATGCATCATTTAAAAGTGGCATTTAAGTTTCCATTGAGATAGCAGGGTTGTGATAGAGCTAGTTCGCAGTGTCTCACAATGGCAAATTATAGGTTAACTCTTTCTAATCTCTTGTTCATTGACATGTTGGTAGCTTGAAGTTGGTCATAATGGGAGTCATGGTTGATATACACTGCAAATCAGAGATCCTCCTGCTTCTCTGAGAGGCAGATGTTATTCATTTACCAGAATGCCATTTAATATGGGAAATTGATTTATGTAGTTTCAGAAAAACAACATAATTTGGACCACAGTGCCCTCTCCATCTCTAAACTTGACTAATACTCATATGAACACTACTTGTGAATGAAGAAAAGTTAAGCTTTCAACCAAACTTCCTCTCTTTACTCATTCAATATTCTAAAGACAGGATAATTAGTCACTGAAAAATGAGAGCTCTTACTCAAGGTGGTAAATTCAGAATTTTTAATGACCCCTTTGGTTTTAAAATTTTTCATGGTTTTAAAAGCAATCAGTAAATGTCCAAGAAGGCTCAAAGTGATACACAGCAGTCCCAGTGCAGGAGGCTCCAGGAAAACCAGGGGTTCTTAGCATCCGAGTTCACGCCAATCAGGCACATGAGGCATGTGAGGGAATGCTTTTTGGAAGCTAGATTTGGGCATTTCTGAAGAAAAGTAAATGCATGTGGCTTTTTCTAGTGGGCTAAAAGAGAAACAGTTTAGAAATTCCCAATTTCCCTCTCACAAAAAATTTCTAGACTTTCACAAAAGCATAAACTCTAGCTATTCACAAGATTGCAGTTCAAATCCAAGAGCAGAGTCATTAAAAAGAAGGGTTTAAAACATCAACTCTGGGGCCAAAAATAAGTACTGACTTTCTAAGGCAGAAGATGAAATGTAAGCTTTTTACTAAACATTTAGTGCAAATCTCAAATCACAAAGTAATAGAAGCATAACACTAAAATTCAGCACGTGCTATACTGATTAGCGATTCAATTAGATTCTCTATATAGCAAAGACAGCTGCATCAGAGGGTATATATGCTTCCTAATGGACATTTGAATTTATATATATGCTGATCTCAAAAAATTTATTTGTGGTGACCTCAAAAGTACTTAGTCAGAACTGATAGGAAGATTAAGCACTAACATGTAATTGCCAGATTCTGCAGATGTGTTTTTGCAACCCTATTGGATCTACCTTTGGAAAGTCCCTAAAAGGCAAGTTTATTCAGTTGCTAGAGTACTGTCCTGATGGTCAGGGTTTTTAGTAGTCCTAGGTTTGACATTAATTAGAATAAAAGCCACAGAGCACAGCTGAAGCAAGGGAAAGCAGTATAAAGAGGTGAAAGAGTATGGTAACTAAGAGCATGGATCGAAGAGCTGGACTCCCTGATTTGTCCCCCTACTAGCCGTCAGACCTAGGGCAAATTATTTAAACTTTACATGCCTTCGTGTCTTCGGTTGTTAAATAAGTACAATTACAAAATTGCATTCCTCTTAGAATTATTGTAATAAAGAATTATACACATAGAATGGTATCCAGCATGTAGTAGTTTCTAAAAAATGTTAACTTTTAACCTAGTCCACCTCCTTATTTTACAATATAAGAAACTGAAGCCTAGAGAGGTTAAACACTTTATTCAAAGTCACATGGCAAATTAGAGGTAGAATTGGGATTGAGATTAGAAACCATGACCCCTCTTCCATTTTTCTACCACCTCCTCCAATAGTACTAAATAGATTATTTGTATTTATTTAATTAAACAAGTATTAATAAACTCTTTTGGGGCTTGGGGTTCTCTAAATACTTTATCCAATACAAAAGCAAATGACAAATTTAATTCCTGAAAAAGGTCTTACGCCTCCAAATGAATTGTTTTCATATGCTACTACTTCTCAGTTATGTGTTTTCGGAATGGTGTCTTATTTATTTGTTAGTGAAACAGAAAAAAAAAAATTCCTATTTCAACAGAAAAGATCCCAAAATGATGCAAATGATGCAAAAGTGTTTAAATAAATAAAATAAAATAAATCCATTTAAAAGACAAAGAAGAGGAAAGAATAAATGAAGTACAAAGTTGGTTAAACACTATTCAGATAGCCTTTTACCCAGACAACGACAAAGCCGGCTACCAAAGAGAATGACATGGAGGCTGCTCTGTGTCTCTAGAGACAAGAAACACTCCTGAAAGAGTTATAAAGCAGGAATTAGCACCACAGAACCTATTAATGGTTTGGCTTTGTCAAACTCCTTAATCTGCAACTCTGAAAACAGCAACTAAGGAAAAAGCTGGCGGATCTCATCGAACATTACTGTCACTATTGCTGTTATTGCTGCTGTGCCTGTTACTGTTTTGGTTTCCCATCATTATTTACTTTAGATGTTTTTCTCAGAATTATTTTCTCAGAATACTCCAGTTTGGAAATGAGGATAATAGTTGATAAGAAGAGAGGACTTCTGAGAAGTCTGGCTGTGGTTGTAAGTTCACTGTCCTGGTAAATTATAGAAATTGATGGATCCGGAAAGTTTGTGGAGTCTGAATTTCAAGATTACTGGGTACGTTTCTAGGCCTAGATGGATACAGTAAGAGATTGAGGCTGTAAAGTGGCTGGTACAGCAAAATATTGGTCAAAAGTTAAATATGTAGGCAAATTCTAAGAACAAAGACTAAGGAAATGGAATCTGAACAACAAGATATGTATGCATGCAAAGACTGAAGTAAAAGTAGGGAGAGAGACTGAGATCTGTGGAGCTGAATATAATGTTGAAACAAGTTCTAAATTTGAAGACAGGTGGAAGAAGGTCAGTGAGCTGGAGGGACTCAAGAGATATGCTTGAATATTATCCAAACCTGTTTGAGCTTTAGTTTCTGTGTTGCTTTGGTCTAGGTTATGGTACCCACACAACGCCTTAGCAGTTATGCCTCAAAACCTTGGAAGGATCTTCCTTCTACTTTGTGTCTCCTAAGAGCTGGTTCAGGTGGGGATTTCCAGGTTCCATCCCATAGATGCAGGAAGCTCTATTAGTCTGGTTTCTGCCTCTGTCTAGACTATTCAGATGGATGCCTTATTCTTGAATATGGTCTTTCAGACTCCTTTGACTTTATATACCTCAGACCACAGGTCAGGCTGGATCAGCATCCTCCATAGGCTCTGGGATTCTAGTTTAGGTTCAGCTTTCTGCTTCTCACTGACAAGGTTTAGGCATCATAGTGGATTGCTTCTGGTATTGTTACAGCTTTTTAATAGCCAGGCTTACATTCCAGTCTCAAGGTGCTATGTAATGTTTTATAGTGTTGAAATAGACTTATGTACTATAAGACCAGTGCTTACTCCTACTCCTGTGTAAATTAGATATTCCTCTTTGACTTTATATGGCTTGAGGTTCATAGAGCTTATTGAATCTATGGTTTCACCTGTTTTGAAAAATAGCCAAAATTTATTCCAGTATTGTTTATGTCTCTCTCTCTCTTTCTCTCTCTCTCTCTTCTTCCTCTCTTCTGTGTTACTGTGTTTCAATTATATGTTATATTTTTAAAAATTGTATGTCATACACATAATTTATTAGATGATTTTTTTGATCCTTTGATCTGTATATTTTCTAACAACCTGTCATTCAATTCACTATCTTCTGTTGTTTTGTTTCTAATCTACCAATCTCATCAATTAAATTTGTAAGTTCAGTTTAGTATTTTATACTTCTACGGTTCTCATTTGATTTTTTATAAATTTTAAGTTTCTGGTGAAATTATTTATCTTTTCTTCTATTTTCTTACACATTAATTTTAGTTATTCATAAATATTTGATAACTACATTATGGCTCTGTTTCAATTATCTACTATTTCTCTAAAGTTTTGATCATATAGTTCTGTTTTTACCATGTTTTATAATTTTTAATTTGATTTCAGATATTTAGGATGAAACATTTAAAGGTTCTGAATGATGTTATCTTCTTTCACAGAGGATTAAGATTCCCTCAAACAGGCAGATAAAATATCTGAATATCACCTCGATACGGTCAAGAACTGATTTTGGACTTTGTTAGGTGAGGTCTATTTCAGCTTTTCCCATACTTTGAAGGTATAGCCCTTACTCTTAATGCACAGTCCTTTCTCCTAGTTATGGTCTTTTCTTGAGTCTCAAATAAAAACCTGAGTATTTACCAATGTTCTTCCACATTGCTGGGATCTGAGCTCCAACCTCCGTGTTCCCAACAGTTCATGGTTATTTAGATCTTTGATCATGTCATTAGTCTCCAAGCTACTACTTTCTTCTGGATTTCTAGTTCTATCTGTACTCAGCTTTGGAGTTGGCCTATAACTCCAACAAAATATTTATTTTATATCCTGGAGTTTATTTGTAGGGTGTCCACTTCTCTGTGATTTTTTACATTAAATCCTAGCCATTTTGGTAGTCACAAACTCTAACCTCTGAATCCTCTACCTGGTGAGACTACTGCTTTCTGTTTGTGTTTATCACTACTCACTCCCAGCTGCCCCACCATGAAAATTAGAAATTTCGTTCAGGGAAAATGGCAGGTGAATTTGAAGCTTCATATTTATGCTTTTATTCTTTCAAGGTTTATAGTCCTCAGATCATGACTGCATTATATCCTCTTAAATGCCTTCAAATATGTGTTCTAAATATAAACATAAAAAATACATAATTTTAATGGTTATATTAGTCTTTAGTATAGTACAAACTATTTTTTTCATGGCTGAAAGCCAAAGTTTATCAGACAACTTTAAATATGTAAACAAATGTTTATTTTATAATCCATATACTCTTTGATTATTTTCAATTTTAATTAGATTTCGAGATGGCTTAAAAAAAAGGCCACTTGTGAAATTTGCTTACTAAATAGAAATTTAAAAATCAGTATCAAGCAAAAATGAAGTAAGCAAACATGCAAACCGGAAGGTTTAAGGTTTCATGTGATTCTATGAATAAGTATCATAGTTAGATCTGAATTTCCCAGCAGCCTAGCAAAAAAAAAAAAAAAAGAAAAAAAAGAAAAAAGAAACATTATCCAGTACATAAATCTCATTGTCGAAAAGGATAAAACCTACATGCTACTTAAACAGAAAAATATAACTTTGCATAATATAAAAATTTAAATCTTTTTTGTGAGCCTTTCTATAAAAGTTTTATTTAAAACACTGAAGCAGTTTTGTACAACCTACTTTAAAAGCCAAGGTGATGTCATTACATAACAGAATAAATACATATTTACTTACATTGAAACCAGATGACAATAAGCAGACATTTGCCTAAACCTAAAGGATAACATAAGCTTCTACTATCTTTTTCTTTTGTTATTTTTTCTTCTTATACCTTTAGAAATATCAATAAACTATAAATAATAAATGGAAAGACATATTTATTTTATTATAAATTTAATTTTTAACAATAGTGTCTAAAGGCATTGAAGACATTTTACTCTCTCTATATATATATGTATACACACATATATAAATATATATGTACATAAATATATGTGTGTGTGTATATATCTATATATATAAACACTAGTCTGATAACATTAGAAACAAGTATGTAGGTAGACTGTCATCAAGAAATCAAAGTATTGCTAACAAAAATTATTTAGAAGAGGTCAAGTCAAACTTATTATATGCAATTGTAAGACTGTCCTGCCTGTTAGTGGATGCAGCTGAGTTTCTAACATAAGTATGTTTGTGCTTATTTAATGGATGGATGGTTGGATGGATGGATGAATGAATGAATGAATGAATGAATGAATAAGTGAATGGATTTTGGCCCCAGACTTGAGAACAGGGCTCACCTCACAGTTGAAGTTAAATGACCCCAGCTGTGAGATTTGTAGAGCTTGATGGATGATGAAACAGGCATCTCAGTACTTTACTCGCCAATTTCATCAGCATCTTTTATAAGCCATCTATAGCACTACAGTGATTCCTCAATTAACAAAGCCTTTGGAACAAAACTCCTTTATAATCAAGTTGGCAGCATTGACAATAGCTCGTAAACATGCAAAGCATGCTACCATGTGTCATTCAGCTCAGTGACAACGTTCCGATTAAGTTGTATGTATGCACATGGCAAAATATTGTTGTGCACAGCTACCATTGGCACACACACTCAAAAGAACTGATCCCAGTATTCCTGTGGTTTTGTTTAGTTTGTCCTCTCCTCTTAGCTTCACCCCCCACCCCCCGACTTCTTCCACATTTAATGGTCACGTCTCCTTCCCACTCAAGTGTCTAATGTTCTTCTATTCTTTGGTTACTTATTCTGACTCTATCATAATAATAATTTTTATTAAAAAAGGAGATCTGGTGGACAGCAATTATACTTGTGGCTTGCCTGATCGATCTCAGTTACTTCTTGCATTTATGCAGTAGGTAGTGTGCATTCTATAACCACATCTGCCAGTGGTGCTGGGCTTGGAGAACAAATGTTTCAGAAAGAGTACAAGAGCATTGCATGATGTATGTCATGAAAGCTCCATTGCTGACTCCGGTGCTCGTCAGCAGTCAGTCTTTTTTGCTGAGCCTCGTTTTTCACACTTACTAAATGAGAAGATTTATGACCTATAAGGACCCTTCCAGATCTAAATTTCTAGGATTCAAAACAAGTAACTGAAAAATGTATGGAGAAAATTAACTGTCTCTCTCCCATATCTGAGAGTTGGGAGATTAGAAAATGTAAATTCTGGCTGATGCTGTTTTATGGTTCTGAATCACAAGAGAAAACAGATTTCTTTCATAATATTTCTCTTGAAATATAAACAATATTCACCCTAGGGTATTTAGTAATTAATCCCTTAGGGGGAAAAAAATAGAAAATTAAAAATTTAACTGGTACAAGGCCACTGCTATCTGCCCAGAATCTGGACAGCAGTTTCAAGAATCAGTTTCCCCCAGCAGTTAGTCTTTGCCTCTGCAGTTATGGAAGAATGTATCAAAATGTAGCCTCCATCAGTCTTTATTCCTGAGTTTCTGTGAGGAGCATAGCTCTCTTGCTCACTCACTTCAGACACATAATGAGTTAGAGAAAGATTTTGTAGCATCAGGCTACTGAAAAACCAACCAACTGTGAAATGTTGTGAAATGTCAAACCCAGCTTTCGCCCACTCTAGTTCTCTTGCCACTCCACCAGCCCTAGGTGTTTAAGAAGGGGAAGAAGGAAATTTAATACATTATTGGTATTAGCAGAATAGTCCTGTTGGTAGGGCAAAGCTGAATATTTTGCCTGTAACGCTTCAGAGAGAATATATCAGAGGCTGTTTTTGAGCTTAGTATTTTGCTACCATGATGGTGAGGAGCTTATTTTTCGATCCTGAAAGTTTCTCGATGATAAAATATATACAAGTAGTCTCTCTTCCTTTCTAATTATTCTGTATTTACAGAGTTCTAGAATCTTGGATTGATAAGAACCTTATAGGAAATGTTATTGATTTTTTTTTTTTCTGATGCAGAATCTGTCATACCCCTTTGAAGTGAAATCTAGCTTTTGCCTGAGCATTTTCTTTGAGAGGGAGCTCACCTCTTCACAAGGCAGACCGATCCATTTACACAAAGTATTGAGTCTAATAGAGTTATGTTAAAGTGTAATATGTATCAATGCAATTTCTGCCTAATAAAATCCTTAATCCTAACTCTTGGAGCCACATTTTAATCCTTACCTTTGATAACCCTTAAAATATTTTAAGATAGCAAACAAATTCCCTAAAATGAAATTCCTTGACATTTTCTCCCAAAGAAAGAACTTGAGTCACAAAATTGATTTAGAGAGGAAATCATAATTACGGGATGTAAAATAATTTTTAGATGGCCACGACATTATTATTATCATTAGTGCAGTGGGGTGAATAATAGGTAGCAGGGAAAAACTAAAACCTTCAAGTTCTCATATCTTCAATGAGTTGCTGAATCATACTGATTCATCAAAAATGGTTAAGAACTAAAAAGCATTTGATTCTTATTTTGGATCTCTATTTTGGCAGGGTGAAATCTCGATTTTCTGTTTCCCCTTTTTACTCCCACCTCCTCTGACTTCCTTTGTTGCTAATTGTCTAAAATGAAAATTCTTCAAGCTCACTGATTACTAAAAAGAGAAGAAACAGAAAAACTGGTAAAGTTTCAAAGTTACTGAGGATAAGTTCAGAGATAAAGAAAGGATAGCATAGAGGATGACACATTCAGGGCACAAAGAAGTATTTCCCAGGCAGGAAAACAAGCTACATCTAATACTTTAAAACTTCCAAGGGACAATCAAACTGCTCTGCATTTGGGTCATACACAGAGATGCAAAAACAAAAGGGAGGGCAATGTGATGAGCAGGAGCACAGGTGTAAGATTTAGGGCTTTTTTTTTTTTTTTTGACAGAATTTTGCAGTCACTAAAAAAAGAAATAGTGCAAATGTAGGCTACATTCACAGTAGTGTGTTTTTGAACGGAGGAAGTATAGCACATTGCGGTCACACTATGCCAACGGTATGGTTCTAGCTACTATGGCTTTCAAGAAAAGCAAACATTCTGGAAAGTGTTAGAAAGAATTTGGTAGGTGTATGAGGTGACACAACCATACCTTAAAAAATAAAAGCGAAGGCTTTTTGAAGATGTACAAGTTGTATCAGAAAGAGCTCATGGAGAAATGAAAATGGCACTTCTAGCAAAGAGGAATTAAAACTAATATTAAGGGGAAAATTTTTCAGGAAGGAAAAATAAGGTTTAATACGGGAAGCACTTTATAAACAATAGGAACCATCTAACAGTATAATGGGAAACATTAGAAAAGTTGAAGCTAAGAGTCCATAGCTGTGAATGCATTAGGGGTCATTTAGGCATTTGGTGAACTTTCTAGCTAGCTGGTCCTTTAAATATAAAACTTAACCTCAGAACAAGATGGTAGTTTGAGATTTGGATTCATTGGCTCTTCTAAGAAGGAGGAAGAGTCTTAGATCAGTTTTAGATTGTGCTTTTCATAGTTTTATGACTAAGTAAATTACTTTTTCTCTCTGGGCTTGTTTTCCTTTCCATTTAAATCAGTGGTTTTCAAACAAAATATTACTCAGAAGTATAAATAATTAAAAATAAGTTAATTTTCAAAAAACATACTTAAGTTGCAGTAAGGATGCATCTCTCTTCTCCCCAAAGCTTCTCAAAGCAGCCTCCATAGGGGCTCTTCATAATTCCTTAAATCGTCTACGCAGCATGGATTGCAAATCATCTCCCCACTGACCTCTGACCTATGTGTGATCCAAGATTTCCTATTTCAGAAAACCAGGAAAAGGATTAAGGACTTTAAAAGCCATTGTGAAAGTGACTTCAGGAATTGAGATATTTAGTATGCATTCAGACACAATCACCTGAATATCTCCGTATCTCACTATTCCTGAGCCTTTGTCTATTTTTTTTTACCCAGATCTGGAATATCCCCCTACCTTCCTCC
>NW_006494611.1:6980752-6991603 GCF_000325575.1 Pteropus alecto | reverse complement strand
CCTCTCTTTTATTTCCCCCCCCCCCTCCCCCTTTTTTTTTTTTTTTTTTTTTTTTTTTTTTGCACTGGCCCAAATCATATATACTCTTCAAACCCCATCTCAAATTTCCTCCAGAGACTTGGACCAACCCTGCTCTCCTCACTTCTTTACACTTTCTTGGACCACTACATTATATATGTTTGCTTTGTCATCCCAAAGAATCTGTGAACTGCTTAAGGTAGTATGGTGAGTAGAAAGCACTTGAAGTCAGGAGTCATGGCATCTCTACTTGCTACTTGTGCAACTTTGGGTAAGTGACTGAGCTTCTTTGAGGTTCAGTTTCCTTATCTGTAAAATGGAAATGGGTGCACCCACTTAAAGAGTTGTTTTCGTGAGGATCAAGTGAGATAATATATGCAAAACACTGGCACAAAGAAAAAACCTGGTAAGTTATTAATTCCATCCAACACTTTCTTTGCCACAGAAGAAAGAAAATTTAAGCATTTCTCAGGGAAAAGTTCTTTTTATTTTATTTTTATTTTTTGCAACTTAGATATCTCTACTTGCTTTCTTCCTTTGACTCAGTCATTATTCAATATTTGTAAACAGTGAAAAAAGTAGAAAAGTAATTGGCTAAGTAAAGAAGAGAGAGTAATTTCTTTCATTAGCCATGCTTTCTAGAATTCCTATTTACATATCTGATATAATTTGATCCTCACACCACCAGCCTCTGGTAGATATTATTTTCTTTCATTTACAGCTGAGAAAATGGAGGCTAAGAATTAAGTGACTCACCCAGTTACTTCCTAGTTAAAAAGAAACTAAAATTCAAAGTTGGTCCTTTCTTATTCCAAAACTCACCATATTTCTACTTTGTTTTGCTGTTTAAATGGACCCTTGTTGGTTTTGGTCACTGGGAAAGACTTGATGCTTCCTCTCAGTGTGAGCATTGGAGAAGAGGTGAGATCTCAAGCTAGATCAGAGAGGAGGAAGAACTGCCTCACCTTACAAGAAACAGCTGATCTTCTTTGCCTCAGCTGTGGGAATCATTCCTGGTAAAGCCGCCCTGGGGCATCCAGATTTACAGCCTTACCCTTGGGAACAACCGTGTTAATCCCTTGCTCTGAAAGCCTGTGCCCGAGGAGTTAAACTCTTCTCTAGGGGAGTTCTTTATTTGTTTCGGCCTTGCCTTTACTTGTCTCTAGATTGATCCACAGCTCACTCTTCACCCCCTATACCCCGGATTTTGCAATCGCCCTTAGGTCTTTTGAAGAAGAGTCACGTTCCTCATTGGGTTATCCCTGAAGTTTATTAAGGGTTGTTTCCCCTGGCATGGCAGTTATCATGTCCTCTAAGCCCTTGGCCAAGACCTGCAGATCCAGACCAATCACTGAAATAAGCCCAAGCAATCTAACAGCTCCAAATTTGGGAGGTCTGAGTATAGGAAAACCCATAAAACCCTTGATGCAACAATTGCTGACAGATTTCACCTACCTCCCTTCACTACACACTCAGTTGCTCACATCTCACCCTGATACACAGTGCAGAAGAGTCACACACGTGCTCCTGAAGGAAGAACTTGGCAACAGCCCTTTGTTCTCCAGGGCATGGCGGGGGATTACATATAACCTATAACTAACTGCTAAAGATGTGCTGCATGAAGGTCACCATTTCAGGCAAGGGTGGGTTTTTTTACCCCGGCTAAATTCAGACTTCTACCTTCCCTCTGGCTTTAACTGCTGGTATATGCTGGCTTTCATTCCTCTGTGTGAAAGATAGAAATATGCCCAGGAGCTTTCAAAAGTGGATCGCCATTAGCTTCTCTTTTGTTTTAATTTAGAGAAGAAATGGAAACCTAAATTAGGATTGAGACAAATATATAGACTTTGCAGGAGCCACTCCCCTTTTAAAAAGCTCAGAGAACTGCATATCGATGAAGGAATTTGAGACAGAGTGTGACAGAAGCATCAAGCACAGCTCTTTCCGCCTGTCCAACAAAATGGCAAAGTTGCAAAGAATGAAAACCTCATGAGGAGTGTTAGAGGGCTTGCTCTCCAATAATAAGGAGATTCAGGGCCATTTTCCCCATATGTTGTGAGGCAACATGGAAAGTAGGATTGACTGCCTGGATACCTACTATTTGCCAGGCATTATGTAAACAGCTTATACATTTGTCTCATTTCGTCCTTACGACAATGTATGAAGTCGGTATTATAATGATCATTTTTAGGTGAGGAAATTGAGGCTCAGAATGCCAGAAAGTCAGTAAGGACAAGAGTTTGGATTCAAATCCTGCTCCATCTGACAATAGAGATTCTTCAACTATCCCATGCTGATTAAGTAGCCATCGCATTCTGGCTCTCTAGTCCTTGCTAATCTATTGCATTTCAGGTCTTTCAGGAATTATCACAGTGAATTTATAAAGAGTACATATTGAGCTCCAGTAACATACCCTGCCCTTGAGGATATACAAGAAGTAAAAGGCAGCTGAGACCCTCTCCTTGAGAGTTTTCAAAACTAATGACAGAGAATCCTATGCAAGAAATTTATAAGCAGGTTCAAAGTGTGTGGTGAGATGCAGATTGAACCTAAATGCCAAGGGAACACTGAATGAGGGGAAGATGACCATAGGCCCTAGGAATTCTTCATAGAAGAACTGGTCTCTAAGAGAGTGAAGCTTATCTTAGGCAGAGTGCTAGGCCTAAGGCCTAAGGAAAATTGTGAGTCAACCTTATATATCACTTGACTATTTTTTCTCCCACTGTAATCACAAAAATGGTTCTACAGGGCACATCTACACGTTTCAACACAATAGAGTCATCCACTTTCTGGTTCTTACTCTAGAGACCATGCTATGGTAGACAGATTACCAGAGGATAAGTTGAGCCTCTCGTCCTTCCTCAGCTGTGTGACCATAGCAAATGTTTTTCTTCACTGGTCCTTGGTTTCTCAAACAATAAATTGAGGACACTGAACGAGTGGTCTGTGAGGTTGCTTCTAGTGCTAGTATTCCATTGGTCCTCTCTCAGAAAGCTCATGTTTTGAAGTATAGTGAAATGGAATGCCAGTCAGGAGTTATTGGTCCCAGGCCCTAACTAGGTCTGTGATCTTGGATAACTGCTTTTCACTCTTTGGGTTTCAGTTTTCCTATCTACAAAATATCTATCTGGAAGAGCTCTGTAAAGGCCCCTCTCCCTATAACATTTAATGAATCTAAGTATCCTATCTTAAATTATTCCTAAAAAAGGTATCTATTTGGATAAAAAAGAAAGAAAAGAAAAGAAACAAAATAGACCTCCTGAAGGCACCAAATTGAGTATTTGATGTTGTTCAACTAAATTGGTTTTGACTGGAATGTAGCATCTTTTGCACAAACAATGACTCAGAAAATTAATTAGCCTCTGCTTTAATTAAATAATAATTCTGTTTAATGCCAATTAAAATACCACATCTGAGTCAATTCGCTGCAGCAAGGTGCGTTTAATGCAAGAAACATGCTCCTTTGCCATATGGAAATGAATTGATGACTGAGGCACCGGGGCTCTTGATTACCAGATAGGCGCCCAGGGCCTTGAACCATAGGATGAAAATTCCCAGAGGCCAAGGGTGCAGCCTACTCTGATGAAATCTTGCATACCTTAGTTTTCTTCATCAGATTAGTTTGCTCGTCTTATTATTAGGATTAAAGACAGAACAAATCTAATAACAGTGCTGAATTATCCAGATGCATTTCCAGAAGCCAAACTACTTTGCCCAGTGCAGCATCGTTCCACAAAACTCCAGTTATGGCTGAGCTAAAGAGACTTTTTGACTTCTCCAAACTTTAGTATAATATCACCCATTAGGTTCCTGCATTGTCGAAATAGTGGAATCATTGAATAACAATAATAAAACTTTCCTTGCTGTTGCAAAACAGGTGCAATCTTTCCCTCCTTTGGAACAATATGACTTCGGTTTTGATAGTTTAAGGCAGCACTGTATCCCATATTAGATTCGTGTGTGTGTGTGTGTGTGTAATTGTATCATATCCTACTTTATGTCTTATTCACTAAATAGCTACATTAATGAAGTCTGCTTTTTAGTAAGAAGTTTATACTGCATAAGATCATCCCATGAATTAATAATACTTTTGGAGCCTAATAAGAACTTTTGAACTTTAGGCAGGTATATCTGTCCCTCTTTTCTACAGATAAGAAGATTAAAGGTCAGGGAGTTTAAATGGTTTCTTCACCCCTCTGCTTACCTGCCCCTAGACACTACTCTGAATATAGTAGGAACTGAATAAGCACCTAAATGTAAGAATAAAAAATTGTCTCCTTTTTTTTCTAAGAGTATATAATTTTAGGGCTATATAGGATAGGGAAGATCTTCCCCGTTGTCTTTCCAAACAAGCAGTTAGTGATTGTCTGATGGTGAGACCTGAAAGAAACAGCCAATAAGGAATTAAAGAAAACTTCTTTTCAGATATAAAACTAAGCATAGTTGATTAAAAATGTCTATGAAACACTTACGACTTCTCCCCCTGAAAGAGACTAATTCTTCTCTCCTTGAACATGGGCTGGCCTTAGTGATTTGCATGGCAATAAATTTGGCAGAAGTGATGTTTGGGAGTCGTAAGACTAGGTTCATAAGAATTCTTGTGACTGAGACTCTTGGAACGTTTTCTCTGGGAGTCCTGAGTTTCCATAAAGAAGATCAACTATCATGAAGTCACCATACTGGTAAGGCCATGCGTAGGTACATTCATTAATAGTCCCAACTAATCCTAGCCTGCCAGCCATCACCCCCAAGGCACGAGTCACGTAAATGAATCTGTCTAAGGGACTCTAGACCAGTCATCTGCCAGTTAAACACTATCAAATGACGTCAGTTAATGCCATGTGGAGCAGAAATATTGTTTAGCTGAACACATTCCAGAATTCCTGACCCACAAAATCATGAGATATAATATAAAATGGTTGTTGTTTTAAGTCACTTAGTTTTGGGGGTAATTTATCACTCAGCATTAGATCATTGGAACACCAAATTATAAAAAAATAGGAAAGTGCATAACTAAAATACCATGTAATGTGCTGTTTGTTTCTCCAGTGAAATTAGAAACTAAAATTTACAAGTCATGATGGCATCTTGACTACTACTTCTCATAAAGTCCAGAAATCAAATGCACTGCCCAAGTCCGGATCCCCCTTTTTTTTTCTCTGTTTATAAATTCAGTAAACCTGCCGGGTACCAAATGCTAGACTCTATACTAGCTAGTAAAATCGAGCTTAAAGCCTCCTATGATACAAAAATGTATAAATTAATATTTACAATAGAAATAATTGGCACAATGGTTAGGTACATGAACCCTGGAGTTGGACTAGTGGGATTGAAACTATTGCTGCAGTGAATAATCTTGGGTAAATTTTCAGCCTCTTATAGCTTCAGTTTCCTCAGCTCAAACTGGGAAACTATCAAGAACTATCTTAGAGATTTATTTTAAGGATTATATAAGATAATTATATAACAGTTATTAACTGTTAGCTGTGTGGTAGGCATTGACAAGTGATGCAAAAATATTCCCACTTTGTGTACACCCTTATATGTCCAGTCCATACTCTAAATCTATACCCTAGATCTCTTTTCTCCAATATTCTTGACCAGACACTTAGGTCATTAGCCACTACTCAAGGCTATGCATTTGTTCATTGGGTCATATCCCCTTCCACATAAAATATATAACCAGATTCATCACTCAGCTCTGTGCACTGGGAACCTTTTTTTTCTCAACTCTCTTTCAGAGCTACCACTGAATATCTTTTAATGAAGCACCATCTTTTGGCTTTTTTTTGTGTGTACCCCAAAACCAAGCAGATTAATTTGTAATCCAAGCATGGGTTTTTCCCCTCATTCAGGATCTCCCAAATGATCATAAGTACAAGTGAGAAAAGGGTAACTGCTCAGGCTGAATTCCACATGTACCATTTCTAATTTCTAATGATGACTGCTAGGCCTATCTGATTCTATTATTTGGTGGTGTCTGAGAACCCAGCTCATAATGGACAGTTCCAGATTCATGATAACTTGGTAACCCATGATCAATCATTCTTTCTTTACCAAGGACCTTGCCAAGAGCTTTTTTTCAAAGGATGTGTCATTCTCAACTATTGACAGCACAGCCTTGCTTCAGAATCCAAAGGGCCTATGGTACAATCTCAAAGTGGAGTTTGCTCTAAGCTCGATATTATATTTTTTCCTATCACTGACACCTTCGACATCATAAAGTCCACTGAGTCGTTTATCCTAAGTGGCAAAACTGATTCTACTGTGGTCTAAATCTGCTACAGAACCCTTTCCTGCTCTAGGCCCTTCTCGAAGCTGGCAGACTTCCATATCATTCAGTATATGGGCCAGAGTAGTATTCCTAGGTGTACAATGTTTTGTCTTCAAAATCCAAAGAAGCCTACCATGTGCTGTGCTTCTTCCTATATGGTGTGGGTTATAAGACAAAGCATGTTTTTTCTTTTACTTTGGAGGGGATATCTTGCATAATTCAAATCAACCTCAGATGAAGGTGAGAGGGAAGGAAGGAAGAAAAGTTAGGTGGGTCTGAAGATATAATATATAACATACTGACTATAGCTGATAACTCTGTACTGTATAATTGAAATTTGCTAGGAGGGTAATATTTTCTCACCAAATATATATAGCAATAGATGTGTTAACTAGATGGGAGGAATCCTTTTACAATGTATGCATTATATCAAATCATGATGATATACACTTTAAATATCTTATAATTTTATCAATTATACTATAATACAAATTGAAGGGAAAAAAGGAAAAATAGAGATATAAATTATAAGGAAAGTTCAACAAGACTGTCAGGAATTCTTGAGGAAAAGTTGCTCATCGAGGAGCCCTCATCTGGGCATGGACCTGCTTCAGTGTCCCTGCAGAGTTCAACGGTGCAAATTCTGGAATGCATGTTAGAGCACAACAGCCAAGGCCTACTTCATTGATGCTCTCTACAGCCAAAAATCAGAAACAAATATGTCTCTTATTGTTACATTGATCCAAATTGAATTAAATTCAAAAATGGATACTAAGTCACATTAACATACTAGGATTGAAAGTAACCTTTCAAGCAGTAATTGTTTCCATATTTGTGGAAGAAATCTCCCAAATTCCCTAAGATTGTTTCAACCAACTCTACATCCTACTAAACTTCATTGGCTTTTTGTCTCTGTTAGACAAGTAAAGGAAATACCTTATGGAAATTTCAGTCTAAAAAGGAAAGATAGTACTTCTCACTACTTCCAAATTTATCACTTGAAAACCATTCCTAGAAGCAGCCCATGAACAGACTTTGTATCATAGTACAAAACTTAGCAAACATTCTATAGAGGTTCAGATAGTGAATATTCTTGGTGTCACAAGCCACATGTTTCCTGTTATATCTCTGCCATTGTAGCATAAAATCAGCTATAGACAATATACAAATGGCCATGGCTGTGTTCTAGTAAAACTTTATGTACAAAAACAGGAGGCTGGCCAGATTTGGGCCATGGGACAAAGTTTGCTCATCCTTGCTATCATGGAAAAGGATCAAAATTTGAAGCTCACTCTTCCTGGTTCTAACTCTTCTAGTCAACCAACTGTCATCCTGGAAAGGTCATGTTTTTCCTTCGTTTCCCCATATGTAGCCTATCCCTGTGTTCACAGCCCCCAACACGGTGTCTGGTGTATGGTAAACAATAAAGTTTGCTGAGTCAGTAAATGTATAACTACATACTAGACTGTGGCTGGATGGCTTCTACTTTTCTTCCAAATCTAATACCCTCTGAAAATGTCATCTAATCTAGGTAGGTAAATTTATTTCCAGACCTCTACAAATCATGGATTTTTGCATGTCCTCATCTAATGAGATTAAACAAAAAATGCAAAAGGTTCTAGTCATCTAAATCAAGTATGTGTGGGCCCGCATTCAAGAGCATTGTTGAAGAGTTTGAGATGTCTCTTTAAGCTTGCCAGTCATTCTGATGGAAAGGAATGTCAAAGGGGAAAAAAAATGTCCATTTTGGAAATCAACAAGATATTATTCATGTAGCACTTGACTTCACATCCGTAATCCTGTGTCTGGTGATACAGACTTTAGCTTCTTTGCTATGAGCTACTAAGCAAGTCCAGCTCTATTTTTCTCCTCCATAAAGAAAGAGCTCTAATACCAATATTTCACTCATGTCATAGGGAAGGCATAATAAGTGAAAAATCAGATGATTTTAACAATATTTCCATAGAGTTAGGAGAATAAAATTCTAGAATATGAAAATGGTAGGAATTTTATATATCATCTAATCCTCATTTTGAATTGGAAAAACAATTCAGAGAAACCTTACACAAGCGTGTACATCAGATTAAGCCACTTCTCTATTTAAAGCCCTTTAATGACTTCCTAAACATTCATTCACTCAAGAGATGTTTATCTAGCTAGCATCTGGGCTATACAACTGGAGATTTTGTTACACCCAAAACATAGTTTTCCTTCTCTTTTGGAATTTTCATTCTGGTAGGAAATAAAGGCATTAAACAAATTATTGTAAAATATAGTTATAAATCTATACAGAAGTGCTACAAATGAAGAGTGTTATATAAAAAAGGTGGACCATGATTCAGATATTTAAGCTACGATCTTAAGGATAAGCAGTGAATCCTAGGTAAGGGCTGAGGTAAAAGCACCTGTGTTAGAAGGAATTAAAACATATGAGACGGTCTTCAGAAGAAAAAGGAATTGGTTTCCTTCTAGTAACTAAGTATAGTAAGTCAGAGTGAACAGAAAATTAGTATAAAATGATGTTAGTGAGTTATAGTGGTGCTAGATCATGCAAGATCTGAAGATCTTATTAAGGATGGGAATCCAAAGAAAGATTTTTGCATAAGAGTACTATGATCACGTTTGCATTAAAAATGATCTTCTACCCTGGCTACTTTGTGGAAGCCTGTTGGAAAGAAGTAAGATTAGAAGCAGGGTAATGAATTAGGAAGCTATTGAAGTAACCAAGACAAGATAATGGTAGCTTGACTTGGGTCATGGCAGAGGAGATGGATATCGTTTAGAGATCTGGGATATATTCTGAATCAACAGGGCTTAGTTAATCATTGCAAATGATGGTTTATGCTGTATCTTACCGTATCGCCATAATATGACACAAGGAAGGCACTTAGGAACAATTCGTTGACTCAGTGATTAAGACTTAGAAAGGTAAAATGAGTTCACTTGGTCAAGAAAGACAGCTCACAATCTGGAACCTAGGTTTCTTACCCCTCATTCAAGAGCTTTTTTCAGTCTACTGTTCTACCTCTGCTTTACCAGCAAAGCTTTAGCATAATGGTTCTAAACAAATGAAAATTTGTGCAATTTCATATCAACTGGACCTAAGCTTGAATTCTGTCTCCTTGACTTGTTACTCAAGGAATTTTTTAAAGCTCTCAATAAATTTCCTTATATAAGAATCACGATAACTTATAAACAAAAATTTACAAGTGAATATTAATTGTCAGATGTGGTTCTAATACTAAGAAAACAATAAGGAAAAAACTGTCTAAATTAGTTTAATCACAAAGTTTACTTTTTTGTTGGGGAAGAATAAATGTGCAAGTTATTGTCTTTGCTCCATCTCTTCCCCTTTTAAGTAACACAGAGGACTAAAAGCCAACATTTCTCTTATTACCTTGCCAGCTGACATCTGGCTAGATTCTGTAAATGAGAAGCATTTTGTGGAAGATTGGAAAGCTAAGGGCAGAAAAAGATCCTTTTACCTTGTCTTTAGAAGCGCCTCATGTAGTAGCAACAGCAATGGCAACAATTGTGTGTTTTGGATTTATGTTTAGGTAGCAGTCTCTAACGTACTATATCAACAAGGGTCCATTCAGGAAATTGGGAGCCACTATACATATTTCCAACTGAGAAAATTTATTACAAGGATTTGGTTATAAAAACATCAAAATAGCTGGAAGATTAAAAGAGGAAGAGGAAGTTCATCCAGAGGTTAGAAACTACTATCTCAAGGATTAGAAGAGCGAAAAAGAAACTGTTGTTACCCAGAGTAAATGTACCACCCATGTTAGCTGTGTCAGTGAGGCTGCTGGAGCCCCACTGTTGGTGCCACTCTGGTTGACACTCTGCCCCTGCTGCTTTGCAGAAAGCTAAGGGCCTCTACTCCTACTTGACACAGTATGTGCCCCAAGCATAAAGTCTATTGCCATTGTTGCCCCTAAAATTCCAAGAGCGCTATGCCACCAATGCTTCTAGTGCTGCCATGGCTGCTTCATGGAATCACACCAGCTTGGGAGGTATCCTAATCCACATTGACTGCCATGGCTGCTGTCACTGCTTGAGGTATTGCTAGACACAAAATAAAATAGTCTCTCTTTTCCTTCTGTCCTCCAATCTCTGGACTTATCCTCTCAATGATAGAATATATCCAGAAGTTGGTAGTAAGGAAATTTTGGAAATATAGTTTGTAAGCTTCCAGACTTCTGCCAGTTAAAGGAACAAAGAAGGGCAGGAATAGAGTGGTGAGCCAATAGACACATACCAATCTGATAAAATACATAAGTAAATTTTATACTATGTTAGAAGGTAATAAGTGCTATGGAAAAATAAAGAAGGAAAAGAAGATAAACATTACCATGGTGGAGGGGGAGGGAGCAATTTTAAATAGCTTAAATTGGGCTTAATTGAGAAAGTGACATTTGGGCCAAGACAGTTTCGTGTGAATGATATCCAGAATGCAGGAAGAGGAAGGAGAAGATTTTGGCAATGGGGACCGGAAAGAGAACATTTCTTTCCCTTTCTCCCCCTTCTCCCCCTCCTCCCCCTTCTCCTCCTCC
>NW_006494611.1:6978779-6980649 GCF_000325575.1 Pteropus alecto | reverse complement strand
TCTTCTTCCTCCTCCTCCTCCTCCTCCTCCTTCTCATCCTCCACCTCCCCCTTCTCCCCTTCTCTGTTTTGTTTTCCTCCAGGACAAAAACTGGAGTCTTTAGAAACTGTGATAGAATCTGGCTTATAGAAATCAGAAAAAAAGTCAGGCCTGGCCAAGAATGGCTCTAGGTAAAATGTTAAGAGAGTCAGAATCTGAAGAACACCAAACTGCAAATTCAGCTGTGGCCATGGACACATCCAACGTAGCCTCCATGCACATTTACTACAATTGACACTATTAGTAGCCACCTATTGATTTTTTTCGCTTTCTCCAAGTTAATGTTAGATACTTGGACATAGGAATCTGCAAACATACGAAGGAAGCATAGTGGCAAAGAGCATAGACTTTCTCACTCTTCAGAATAGCCTCTCATTTATCCCATTAGTTGATATTTACATCACCATATGCCTAGGAGAGTGGTCAGGACTCTGATTAAATGCTGGAGGCAGTAACTAAGTCACTGTCTTGATTCAAAGTGACAATTAGAAGACTGTAGACAGCCTATCCAGGGAACCATAATGTGTAACTATTGGGCCTTTCAATCAGCTTTCAACAATCCAATGAGAATCAAAGGATCACGGAACCACTTGCTCTTTAGAGTCTAGATTCTTTATCACCTCACCTTCACCTTTCAGCCAGTAGCTATGAGTGGTCCTTACCAACTGGACACTTTATAAACCACACAGGTTTCTAAATTCTACACTGTTCATTAACTTCACTGTTTCCTATAGAAAAGAGAAATTGAAAAAGAGAGGCAAACGGAGCAAAGGACATACATTCCACAAAAGAGTTACATAAGGCTTTGAAAATATTTCTCAAAATTTAGCCTGCTTCAGAATCATCTGCAGGGCTTGTTAAAATGCAAATTCTGAGTCCCACCAACAGCTTTTTATTCAGTAAGTCTGGGATGGAACCTCAGAATTTGTATTTTTAATAAGGTACCAAATGATACTGATGTCACTAGTCTAGTACCAAACATCGAGAAACACTGCTTCAAAGTATTGACCTTCGAAGAGTTTGAAATATGTCTCTTAATATAGTTTTTGGAAAATTATCTACCTTTCTTCACAGTTTTAAATTTACATTAAACATATATCATAAGTTAGAAATGTAATACTTTTCTGAGTATTTTAAACATTGACATTATAAATAAAACTATTACTTTTAAACAAAACTTTTAAATGAGTCCAATAGAATATAAATAGCATAGTGATTTCATACACAAACTCATCTTTCAAAAAATACATGAGCAAGCGCTTCCTTAATATTTAGAAATAATATATCATTCTGCTTTTCCCTTTCAATTATATATTTATTCCACTGTTCTCATAATATTTTTTAATTTTTTAAAAATTTTTAAAATTTTTTTATTTTTTATTTTTAGGCAAGGCAAGCCTTGGTTGACCTCACAGATTGCAAGGAACTTGTCAGTTTACAATCCTTATTTTTTATTTTTTACGCCTATAGCACCTGGTCTTCCTAGGTGGTCTCCCATCCAAGTACTAATCAAACCCGACCCTGCTTAGCTTCCAAGATCAGACAGGATCAAGCTTGTTCAGGGTGGCATGGCCATAGATGTTGTTCTTCTTTAACATACCTAAAATCTGCTATAAAATAAACTCTATATGACTTCAAATAACATCTATAAAGAAAGATATGCTTAATGTACTAGTCCATTTCCCCCCGATATCTATTAAAAGAATTACATAGTAATTTTAAAAAATGTCTTTAATGTTTAAATCTCTTACTATAAACCTTGGCACAAGCAAGGTTAGTGTGTGGTCTTAGGTGGGACCTATGACTCTTGGGTCACTAGTATGGCCTCACT
>NW_006494611.1:6978468-6978742 GCF_000325575.1 Pteropus alecto | reverse complement strand
TCTTTATGTTTCTTATATTGCTTTGTGTACCCCTAAGGGTACTTGAACTCCAGATTGATTAAATATTGCTGCTCTAAGGAAGTTGTCAGTTTTTACTTTTTACTTCTCACTGACATGGAACTACACATTATTTTGAAATGGTACTCGTTCTCTCTCTCTCTCTCTCTCTCTCTCATAATAGTGGCAACTAACATGTATAATTCATTTTTTATTCATGTCACTTTAATATATATTACTTAATTTTTATCCTCACAAACTTGTAGATACAAGTAAA
>NW_006494611.1:6936205-6978422 GCF_000325575.1 Pteropus alecto | reverse complement strand
TTTCAGGAGAAAAGGTGAATTCTCAGTGCCACACAGCTAGTAAGTAATAGAGACTAGTTTCATATCACCTCCAACTCTAATTCCTTGAATGTTAATTGCATTGCTTCAAAGCCAGGGTTCACTTGGAAGGTGACAGGATTTAATAACGCCAGTTCTCTTCTTGCTTAGATTTTTAGGGTGAAGGCCTTGATTTCAGCCAATGAAGGAGAGTTAAGCCTGAGAAAATAACGGTGAAGCTAACAAAGTCTGGAGAGTAGCCACTAGAAACAGAGCAGGGCCATGACCATGCTGTACCCATCATCCCAGAGGAAGAGCTTACCACCGTATCCTTTGCTGATGATCCTTAAAGTTTAATCTTATGAACATTCCAACTTTCCCCAAAAGCAGTAGTGCACAGAGGGATGAGGGGCACACTGAGCACAGTTGAGAAGAATAATGACAAGGCCGTCACACCAGGAGATCACACCAGGAGTTAGGTTTTGATACTATGAAGTTTTAAATTAATATTCCCTGACCCCTCCCAAACAAAGCATCTGTTAAGGATTGAATGTGCCCCTCCCCCCATTCATATGCTGAAACAAATATGATGATATTTGAAGATGGGGCCCTTGGGAAGTAAAGTTAGATGAAGTTATAAGTGTGGGAACCTCATGATGGGGTTACTGCCCTTATAAGGAAAGATACTGGAGACCTTAATCAATCTCTCTCTCTCTCCACTAGCACATACCTTTCGGCCTCCAGAACTGTGAAAAAATAAACTTCTGTTGTTTAAACTACTCAGTTTGCGGTATATAGTAATGACGTCTTTAGCAGCCTATGACAGATTCGTAACTATTGAGTATGGAGTGGGAGCATTGCATTAGCACAATCTATTACAATATGAAATTTCTAAGAGCTATCTTAGATCTTATACAGAAAGATGTATTATTGGGACAACTTTTAGTCCTTTTGTAATATAGCTTTATTGCCTTTATCATGTTGTGTAATTAGCTTCTG
The DNA here is from genome assembly GCF_000325575.1 of Pteropus alecto. Classification (NCBI taxonomy): domain Eukaryota; kingdom Metazoa; phylum Chordata; class Mammalia; order Chiroptera; family Pteropodidae; genus Pteropus; species Pteropus alecto. Next base: position 6,977,426 of record NW_006494611.1, on the reverse strand, counting down.
AAAATAAACACATCAGCTTCTCCTTCAAGTAAACCTTGGCGAGCCTCTATTATGACTACAGGGAGACTAATCTAATGGTGGTGTGAGGATGCACATGGGTGCCATTTAAGATTAAAGTTATCACAAAGTTGAGGAGAGAGATGATAAAGGACTAGATGGTATAAGATGCCACAGATGTGGAAAGAAGTAACTGATTGTAGATGGCATTATGCAGTTAGAATTCACAGACCTTCGCTATTAAAAGCATGTGGGATAGTTCCATGTGAGGTATAGAGATGGTGATTGAATTGAACGAAAGTTTGAATTGGACTTGAAGTTGCCTTCTTGACTTGAGGAGTTTACTTCTTGCCAGAGGACTGAGAAGCTATTTTCACATTTGTCATTTTAGATGACTCTGTCTAACTGAAGCAACTGTGAACACTCCTCCTGATCTGGGATGCTGGGAAGAATAATAAAAACTTATACTCTAAGTATGTAACATTCGTCAGAGGGTAGAAACACATTTGCAGCACAGTATAATGCAGCACTGGTCTTGTATCAGAAAACTTTGTTTTGTGTCTTAATATCACTATTTACCAAATGCCATGGCAACCAAAGTTCACAAGATAATGGTAAGGGTGAAATAAGATAATGAAGAATAAAACTATTTACAGGATGTCATGTGCTGGACAAATATTACTAATTTTTGTAACTCATGGTTTATTTATTTATTTATTTATTTTACTTTAGAAAACAATACAAATTATTGAATAGAACAGGACAAATGAGCAACATAACCCTAGGTTTGGATTCATTAGAAATCATTAAAATGGAAGTAGATTTTTATTCTTGAATGAGCCTTGACAAGTCACCTTATCTACTCAGTAGACCCTTTATAGCTAACACCAGTAAGCTACATGCTTTCTGATTTACGATCCTTCCAGGGAGATTTACTAAGAATTGTAACATGACAAAATCACAGCACTACTTTGAAGGAAGTTGACAGTTTCGCTGCTGGCTCCAAACGAAAGGTTGCTGTGGCTGAGTACTCCTTGCCGTTTCTTTTTCTCAGGGTGCTTTTCTTTGCCTCCCATGATTCAAAACAGTGCTGAGAAGCTGACATCAGCATGAATGACAGTAGGTATTCCAAGATAGCTCATTGATCGATGGATGGACGATGAAGAACAGAAAGCCATGCTTCCTTTTTGAAGCCATTCAGATTTGGACAACAAAGGCCAAATTGTGCACCACTTTTCCAAATATGCAAGCAATGATCAAAACCACCGCCCACCAGGAATCGCTTACATTCATAAGTATTAAAGTAATTCCAACATCAGACAGTTCCTTCTCCACGTGCGCAGATGGCGCAAGTCCCAGTTGATAAATGACACTAAAGAGAACACGGGTATGCGAATTCTAGCTAATGAAAATCGTAGCAAAATTTCACACCTGTACAGTAATCTCTCTTTATCTTATTGTAAGCACTATAGCTGGTGGCTACAGAATGTACCCTTAAGATAACACAATCTAAAATTTTGTTTTATTATATGTGGAAAAGACCAAAGCCTTAATGGGGAAAGTCTTTGGCAAATTATTGCCAGAAACATGGCTAATTTTGGTTACCATTCTCAAAATCCAGTGTTCTTTTTGTTGTGCCACTGTATCGGAAAAGGTCCCAATAGGATAAAGATGCCCCACTCAGAGTAAGATAATTCAAAGTGAGTTTATCCTCAAAAAATATTATATATAAAGGTGTAGGTGTAATTTAGAGGAAACACAAGAAATAGCGCTGAAAGTGAGAGTCGCAGCTGTGGCAGTTCCCAATCCAAGACCTAAGGTGTCAAGAGGTGGGAAAAATTCACGTGGAAAAAGAAAAGCCTGCAGAGCAGCTGCTTTAAAATGAGCAAGTGACCTTCTATGGAGGGGTGCAGCCAGCCTGAGTAAACTTTGCAGGATGTGGTCACCAGAGAAATAAAGAACCATACTTTACTCTCTTCCCCACTTCTGACTCCCTTCTGGGGCTACCTACTGGTTGAACCCAACTGGAAAGTAGAAGGCATGTTGTAGTTCATGGAGTCAGCCTCCTGGGACAAAGAGCCGACAGGGAGCAGATATAGAAGGGAAGTGGAGGAGTCTGGCACAAAAGCATACATTATCATTTCACAATATATATGAGAGCAAGAAAAGACACACAGGAAGAGATAGCTAAAAAGAAGTATAACTATCGAAGGCAAGCTAAAAAAAAAAGCTGTGTGGGGGACTTCGGGGAGTTTCCCGTTGACCACCTGCTCCTGACTGTGTATGGGGGAAATTCTAAGAGGCTTTAGGATGCAGGGGCTAGAAACAAAAACAACTTTTAAAATTGCAGCTGCAGTTTATTTTTATTTGAACAACTCAACACACATATTTCAACTCGTGGGAGGGCTTGCTGGCTGGGACATAGAGGGCTGTGGAAAACTTTCTAAAATACACAATATTGTGGTGCTGTTAGAGTATGAGCTGACATCCACTTTAGAGACTCAGAGACTTCTCATATCATGAGGAGAAAAGTAATTATGAGTAATATGAAGTTTCATTTAAATAAAATTTTATGATATCTAAAGTGTTCCATTATTTGTCATCTCCCAAGAGTCCTGTGAGACAACTGAACCAGACATTTTTATTCCCATTTGATAGAGTGGAAAATGCCAGACAAAACAAGTGGTAATCTGAAGCCGCACAGCTAGGGAGTGGCCTCAAGCCCAAGCCTTCTCATCACAGTTCCATTCTTTGCACTGTACTCCACAACTTCCCACCTATCTGTATTCACAGCTTCAGGAGGTGTGATTTGATTTTCGCAAACTCTGTCTCTGACATAGTCAAGTGTTAAACATAGACAAAGCTCTGTACGCTTGACCACTCTCTCCAGTGAAGCTGGGAGGGAAGGGAAGCTGGGAGTTCCAGCTAACGACCTGCAGCTTGGAGGCAGCCATTTGGAAACGCATGAGAAAGTTTTTGGTTATCACAATGCCTAGGATATGTTACCAGCATTTAGTAGTGACAGCCAGGGAATCCAGTCATTTTCCAATGCATAGTCAATATTGCACAATGAAGAACTGTCCTGCCCAAATAAATAACCAAAAGCTCTCTTCATGAGAAACACTTCAATTTAGATAGTCCTTCTATAGTTAGCCAAAACTTTATCTAGACAAACAGTTATTAACTTTACTATACATAAAGTTTTCCTAAAGCCTGTATAGAATATGGAGATTACTTCTTCTCACCTCTAAAGATGTTGATTCAATATGTGGGACGTGGCCAGAATCTACATTTTAAAATGCATACTTCCTTACTTAGTCTGAAAATAGTGCTGTGTGAAACACTGGCCCAAGAAGGAGCACACCCCTAAGATTATGATCAAAATGTTAGATTTTTACCTCACAGTCCTCTAACTGATTTTTATCCATCTATCCATCTGTCCATCTGTCTGTTCATCCATCCATCGTGTTTCCATTCATTCCTCCAATCCACATTTCTATTTAGTATTGACACCTAGAACCTGTTTCTTAGTGACAGTTTTCCTGATTATCTCTTCTATCTTCTGTCCTTTGATGTTCTGACACCATCCATTAAATTAGAATATCTGCAGATATGTCCCAGAGATCAGAAATCAATTTTTCTTAAAACAGTCCAGCTAATTTCAATGTACATCCAAGTTAGAGTACCAGCAGTTTAGACTTTTTCTACTCAAAACATGTTCTGCAGACCAGAAGTATATAAATCATCTGAGGATCTTGTATAATTAAGATTTGAATTTCTTAGGTCTAGAGTCGGGCAGAGAGTGATGCCAGGTGAGTCTCTGAGACTCCTTCCTCAGTTTCTGAACCCTGCACTTGGGCTTCGATCTTACTCTCATGGACTTTGAGTGGACCAGGCCTCCAGGTCTCAGACTCAAGAACGTTGGCTATAAAAATCCTCCCATCTGACCCCAGCCCTGGAGAGGACTATTCCAGGCACTGTGTGAAATGAAGAGGTTTATGATTAATTAATTGAAAGCCACTACAGACTATCAAGCAGGCATATCTCTGATCTGCTATTAATGCTTCCTAAATACAAGCTGCCACCACTGTTAACTGTCTAGCCCACTCTCCAAACATTTATTTGTTATGTTTCAAACCAGTACTAATCTGATGATTGTCATACCTCTGGCTGCAAGTGGAAGGGTCATGAATGAAAGGAAAATAGAGAGTTCTCCATTTAGTTTTCAATATCTCAGCCTCCCAATCTCAATAAACCATACTCTTCATCTCTATTTCTTAGAAAGCTCTTGTGACCTCTACCCTCAAACAAACTGGTGGTAAGTTCCCTTTCCAGTGCTGTTCCCTTTACGTGGAATACCCTTCTCTATGAGCATCTACTCATCCTTTAAAGCCTGATTTAATTAGATTTTCTCTGTCTTTCCCTGACTCCTCTCCATCAAGCAGAATTAACCACTTGCTGGAATCTATACTGTTACCACAGTGCTTATTATATATTCAACAAGGTGTCTGTTAAGTCTGGAGACATAGATGATATTATGTTATTAGTTTCATATATTGAAGAAGTGCTTGACATTGTAATTAGATTATTAAACATATACATATATGTTTCCAGACTTTATGAACACTCCAGATTCATTCACACAAAGTCTCTTGTGGACTCTATCTTAGAGTTGACCTCTAGCTTTCATCTAATCATTTTTATATCTTCAGTATCTAGCACAGCCCCTGGCCTCTTTTTGAAATTTTGTATAAATTGTCAAATTGAAATGTGAGTTAATTTCCCTAAATTATGGCTTTGTCAATAGATTCAACTGAAGAAATGATGGAGAGACTGTTCGTAGCATTGGACACAGAACCTAGTAAATGTCACTTCACACTGAGATGTAGAATGAGCCTCGAAATGTCTTAAGTAGCAAACTCCACACATTCTCTTAATTCCCAAAGGTTACTTTGTTGGGCCTTTCATGATAGATGAGTAGAGGCATCTTTAGGATAATCTTAAAGAATAGAAGTATAGAGATGATTTAAGTACAAGATGTCCCGTAGTCGAAATCCAACTCCGAGGTCAGAAGCCTGAGGCTTTTTGTCCAGAGATGCCAAAGTGTACAAACACAGAAGGTCAGGCTGCCCCAATTCTTGTAAATAAGAGAGTGTGGTCTCCGCCCCTGTCATTCACAACCTTGCACTTAGGCGGGAAAAGTATCTGTTAGCATGGTAAAATAAAACATCCCCCAGGGTACCCAGTCACAGCAGAAATGCCTGAGGGTAACCATACCCACAGTCACATTCCCAGTAAAATGATTCAGTAAAATGAGTCAGTCTCTCTTCTCATTTCCACACCAAAGCAAAGCAGAGGAGCGCAGCCACCCGCCTGCTACTTAAGTCAGAGCAGCATTTGAATAGCCAGAAAAAGTGCAAACACAAGGAATTCTCCTCCTTCCAGGAGTGCCGTCTTAGGTCATACTTACCCTGCTGAGCTGCTTCCAAATGCATCTCTAAGCAAAACAGCTGCAATTACAAAGAATCTGAGCACTAACAAGTCCTCGAATAAAAGCTCATGAAGTGCTGAAAGTGTAGAGATGAGTTTTTAAATACTATTATACAAGTAATGCATGCTCAGTGCAGAACAATTAAATCTTCATAAACAAAAATAAATAAATAATTAAATAAAACCTCCCAAAGTAAAAGCTTAGTTAACATTTTTTAGTATATCCTTCAAAATATTATTGAGTATGTATGTGTGTGTATATAATATATATTTCTGTCAACAGTGAGGTAATACTGTACATAGTTTTAAAATTTGCTATTTTTCAACCAAGATATTATAGATTATTAAAGTCATTCCATGACAGGTATTAATATTTCATTACATAATTTTTGTGGTTGCTTAGCAGTGTATATGTATATAAATAATTTAGCCAGTTCATTTTCGTTAGACATATAAATTATTTAAAATATTATAAAAATAGTTTATATTTAGTTATTAAATATATGTGTCTATTTATATGCGCATATAATACATAGTCATTATAAATAAAGTTGTGACAAATATTCTCTTAGATATATCTTTCCGCATATCCTTAAACATGACCTTAGTTTGAATTACTAGAAGTGAAACTGTGAGGTAAGAAACATGGAGAACACTGCCAAAGAGCCCTCCAGAAGTGTCAATTACTTCTATCAAGAGTCTTTGAGAGTACTTGAGAGTCCCTTTAGTTCCCTATATCGCCTTCTCCAAGATTATCATTTAAAACTATTCAAATTAAAAAACGAATGTGATATCTTATTTTAAAATTTATTGTTATTATTGATGAGATAGTTCTTGTATTTTATTGGCCATTTATTGTGAAATTTCTGTTCCTGACCTTTGCCTGTTTTTCCCCCACCAGAGTATCATCTTTTTTTCTTACAGATATATAAAAATTATTTATAGATTAAAGCTACTAACTCTGAAATATTCATTGCATATATTTTCCTAAATTATCATTAGCTTTTTCACTTTGTGAGTGATGTTTCTTATACTACCAAAGCATTGCTTTTTAGTGCAGCAAATTTATCCATCTGTTCATCTAGTGTCTGCCTTTGGTGTTTAATTTATTTAACTGATACCTGTTGAAGTTGAAAAAATAACTCTAGAAAAACTGCCATTTTAAAAATTAAGTATTACTTTGTTTTAAGAAAATTACTCCAGGGGACTGATTAGTTATGGAGATAGGAATAAATGCCCTATTCATGGTTTACATTTCATGGATAGGCAATTCCCATTGGAGGAAAGTGAAGTGGAATCTATAACCAAATGACTGGAAGGGACTCAGACTAAGATACCCAGGAAGAAAACCTCTGAATAGGGTCTGGGTTTATGAACTATGAAAGTAGCCTAGTGATAGACTGCTAAATCTTTAGCAGTTGGCTCTCTGGGAAAAATCAATGTGTATTTCTGTGTACTTAATTTTGTTATAAATTTTAATGACATAAGGTTTATATAGCACAAAATTTACAACTAATAATAAATGTATATGTATATTTTCATTGGTTTTTGCTAAAGTCTTATATAATCAACTCTCATTTGCAACTGATGAATGAATATGGTTTCAATATGAATGTCAGTTGATATTTTTATTTTTGTTAACGTGTAGGACAAAAGTGATACAATAAAAACATCCCTCACAAGTTGGGTTTGTCGATGAGCAAAGTGATTTATTTGCTGAACCAGATAATAGGTTTCAAACACTGGAATAATATTTCCTCATTTTTTGTGTGTGTGCTATTTACAATATAATGACTAAAATCCTGGTATCATTTTAATTTCATCTAAATTATTAACATTTTAAAATCATTTTCTTAACCATCAACAAGATAATAAATCAAGTCTTGATTTGTAGTATTTGCTGATTTTAGTGTTGGAAATACTCCCACCATGGCCAATTTCAAACTATAAACATGGCATCACTGAATATGGAGCTGGGAAGAGATGTAAAATTCAAGAGCACAGATAATAATAAATATAGTGATGTAAGAAATAATGAGTTTTGAATATTCATTATGTTTGTTTCCAATATAATTTAATTATTAAAGTATATAATTTAATTTTTAATAACAGCCAGTTCTTGCCGCTAGCTTATAAAATTGTTGAATGTTTAAAATTGGCTTCCAAGGGACAGTAGAAGCCAGTTCAGCACTCTATTGATAGTAATCATTTTTCATTTTCTAGATTTTTGTTTCACAATTTATGTCAATTGCCTTGAAGTCTTCAGGAAAGTCTTCTTGTTAACCAAAAGAAACTGAAGGAAGTCTCTGTGACCAAATTTGGAGTTAACTAATAGAATGTAAGCCATAATTGCCTAACATTGCTGGTTTTGAGACATCAAGAAGTGACCTGCAGAGGAAGAGTAATAATAATAGCACTCTAGTGATACCTGTGAGGGGTGAAGATTGAGTTTATAAAGTCATTATTCCTAGGGAATTTTCTGAATGACTTGTTATTAGCTTATTTCCCTGCCATCCAACAGCATGTGAAATTCAGAGCTCGTCTTTGCTAATTATCAGCAACAAAGTAGTATATATTTTCGTGAACAGAAATTAATAATTTTTTAAAAAGCTTTATTGCGGTATGATTGGCATACAATAAATTACATACTTTGAAAGTGTACAGTTCGTTAAATTTTGACATAAACTTCACCATAATCAATGTAATAAATATCTCTGTTAATCTCAGTGTGGCTGAAGGAATCTTCCTCACTCTGATTCAATGCTTTTCCACTCAGCCTTTCCTACCTCCCAACCCCATAAAAAGGCAGAAGCCTCTTGTTTAGAGTTCTTAGCAGTGAGATAATTTCTCTCATTCGTGTTTCATATTATCTGACCTTTGCCTCGGGGAAAAATAGGTGCCAGATGCCAGGTAGCCAGCTCTTTTCTCTTTGCCTCTTTGCTGCACTGTCACAGTAAATGAATAAAAACGTCATTATTACTTTAAGTTTGGCTCATTGTCTTAACTGACCACCTTGGCATCTGGCAGCCTGAGAATCTAGTACCTATTTTTATGCCAGTACCACGTGCTTTTCATTTCTATAGCATTATAATAACTCTTGAGATCAGATAGTGTTGGTTACTCAGCTTTTGTTCTTTTTCAAAGTCATTTTGGATGTTACTGGTCTATGCATTTACATATGAATTTTAGAATTCATTTTCCAATTTTTACAAAAAAAATTCTGCTAGAATTTTGAGTGAAATCTGTAGATCAATTTGGGAAGAATTAAAATCTTAACAATATAGTGTCTTCTTATGCATGAACATAGGCTATCTCCCCACACATTTAGATCTTTTAAATTTCTTCTAGCAAGGTTTTGTAGTTTTTAGTGTATAGATCTTGCACATCTTTTGTCAGACTTATCTTTAAGTATTCAATATTTTTGATGCCATTATAATTTTATTAATTTCTATTTATTTGTCTATTATTAGCATATATGCATATTTATTTCTGATAATTGATCATGTATCTTACAAAATTGCTAAACTCGTATTAGTTCTAGTACCTTTTGTAGATTCCATCAACTATTCTAAATAAATTATCATGTTTTTTGTGATTAAAAACAGTTTTACTTCTTCTTTTCCAATCTGGGTGACTTTTATTATTTTGTCTTGCCTTATTGCTCTGACTAGACTATCCAGGACAATGTCGAATATAAATAGCGCAGAGATTCTTGTCTTGTCCCTATTCTTAGAAGAAAATCATTCAGTCCTTCATCATCGAGTATATCACCTGTAAGTTTTTCCCAGATGCTCTTAGTGAGTTCTATTTCTAGAATGCTGGGAGTTTTTAATCAGAAATTCATTGGAGCTTTTGTCCTTGCCTTTTTTTTTTTTTTTTTGCAGCTAGTACGATGATCATTTTGTTGTTGCTGTTGTTAGTTAATATGATAAATTATGCTGATTGAATAACCAGCCTTGTATTTCTGGAATATAAATGCTACTTGGTCAAAATGCATTTTCCTTTTTATATAGGATTGGATTTGATTTGCTAAAATATCACTTAGAATTTTGGCATCTACCTTCATGGGAGAATACTGATTGGTAGTTTTCTTTCTTGTAATGTCTGTCTTGTTTTGATATTAGGAAAATGCCTGTCTCATTGCATGAGTTAGAAAATATTCTCTGTTTTCAAATGTCTTAGAAAAAGCATCTGGACCTAGAGTGTTTCTTTCCCCCTTGTGGGCCTGTTTTTCACTAAAAATTCAATTTTTTAAAATTATATGTATATATTCGGATTATGTAATATATCGGATTATATATTTGTCCTTGAGTGAGCTTTGATAGTTTGTATTTTTCAAGAAATTTGTTCATTTCATCAGAGCTGTTGAATTTATTGGCGTAAGTTATTCACAATGTATCCTCGTTATCCTTCTAATATCTGCCAGATCTGTAATGATGTTATCTCTCTCATTCCTAATATTGTTAATTTGTGCTTTCTCTCTCTTTTTCCTGATGAGTCTGGCTAGAGGTTTATACATTTTATTGACCTTCTCTAAGAATCAACTTTTAATTTCATTAATTTTTCTATTGTTTTTCTGATTTTTGTTTTATTGACTTCTGTCCTGATCTTTGTCTCCTTTCTTCTTCTCCTTTTGAGCTTAATTTGCTCTTCTTTTTCTAGTTTCTTAAAGTTAATGCTGAGGTCATTGCTTTGAGATGTTTCTTCTTTTATAATAGGCATTTGTGCTATAAACCACCACCACCAACTATAGTTTAGCGATATCTTACAAATATTGATATGTTATGATTTTATTTAGTTCAAAACACTTTCTAATTTTCCTTTTGATTTCTTCTTTGACCCACATTTACTTAGAAGTGTGTTATTTAGTTTCTAAATATCTTTGGGTTTTCTAGAGTTCTTTCTGTTATTGATGCATAATTTAATTCCGTGTGATCAGAGAGCAGACTTTCTATGACTTGAATCCTTTAAGTTTATTAATACTCATTTTATGACTCAGACTATGGTCCATCTTTGTAAATGCTCCATTCACACTTAAAAAGTATGTGTGCTGCTTTTGTTGTGTGGAGTGTTCCGGAAATGTTACTTTAGGTCAAGTTAGTTGATAGTGTTAGTCAAATATTCCATATCCTCATTGATTGTCTATCTACTCATCTCATTAATTATTGAGAAATACAGTAATAGTAACTATTTTAATTTTTTTGTGTGTAATAATTCTATCATCTGTGCCACTTCTTGGTCAGTTTTGATTGATTTTCTCTTCTTAATGGGTTATATTTTCTTGCTTCTTCGCTTGTCTGGAAATTTTTTTTATTGTAAATATGACCTTTTTGGGTACTGGGTACTTTTGTATTCCTAAAAGTACACTTTAGCTTTGTTCTGGTACACAATTAAGTTACTGGGAAACAATTTCATCTTCTTGGTTCTCACTATTAAGCTTGTTAGGTGAGACCAATGCAGAATTTAGTCTAAGGTTAATTCCCCGCCACCATCCCACCCCTCCCCCCACTCCCTTCTACTGAGGCAAGACCCTTCTTAGTATTCTTATATCCCTCAGAATTATAAGGATTTCCATTCTGCTACTGGGAACAGGCGCTATTCCTCTATGTAAGCTCTAATTACTTTTCCCTGAAGTTTGAGATGTTTTTCCCCTGGCTTCAAAAAGTTTCCCCACATACATATGTTAATCAGTGCTTTGCTGAATGCTTGAGGGGACCAAACCATCGGCACAGCCCCAAATTCTCTTTGTATGTAGCCCTCTCCTCTCTGGCATTCCGCCCTGTGAACTCTAGCTTCCTTGGCTTCCTCAGACTCCATCTGCTCAACTCAGGGAGATCTCTGAGCTCTGTTTGGATTTCCTTTACTGAAATCCAGCTTGAAAACTCTCAAGACAGTAAGCTAGGGTAATTATAGGGCTCACCTCATCAACTTTCTGTCTCAGGGATCACCACCCTTCATTTCCTGATGTCCAATGCCTTGAGTGTCAGTGTTTTATATTTTTTTTTCTGTTTTGTCGTTGTTGTTGTTTCAAGTGGGATGGGAAATTTAAACTGTTACTCTATTTTGACTAAAGGCAAAAGCTGAGAAATATTAATTTTAATGTCATTTAAAAATTTTTCTACTCTTCCTTCTTTTTTTCAGTGAGATGGTGTTGGTTCATTTTACTTTCTGTCATTATTGGCAGAAATGTTTCAAGTGCACAGAAAAGTAGGGGTACAATATAACAAATACCCATATACCTTATATCTAGAATTCATAAATGTTAAGATTTTCTCATATTTATTTCAAATCTTTCTTTAGCTCTCAATTTTATTTAAAAATAAAATAATGTGGATTCATTTAAAATCAATCCTTCCTTTCCTCTACAAAAAAAAAGTACTTAAGTTAGTATATATTCTTTCAATCTGTACCCTCTCTTTTATTAAATGTGTGCATCTACAGTCATTTTAGTGTTGTTTTATGTGTTTAAATATTTACAAAAGTGGTATCCTATTATATGAATCATTCTGCAACTCACTTTTCATACTAAGCCTTCAGTTTAAAAATCCATCCATATTGATGCTTTTACATTTCGTTATTTTAAAAACTATGTAATCTTTTATCATACTGCCAAATATTTTGGTAACTCTGTGGTTTTATTCATCTCTTCCTCTAATTAGAATGGCCAGCAACCGCTCTCTCATCTGCACTAGTTAAAACCAGATTTTGGTAGTTCCAGGTCCTAGCAAGATCCCTTAAGACATAGTAGGGAATCATTTTGCATATTATTAAATAGATGTATTCATTTCATCTTTCTTTTTCACTTTTTTCCTTCCTCCTTCTCTCCCTCCATTTCTTTTTTTACTGTTTCACTCCTTCTATCTCTCTACCCATTCTTTTATTTATTCATTGTTAAAATCTAATTTTTATTCTCAGTTTACATAACCAGACTTGTTTTCTCCTAGTTCCCGGCATGTGTACTATGTTACAGACTCTTGGAGTAGGCTTGCCTTTCCCCAAATATGCCCCAAACTGGTATATCCTGGTTTTGGCTCACCTTAACTTAGAATTCTCTTTTTCCATGTTTGCTTGTCCACACTATCTCTGTTCTTCAGTTGAAATGTCATTTTCTTCATCAAGTCACTTTGGATTGTCTAAGCCACAAAAACTCTCCTCTGTATCCCATGTGGTTGTATATCATACAATGTAAATAATAAACTATTTCTGGATTTGATGTTCAGCTCTGCCTGTAACTACCTTGTCATTTCAGTCAATCTGATAACTTTGGGATCCCACTATCTTATGTATGGGGAAATCATTCCTAATCAGAAAGTGTTATATTGGATCAAAATAACTAATATGAGATTGGAAAGATTGAGGCAAATAAGAGACCCAACAGAGTCCTTGAATATAGTCATTAATTTGAGAAAACACACAGAAAGATAAAGTTCATGAGATGACCATAAAATCAAAGACATGCCTCTGCTATTCTTTTCGTCAGTTTCAGGTCCCAAGTGTCCTGGATTCTATGATCATCTCACTGAGCTGCATGTGAAAGTTACATTTTAAGTTTGTAGATATTTAGTGCCTAAATGCAATTAACTACTTCATCAGCCATTCAATTAAAGAAACAGCGATCTTTCCAGTGCTGGATGAAAAATTGAATGCACTGGGTCTATTGAGAAATAGAAAGTTAGCCTGTAATCTTACAGGACTTTAAAGCAGGGGTGCCCAGCCCCTGGGCCAAGGATTATACCAATCCTTAGCCTGTTAGGAGCTGGGCCACAGAGCAGGAGCAGCAAGCAGAGGAGTCAGCAAAGCTTCATCTGTATTTGTAGCTCCTCTCTACCTCTATCTCATGTAGCTAGTATCACCACCTCTATCTCAGATCATCAAGCATTCGATTCTCATGGAAGCACCGTTCCCTGGTGCCAAAAAGATTGGGGATCACTGCTTTAAAATATAAGTTTTGACTGGACAATCTTAGACTTTAGAATAAAATCTCTGCCTTAAAGTGCCCTATCTCTGTCCTCAGTGAATTACTAAATGTGGAGAGAAAAATGAGTCTTGAATCTTCCATTTTCTGGCTTGGGTAGCTGGATAGATAATGATATAGTTATTAAAGATAAGAAATAAATGAAGAGGAGAAGGTTTTAATGATGTATTAATAAGAAACAGAAACAGACTCTTGGATACCTCTAGGTTCTCTGCCTGGCAACAATTTTCTTGGAACTGACATCAAAGTGATGTCATTAAGGTATAACCACTTATATTTTTCCGTTTTTCCATTCAGGTTTCAAGAGTCTGAAAATAGAAAGTAATGGGCGCAACCGAAACTTATCAACTTTGTTCATCAGGCAAAAGGAAACGTCGTGGACCAGGCAGGCACTCAAATTTACATCTACTTTAGGGGAGAGGATAATTCAGTTTTCAGACATGATGTTTGGGGGACATTTGCCTATATGGGCTTGAAGTTAAAGAAAAATCAGAGCCAAAACAGAGATATTGAAGTTGATAGCATATAGAAATCATGGGGAAGTTTGAATTTTGTGCAGGCTAAGCAAAGGGCCACAGACAGAACCCTTGAGAACATTTTGAGAAGCAAGTACAGGAAGAGGAAGAAAATACTCAGGGAGACCAAGAACAATGTGAAAGCTAAAGAACAAGGACCATGTGAGAGCAGGAGTCCTTACAGAAATGCAACAGGGACCCAGAAATTCCTCCATTCTAGAAATGTATTCTTCCTTTGAAGTCTTATAACAAAACAAATATTTCAGTTGAAAATAATCACTGGCTATATTCCAGGAAATTGTATCTAAAGAGCAATCTTAGAAGTGTCATTCTTATGGGAAACCCAGGTTTTATTTTGTTTGTTTGTTTCCTCAGATTCTAGGCAGCCATGGGCATTCTCATACTATCGCTTCTGGATTTTTCTCTTTTGTCAAATAATTACAGGAGAAAATCAGAATAAACAAAAAGGTACTGATACTGAGTATGAAGCTGAAATGTTTTATCTAAAGCACTGGTTAGTATCTTTAACATGGAATGGGAATCTGGGAGAGCATAAGATTCTCCAGTGAAAACCTTTGAGAATTCATATAGATATGAAAGAAAATGTCTCATAAATTCAAAATACCATGAGTTTATTTTTCTGTGTGGCTATAGAGGATGAGAGTGATGTGTCTGCCCTTGTGTAAGAGATTTTGATAATTTTTTTACACATAAGGGAAGGGCAGTAACAATTCTGACCTAAAACATGTTTATCTATAGAAAGTCATAGGCATTTAAGAACATCGTCTGCTTTTTGTCACAAATCTGGGAAGAGAGAGAAGTTAAAGTTCAATCAATGCATCAGTTTTTATAAGTAACTAGCCAGCTGTTTGAGTTTAACCACTTTCATGCTTTCGTTCTTCATACAGGCTTGCGCATGTCAACACAGTTAAGTCAGCAGGAGAAAATCTGACATGATCAAAATATTCATATGGGATGAAAAGAAAACTATAAAAGCTTAAGCAATCCAAAATATCAAAACACAGTATTTATAGTAGAAAAAAAGTTGAAATATTAATATTCACTTTTAAATTCTAGGTAAATGTGGGATGTGTGAAAAACCTGACTACACCTACAAAGTACTCTGATAAATGGCAATTTTTTGAAAAAAACATTTTTCTTTTTAGTTTGTGTAACTTTTATTTGTTTGTTTGTTTAAGAGTTAAATATACTTTCAGGCTTATCTTGTTGGATGAGTCCAAACCTTGTCAAAAGGTTAATTTTGCCTCAGAATCTCCTATAGGAAGTTAGGATGTTTTGGAAAGTCTATTTTAACCTATAACCTATGAACAAAATGCATCATATAATTTCATACTGGAGCACTATCATGTTACTTTTTATGTTTGCTAAGTAAAGGATTATTGGTATTTACCTTACTGATACCAAATAACTTTTGAAAACAATAGGTTTTAAAAACCCACTGCTAACCATTAGCTGATATTTTCAGTAGATATTTACTGATATTTATTGATATTTATTGTGTGTCCTCTATCAATTGTGAGTTTGATTTTAGGGGCTGAATCCCTGAAAAAGGCATTTAGTTTACTTCTGTTCTTTGCTACATGCAAATAAAAATATTAATCCTTCCCTATTGTCCTGCAAATCCCTTGATGCGGAGACGGAGATTATGGGAAACTCTGGAAATCCAGGCCATACTTGGAAAATAATAAGTTTATAATAATCAAATGATGGGTATGTAACACATTCTTTGCATAAGATAAACTTCCATAGGTGAAGGAAGATAGCCTGTAAAGAAAAGAGCTTGGACTCAACGTCTTGACCAAGTGACATGTTTCCATTCGATCACATTGTTCTTTTACTCAGCAATTGGCATTTGGTATTGGCTTATCCCAGATTAGCTCGATATAATGGATAACAGCAAAACAGCATAGATTCCAAAGTCAGAAGAACCTGGATATGAATCATGGCTCTGTATTAGTGATTTGACTTGAGCAAATTATTTACATTTTCTGTATCCCAGCTCCTCAGTTATAAATTTCTTAATTTTAAGTAATAATACTTATAACACTGCTGTAAGAATAGAAGTAATTCATATAGTGCTTTGTATAATAACCAGCACATAGTAGGCCTTCAGCAAATACTAGTTCTCTCTCTCTCTCTCTTTCAAAACAAAAGCAAAAACAAAATATTGTTCATTATTCAAGAAACTTGATTGCTAATAACAGAAACCCAATACAAATCAAATAGATACAAGAAGCATATATTGCTTATACAAATTGTGGGAGAAACGGGCAGCCTTAGAGATTATTGGAACCAAGGGCCTGAGGACTGCCGGTACTCTCTCCATCTTGCCTCTCACTTCTTTCTGATTGCTGTCTTATTCACTCGGATTATGTCACTCTTCCACTTTGTTAGGTTACATCTACTTGATACCATAGAGGCACTGAATTTATTTCTCTGGTCTCAAATTGTACATCTGATTCCAATTAGTCACTCCACTCCTGGACTAACTCGCTGAGGGAAGGGAAGCAGCATTCCATTATTACTGCACCCCGCCCCCCAAACCTTGAGCAAAAAAATGAGTCTATATTGAAGTTCCCACTATGAAAATACAACCAATCAAATATTGATTAAAAGAGCAAGTTGCAAACAGACACAGAAAATGTGACATCAAGTATTCACACTTTAAAATCACAAAATAATACTTTCCTATTACTGTTTATTATTAAGGACAGGTATAAGAACAAAATATGTATGGGAATGGCACAAGCCAAATTCAGACAGTGGATTGTTCTTCTGGGAAGAAAGATAAAGAGGAGGATGGAGGAAGGAGAAATCTAAATACATTTTTAAAGATTTAGTTAGAAAGAAAAGAATGGACTGAATGTAGGAAAAGGAAGGAAGGTAAGAGAGAAGGAAGAGGCAGAGCCGGAGAGAGAAAGAGACATCTGAACAAACCGTAACATTGTTTTTAAATTAAGCTTGTCTCAAATTTACACTGAGGGGAAAGAAGAAAATATTATTGTATCTTTTAAAAACAAACAAACAAACAAAACCTAAAAGCATTTTCAGAAGTGGTGAAAAAAATGTTGATCAATCACTAGATATCCACTGTATTTCAGTTCTCATTTATTTTCTATGAGCTTGTATGGTTTCTTAAATACAACACAGGTTTGGAACAGGATGACCTTGTCGTTCCTGGCTTAAAGCTATTACACACTCTCATTGATACAATCATACTTCTCAGTCAACAAAGAAGTTCAGTTTTTAAAATTATACAAAGTACTCTGCTGGATATTGAAATAAAGGCTGACTTGTTGAAAAGATGTTAAAATAATCAATAATCTCTTGAGACAACAAAAAATAAGACACTTGGTCATCAATTTCTAAAGAATAATAGATAGGTCTATAGCCATGCTACCTTGACTGAACAAGCCTGATCTTGTCTGATCTCAGAAGCTAAGCAGGGTCGGGCCTGGTTAGTACTTGGATGGGAGACCACCTAGGAAGACCAGGTGCTGCAGGCGTAAAAAATAAAAAAATAAGGGATTGTAAACTGACAAGGTCCTTGCAATCTGTGAGGTCAACCAAGGGTTGCCTTTTCTAAAAAATAAAAAAATAAAATAAAATAAATATCAGAAAGAATAATAGATAATCTTTCTTTGTGCAAAGATCTGAAGCCAGGTAAATACAAGAACAGATACAACCCTTAAATTATTTTTTTTAAAAAAAGTTTACTGCTCTCTGCCAAAAGAGAGAGAAAACAAACAAGGCCCTTTGCTTTATCATGAAAGAAAACAATGGGAAGTAGGAAGGAGGCTTTTATATGAGTGATATATCTACATCGTTTACATAGTTTAACAAAAAGTTAGAGAGGCAATAGGAGAATGATGTTTTGCACTTACAATTTGCATAAAAAACTGGTGCTCTTCATTTTAAACAAATATGACATAAAATTAAATATAAACTAGTGAAAGAAATATTTGTACTTTTTAAAAACTTGTGTTATGGAAAGACCTAAAGTAAGATTATTTCTAAAAAGGACTTTTTAAATGTAATGAGTATTACTTAAGAAACAATTTGTCCAGCTCCATGGACACATACATACTTTATGTCTCACCTTTAACTGGAGGCAAATTTAAAATATAAGAAACATCGATCTGAACAGTGGGTTAAAACTCTGAGGACTCTGGGATTGGGACAGATAGAGAGGATTTCGAATGACTACATACTAGGGATCCAGCGGGAGCATAGGCAACAATGTGGAATGAGCATGGTAGTGATTCAAAAGCTTATTAAAATGCAACTTGATTTATAAGAATTTGACCACTTACATTGCACTAAATATATTGATTTTGTCTAGTATATCTTTAAATATGATGGAAGGATTAAAATTGTGTACAATGAGCAACCGGTTCCTCCCATGTTGTTTACTCCATGCCTTTGTGTGTGGAGGAGGGGAGGGGGCTGGATGGGGTGTCACAATCCTTTAGAAAATAACATTTTTCTGCCTCTGTCAAGGAGATAATTGCTGGTCTGCAGTACCAGTTTTGGAGTAATATTCCTATGAAACCCATGATAGATCTTATCCTGCATTGCATATCATCAGCCTTGGATACACTCTTCTCACCTTATGAGCTTCCCTGGGGTGGTCAGGATGAAGAGATGGTCATCTGAGTGCAGCTCGAATGTGGTTTTTTTTTTCTGTCTCTCTTTCAGAGTCTAGCACAGTGCCAGGCTCACGGTAAATATAAGTCAAGTTTATTAAATTAATTAATTGATTGATTGATGCATGAAGCAAGAAGAAACAGGAATGATTTTTCAAATATCCTATTGAAAAAGATCTTTCCTTGGCATCTATTATTCACCAATTCAAAAGGATTTCATTAATGGACATTACCACATAGCAAAGCATTTTGTAATCTGATAAGGGGACTTTTGTCTCTAAGACACCTGCTTGGATCCATCCCAAGAAGATAGGAGCTGGACATTATTGCTGCTGACACGAAGGGAGCTTGTAATGGATTAGAGTTTAGATCCCAAGGAACAGGTGTCCTTGCCATAAAATTAGCCATAGTTATGAACCATGAAGGTTAAGAGCTAAAAGAGCCTATAAACAAAACTTGGATGTAATCTAGGCAAGTCCTGGATGAAATTCATGGTCCCAAAGTAGTGGCTAAAAATGATGCATGGTAGTTCATTAGAAAACTGGAGTTATTAGACCCAAATTCTATTCCTGATTTTGGTGTAGCATGGCCTTTTCATTATGACAGAATGTTTCAGATTCATCTTCCATATTTCTTACCCCAGACTTAAATTACCCTTTTCTCCCAAAATTCCTGCTTTCTTTTAGTGAGAAATGGCATTTCAGCATCACAATCTGGGTACTAATAATGTTCCGTGCTACTTCACTGGGCTTTGTTTCTATGCCTCTTTAATGGAAATAACTAGGAAATCTACATGTATTTAAAGCAAATTACCTTATGAGATTATACTGATAATTGCAATTCAAATTCAAGATTACAGAGTTTTTACTTATCCTCTTCTGTATTATGTCAGTATTACTTATCCTCTTCTGTATCATGTCAGTATTCTGTATTATGTCAACAAATTACCTTATGAGATTATATTGATAATTGCAATTCAAATTCAAGATTACAGAGTTTTTACTTATCCTCTTCTATATTATGTCAGTATCTCCTTTCTTCAAAAGGAGAATCCTCGTTCTCAATTACATAGGAGCTGGTAGAAATAGCATGTCCCACAATTATTCATCTTTCCCATCATATAAACATAATAGTCTCAGAATACCAATATTAATGTTACCATCACCAATATAATAACTGAGGACAAGTAAACATGTTTTGCCTAGTTCTCCCTATTCTTTCTTATTTTTTATGGTTATGCCATACATATCTCCTCTGTCTGAACATATGACTATTACCTACAGTATGCTCTCACTTTCATTTAGCCTTAATTCTCCTACTAACTACTTATTTAATAGTCACCCCCAGATCTTTTGACAATGTCTTTTAAATCATTTTGACTTTCTGAAGCTTGTTCTCTAGCACTTCCTCAGAACTGGTTCATGTAAAAAGCATTCCCTGAGTTCTAAAATGTCAATAACTTTGCCTTTGTTTTCTCTACATGAAAATTAATTGTGGAAGATACGAAATCCTTGGATTACATATTCTAGAATGTCTTTAATATGTTACTCCATTTTCTTTTAGCATAAAACACTGCTATAAAAATGTGTGATGTTGGTCAGATTTTCCGTTGCTCTCTTGTAGTGTTCAAAAATATTATTGGCTTGGTTTCGGAGACTTGCTGGTTCTGATTCTCTCCCCACATTAATCTGCCTCTTTTTATTCCATTGTCTCTACTGTCTCTATCTTTCTCATTCTACTGAAAAAGATCTTCCCTTGGCATCTTCCCTGGCTTAACTTTGATTGTCATTGCTATCTTGGTAATTCTTTATCCTGAAAAGGAATCCTGGCTGCATCACAAATTCATAGAGGCTAGACTGCCCCAACTCTTTCTGACCTTACCATAGTCGTTCTTGCATTCACCACTTAAAGGAGAACATACACACATCTTTGACCATTTCTCAATTAAAAGAAGCAATGCCAAAGGAGTTCAGTTTCATAAAAAGACTAAGTCAATAAATTTAAGCCCAAAAGACAAAAGGCACTATTGAGAATTCAGAAAGTACTGACTGCAGCTAGATTCCAATTAAACCTTTTATACAGCCACTGTACTCTTTCTACCAAGTTGCTTTTAACAGGAAATCTTCATATCCTGGGGCAAACTTGAAATCTAAGAGAAGTCAATTCCCTCCTTTCCTCATCACTGATGATTTCAAGACTCTTCAGATTACATTCAACCTGTATGCCAGCAAGGAAGTTGCCTCCTCTTCAAGTAGAATGCCTCCATGGCCTCTCGCCTTGTTTAGGCACCAGTTTTATATCAAACAATGGTGGAAAGGAAACAAAACCATTTCTCATAGCTCTTGGCTTCATTTTACCAAAGTGAACTTGAAGCATGCTATCCTATTACAGCTCTTTAAAAAATAAAAGGCAGGCTAAATCTAATCAATCCTGACCCACACACACTCCCTCAAACCATAACACACAGTTAACACAATCCCAAGGTGGTTGAGTGGTTTAACCACAAATATCCTGGTGGCCTGTGATTTGACTCTTAGTTTACACAGCTTAAATGCAACGACCGGGGACCCTGGTAAGTAGAGAGAGCAAAGATCTCAAACAATCGGGTGTCCACTGAGTCAAATGTGGTCAAATCTGCCTTTAGGTAGATACAGTTGGGGGAGAGGGGGAGGGGTTGTGCCTAAGCAAAGAAAAATAGCCCAAGAAAACAAGAGGAAAAACAATTAATTCAGCAAATATCTAGTACATACCAGAAATTTCTATGTTGGGTGGGGGTAATAAATGGAAAGGAAGTACAAAGATGAATAAGATATGAATGTTATCCTCTAGGCTACACATGACACAAAGTAAAATCTGCTAAGTGCAAGAAGAAAAAGAAAAAAAAATCTTATTTAAAAAAAAAGCATATACTGGGTGCTAATGCATTATCAGTAAATATATGACAGAAAGAAGGAAAGAAACAAAGGAGGACAAGTAAATGTTCTTAATTCTGGCTTTGGAAGGAAAAATGTCAGAGAATTTTATACTGAGAAATAAAAAGAATACTATATTAGATACCCTAAACTGATAAGAAGGAAACTAAATGAGCTTGGGTGCAATCCACTTGTTTGATATAAATTATCTTGGCTTTGTGTCACACTGGGTAAAACGTCTTACCCCGCTACAAGAAGAAGACAGACACACATATATAAGTGCCTCTGTCACTCAGAAGCCAGCAGAACTTGATTTGTTTCAAGGAACAGCTCTCCTTAACTCAAAGATGAGGTTGGCTCCTAACCTCCTAAAAATTCAGCCCCAAGGTGTCAACAGATACGTGACTTCACCAAGTTAGGCCATCACAGTCACCTTTCTGGAGCATGCCCTACATTTGCTTGTTTTGTGACTGTTTACTATACATCACAACTGAGGAGGCTCCAGTGCTACCATCTCTGTACATCCAAATCCTACTCATCCTTTAAAACCTGCCCCATGCTCACAAGCTCTTGGAAGCCTCTATGACATCCCAACAGGAAGTAATTATTACCTATTCTAGGTACATAATATTCAAAATTTCCTTGTCTCTGTTTTAAAGGCCCTTAACACATAATGCACAGTTTCATGGTTTTTGGTACATGCTCTGCCTTCTCTATAAAGACCAAGAGAGCAAAACATCTGTTTTATTCGTTTTTATCCACCTAACAACAATCATGACTAAAAAGGACCCCATAGAAGTTCAACAAATTTTGTAATAAATAAATAACTGTACTGATGACTCAGAGTGAGTGACTGTGCTTATTATATAACCAGGATAAGCTAGGTTGTGCTGATGTACAAATAATTCCAAAATTTGGTGACTTAAAACAGCAAAAGTTTATTTCTCATGCATAATGAAAGTCCACTTTGGATCTATTAGAGATTGTTCTCTATATCCTTCTGACTCAGATATGCAAGCTGACAGAGCATTTACTGCCTAGAACATCATTAGTCACCATGGCAAGCAGAAAGAAACATGATGAGTTCAAGTGCCAGTTTGTAAAGGCTTTTGCCTAGAAATGACATATAATATGATTATATTCCATTGGCCAAAACTAGTCAAAAAGATATATCTATTTCAAGGGGGATAAGGAAATGCAATTATATTATGTACCTAGAATATTCAGTAAACAGCTCCACTGATTGCTAAAATGATCACAAGAAATTAACTTTCAGTCTCCAAGACTGACTTTCTCATTCAATAGATTTGGAAAGATGGACAAAAACAAATTCTAAACAATTTACCTAGACCCCTGGAATGGAAGTCATGGAATCTCATCTTAACTATGTTTTATATTATAGGTAGAGAAATAGGTAGATAGATAAATATACAGATAAATATAAAAATATTTTTAATAAAATGGACCTAAGAATCCATTAAATTTCCTGTATACTCATTCAATAGATTTGGAAAGATGGACAAAAACAAATTCTAAACAATTTACCTAGACCCCTGGAATGGAAATCATGGAATCTCATCTTAACCATGTTTTATATTATAGGTAGAGAAATAGGTAGATAGATAAATATACAGATAAACATAAAAATATTTTTAATAAAATAGACCTAAGAATTCATTAAATTTCCTGTATATTTAAGGCAGTATGCTACCACTAGAAATAGAGGAATTGCTGTTCTTAGAGAATGAAACACCAACTCAAGAACTAATTCTTCTAAAATTCACACAAGAAAGGATAAAGATGGAATGTCTTGAGAAGTTCTCAGAGTTCCTGTATTTGCTTACAATATTTTTAGCTACACCCATGAACCATTGTCTTCATCTGTGTGTCTCCCTAGAGAAGCCTCAGAGCCTGGTGTAGTTTTCTCTGAAGAACCTGGTCTCCTTTTAGAACTCATCCTCATCCCCTCCCCCCACCATTTTAGCTTTTTGGTATATTGGAAGTTCTCTGAAGATTAGTTTTGTAAAAAAGTTTCTGTATCCTAAAAAGTATTAGTACTGCTGTTCTAAAATGTTACTTAAGGCAAACCAATTTCTTGGCTAAGAATGATCATAAGGAAGATATAGAAGCAAGATGTATAATGAAGTAGGCTGGAGAGTTTAGACAAAGAAGTTGACTTTACTTCTTTTCTGTTAGACTGAGTTCCAAGTATAGGCCTTTTGAGACCAATGATAGTACTAAGGTGGGCCGTAGGTTTTCCGAGTAGACCCAGTGTCATGCTGCTTTAATGCAGTGGTTCTACGACTTTGGGATTTCATGAACCATAACAAATAATTCTACTACTACTATTACTACTAATACTAATCATCATCATCATCACCATCATCATCATCATTGTCATCATCATCATCATCATCATCATTAATACAGGGTTGGCATATAGTTGTCACTTTTGAGAGGGCAGTTACTACCAGATATCCCTTGGGTGTGCAGGGCTTCAGTCAAATAATTTTATGGGTTCTTATCTATACAAAGAATTTTATTTTTAAAAATTTGTTTTTCGAAATTCTTTGGCCTATGCAAGGTTTAGTTATTTATCAAAGAAAATTAGAATACTGAGTAGAAGAGTTACTTAATATATTTGTTTATTCTCCAGCCATTGTGTTTGAAAATTCTTACACTAATATCTGACTCTCCACAGAAAAGCTCGGATTCCAAAATGGAAGGTTTAATTGGTTTGCATATTAGAGTTATTGATAAAAACTGCTTTCCTTGTCACCCAGACCTTCCTGGGAAGAAAAATAAAAAGGAAAAAAAAAAAAAGTCTATATTACCATTATCATCTTAGCAGAAAACAAAGTCTTTCTGTTTCTGCAGCTTTGTTTTCACCACCTAGACCACTGCAATTCATCTAAATATGAGAAATTACTTGTGTTCTGACTTCTCCTATAGCTCACTATTCTGAGTGAAAAGAACCTCACAGCTCTAAATGTAATGCTTCTGAACAAACTCATCAGAGAAAGAAGAAATTATATTCTTGAGCATGTATTTTTTTTTCCAGGTACCTTATGTATATTCAGGTCATCTCATTCTCTTGATAACATTTGAGATGGGCATTATTATCCTCAGAATGTAGATGAGGAATTCCAGTCTAAGAATTAATCAGGCCAAGAGAGGTCTGCTCTCTCCACTACACTATTGCATTTCTTGGGTCCGTATCTGCTTTTCCCTAAAATTTAAGGTAAGGGATTACAATTAGTTGTAAATAAATATAAATGCATACAAGAGCACCAGCAGTTTCTCAACTCCCAGAGATCAGTATTGCCACATCTTTTTGGTTGTTTTAATGTAATTCAGCTCTTGTATAGACTTATATATTTCTATATGAGGGTATGTTTCTGAATGACACTGAAATTCCTGGAACAAACTATATGTAACTCAATTATAGATAACTATAGTCAAAACTGGGTTATACAAATGACTGAGGCTACTTTGAAGTAGGTTAAAAGCCCATATTTATTAATGTGGATCAATAATGCTTCTAAAAACTTTTATATAAGATGTCTTATTCCTTAAAATGTTAACCTTTAAATTCTTAATCCTGAATTATAGAAAACAAACAAAGGGTAGGAATTTTAGTAACTGAAACCTATGTTATAGGGAGAGGCAGCATTTTTCTAGATGTGTTTATCAGGAGTAGCTTACCCCTGAGCAGGCCATTTTTTCCTCTCTTTATTTCCTTAAATAAAATCTCCACAAATATTTCTATGGTTAGAAATAACTTTTGATCTACAACTATACATATGCATATACAAACACATACACACATATCTACACATATATGTACACACACATATACATACAGATATATATCCATATTGGATTTCAGTTCACTCTTTAGTTTGAATTACCTTTATTATTTTAAAGACAGTTTAAGCATGTGGTTCTAGGATATATCAATTTTTCTCTCCATGTAGAAAATGGAGGTAGATTAAAGAATGCAGAATATCGATACCAAGAACACCTTACATATGAATGGCACCTTACAAAGAGCTTTCATTTTCATTATCTTATCTGATCCTTATGACAGCCTGATCAGTAAGCAAAAGAGATGTTATTAATCAATTTTAAACATGAATAAACTGAAACTCAGATTCATGTTGAATATTACATTCAAGGTAATACAGTCGGAACTGAAATCCAATCGTCACAATATAAATTCGGTATAATTTTCACCATAATTCTTTCTAAAAAGTTACTGCAGTCCTGATATCTGTATCTATACCTATATGTACATCTATCTATCTATCTATCTATCTATCTATCTATCTATCTATCTATCTATCTATCATCTAATCTATCTACCCTTCTACTTTTTAGTTAGTTAGCCTTATATTTTACTACATTTGAGGTTTTTCCAAGGTTCTAGTGAT
Source organism: Pteropus alecto (assembly GCF_000325575.1). NCBI lineage: Eukaryota > Metazoa > Chordata > Mammalia > Chiroptera > Pteropodidae > Pteropus > Pteropus alecto. The sequence goes on along the minus strand of NW_006494611.1, from coordinate 6,951,437 downwards.
GCTTCTGCTTACTCATTTTGGTAGAGAAATGGCTTCAGGTTTGTTTGGATTCACAGAATGCTAAGCCCCAGAGTTCTACTCATACCCCTCAGGACTAGAAATCTTTTCTACTTTCCTCAGTCACTGTAATGCATTCAGCCCACCAGTGTTATGCAGAAAATTTAAATACAGTCTTTAATTTAGCAGATCCACCCACAAGGTTCCAGAAGCTTAAGTCAGCATGAGTCTTTGGGAAAATATCACTGTGGAAAAAATAGTACATGTGAGAAAAATACTGTGAATTTAGAAGCATTTGTTTTACAAACTACAGATGCAGAGTGAAAGAAAATGACATCTCACTTTGATATTAAGCATTCCTCCATAACACATCCATCTGCAACATGTTCTGCAGTCACTTACCCGCTAAACCTCACAGCACACAGATTTGCACGTGAGGTACAATACAGCTGACCCCGTTTTACAGATGGAGAGAATAGAAACACAGAGAGATTAAATGAATTTCTCAAAGTTCCCAATCAGTTTTCAGACATCTGCCATGGAGATGAGTAAAGTAAGTCATACAAGTTCTTTATTAAAGCTGGAAAAAAGAAAAAATGAAAGAGGGTTCGTTCCAGATTTTCTCTTTAGGAGGGGCTTTTTGAAGTTAAACAAGAGACTTACCTATTTTTTTGTGTATAGCAAAACCAGTCTTTAATAGGTTGTTTGTTTATTTGGGGTAGTTTTTGGGGGAAAGCCCTGCCTTGGTACTGCCAGTGACATAAAATCAATATGAATAAGCTAAGCATAGTGGCCATTCAGAAGAAAGAAACAGTTTTATAATTGAGGAAACTTTGTAATAAGAAATGGAAAACTCAGCTTTTGGTTATGGCCCTGTCTCAAACAAGTTTCCTTATTACTCTGAGTTTCAGTGACCTCATCTTTAAAATAAGGGAATGGACTAGATCAGTAGTTCTCACAGTATGTATGGTTCTTGGCCCAGCAGCATAGGCCTCACCTGGGAACTTGCTAGAAATGCAAATTCTCAGGCCTCACCCTTTACCTACTGAATCAGAAATGCTGGGAGTAAGGCCTGAAGTGTAGTTTTTGAAGCTCTTCAGGTGATTCTGATGCATGTTATAATTTGAGATGACTGGATGGATCAAAACTTCTCTGAAGGCCTTCCAACCCTAAGTTTCTAAATACATCATGTTACTGACATGATGAATTGTATCTTTCAGATAATCTAAAAAATATTTTGGACTTTTCAAAACATATTAATTTTCAAGCTGCATAAATAGAGCAGGTGTTAATCTTCTCTATTTTGGTGGCAGAAAAATTGAGGTACAAGCTTCCAGAAACTATAAGAATCAAGATGTGAAGGAGCACCATGTAATATCTCTTGTCTCCCAAAGAAAATGTTCTTATCCTTTTTTTCTGCAACTCAAATTTTGGAACAACAGTTGACCAAAAGAGAGAATCAGCAGACATGAAACTCAAGGCCATTCTCCCATTTACTTAATGACCTTGGCAAGATACTACCTCATTGTACCTTGCAGCCCCCAGGTAAAATATGGCATAATATTTGTTACTGATTTCTACCTCCCTGGAATGTTAGAAAGATACACGAAATAATATAAATCAAGGTTTTTGTATTTCTTGAGTCACAAGATATAATTTAGAAACATTTCATATGTACAGGTCCTATAGTGAGAAGTTTGAAATCAGGGCCTTTAAAATTTCTTAATTTGTTTAAGCATATAGCATGACGTGTAGTAGGTGATGGGCAAATGCTTAAATTAGATTGATCTGTGAAGATTTTGGTGGGAGATATAAAGAAAAACAGTGGCAAATTGAACTGTGAACTGAGTAATTGAATTCAAAAAAACTCCAAACTTAGTCAGAAGAGAAACACTAAAAGAAATAGCAGACGTTAAATCCAAAGGCTACACGATATTGGTGGAACGAGATGGACACCCTTAAATAGCTGAAGAGCTGAAGGTCTTCCATTTAGAAAGAGAACATAGAACAATGGACGCAAATAACAAGAAGAAAAATTTCTTAGTCTTCTGCAATAATGAGTTTTCTGTCACCAACGTTTGAGTGCACTAAGCAGATTCAGGAGAGAGACACAGTAGAAGTAACTGAAAATATTAAAAATATACTGCTGGCAGTTGAGTTAGAGGAGAGAAGAATATGAGAGATTGGTTATATGCTCATTATACTTTGTTTTCTGCTCCTATGCTTAATTTATTCTCTGCAATTCTCAGCCCTATTCTGTGGCCTGGAGAATTAACCTCTCCAGACTTTATCATCTGGACATGGTCGCCTTTCAACTTCAAGTAAAAATTTGGAAGGTGAGAGAAGAGAACACATTATGTATTTATCCCACTCCCACTACTACCTCCTTATATTTGTGAGAGTCAGACAGGTTAGGTAAACTCTCTTCAGTTATTTTGTGGGAGTACCATTTGATGAGCTGGTTGGTTGCCTCAGAGAAGGGGTTCTGAACCTTAAACCTGCTTTAGAATCATCGCGAGGGCTTGTTAAACTACAGATTACTAGACCTCACCCCCAAAATTTCTAATTTACTGGGTCTGAGATGGGGACCAAAAATTTTTATTTCTAACAAGTTCCTAGGTTATGGTGATATTGCTGTTTCAGGGACCACATTTGGGGAATAATTGCCTGAGTGTGATTTCTAAATGTGGCCACAGATCTACTATAGAATCTGAAAGATTGGAGTCCTGCAATGTGTATTTCCTACATTTTCTCAAATGATTATGATGAAGTTGGATTATTTCTCCAAGAAGATTCCAACTCTGAAATAAGAAGAAAGTGAGATGTTGCTTATTCTGTGCCTTTTGGCTTGAAGGTATTGGGAAGGCTCTGACCCTCCTGAGAAAGGAAGTAGAAGCTTCTTTCTCCTCTTCCTCCAATATCCAGTTCAACAGCTTTAACTTTGGAAAGAAGTGTCTTCTCTGAATACCGTAAGGAGGTGCGATGACCTCATTCTCTTTCGTTTCACATCAGTACCTGGCACATACCTTTCAAGTGTGTGAACCCATCGCAGTGCATCTGCATCGTTGGCTCTTGTATCAGACTCTCATAGAAGACGATGTGCTCCTTGGGGATTGAACCGTATCAATTTTGAATGATCAGCATTTAGCACTTAGCACATCTTTGCATTATAACTGAGCACCTGGCCTGGCACAGAGTTAAGTGCCAGGGGTTGGGTGGGAAAAAAGCCTGTTGAGTAAATGAACGAAATAATGGAATGAATGAATAGATGTTGTTTTTCCTCATCTTTTCTACTATGTCAATACAAAATCATACTAAACTTTTAATTTTGCCCTCAGATACTGCTTTTAACAATTTGCTAAAACAGAGGGACTTAAAGTGAGTTGGATGGCCTCATAGATCCTTTCCGTCTCAACTCTTAGTTCAACAAGTAATTGAAAGGAATCAATCTCCCACTGACTGACAGTTTTGACAACTGCCGTTCTCGAGATGTCAATGTATAATCTGTTATTCTCTTTACCAAGTTAAAACTGAACAGAGACATATGCACTGTCAATCTCATTCCTCTGATCTTGCTCCTGGTCCCCGGTTCCCCCTTCCTGCCCTGTTTTATTCTTTCCCGGTCTTATGTCAGTGAAGTGCCTTTAAATTCTGAGCAGTTGTGAAGCTCCTTTGCCCCAAGCTAGAAGCTGGATTAGAGCTCATCTTCCCTCAGTATTATTAAAGCACGTTTACAGTGGAGGCTCCAGCTTTGCAAACTAATAGGGTATCATAAATGTGAAGTCGTTCAAATAATAAACGAATTTTTTCTCTATGCTTAGCCAAGGGAGGTGGATATTAAAATGAATAAGAGTAATAATAAAAAGTGAGCTAGCAGCATGGGTATAATTAAACTGAATAGCTCACACACAAAAATAAAGCTCTGAACACTGATTTCCTCTGGGACACACCCCAGTACACCCAGGCCTCACCTCAGAAAGGTATGCACCGCTTGTCATCCTAACGCAAAGCAAACACCTGCACTCAACCTCCTGTCTACAACTGGGAGATGAATTTGACTTCCTGAGTCAAAAAGTCGTCCAGCTCTTGGAAGAAAAGAACTATTTTTCCTATCCTCAGTATTTGGGAAATGAAAATGCCATTCCTCGACCACTGGTCCTCAGAATGCGGATCTGATGAGGGGTATATGAGGGGTATCTGATTTACATTCAGTGTTATAAGTTCATTTTCATCTGTGCCAGAAACAGTAGCCAGCAGCATGATGGGGACATTTTGACAAAGCTGTTCTGCAAATCATCCAGGGGGCCCTTCCTTTCAGAGAATTCACTGGGAACTGTAAGCTCTGAGGGAGCTCAGACACTATGGGTGGGGCTGCTGCCACCTGCGCTTTCTTCCCTGGAGCCATTTAAAACCCCATGAAGAACCAGTCACCCAGACTAGTCTACGCCTACCTTCATTTCTCAAGTGCTCTGGGTCCAAGGCACCCCTACGATGAAAATTAGGAAGTATTTCCTCATTACCCTTGGCAAGGTGAGCTTGTAAGAACACAGTCTCTAGGTTATTTATCATTTGTAAACTTTGTGCATTCACATAGCCCTTTTCCTTCAAAGGGGCTATTTACAGGTTATTTAGAGGTAAAGAAACGTCTTCTAGAATTCTTTCATTTTAAGGAAACAATGTATTCTCCATAAAATTAATATGTGTATAATCCATATAATTTTTTAAACCTCAGTAGCTTTTCTTGTTCTTTATTTTGCTTTCCGCACTTTTGAGACTCACATATCTTCTACCTAGAGAAGCAAACTGTAAAAGCCTACACATTTCCATAGATCTGAGAGCTTAAATCTCTGTTTCCCAATTGCCTTCTTTCACAGCCATTTTCAAGCTGCCTCCCTCTGCCAAAAAACAACAACAACAACAAAAAAGCCTCTGAGGTGGACTATGGCATAATAAGGACTTCTCCCTCCAACTATTCCATAATCACATAAACTACTTGCTACTAGTAGTTCCACGTGATAGAAGATCTTTCAGAAAAAGACAGAAACTTAAAAGTCCCCATTTGACCGTCAATCGAGTTGATGAGCAGAGAGAGGAAGAGATTTGTCTGATATCACTAAGAAAATTTACATCACATTACTTCAACTTTCGTTAGAAGTTTTCTCTTCTTCTCTCGTGTTATACATGGTATTTGCAATGTTAACTATATTTATCATGGAATTCTAAAAATATTAAGCCTAAAATAAGCAAAAATAACTGCTCATAGTATTACACAAATTCTTCTTACTATGTGAGTGATCTTGAAAATGCATTTGCCTGCTCTAGGTCTATGTGTCCCCGTTAATAGTAGTGTGGGAGCGGTGATGTTGAATGTGCCTTCAAGGTTTAATGTTCTCTACCATTGTATCCTCGATGACTGATAATTATGAAGGTGATCATTGCTTCTAGTAGTATGGCTAAACAAGAATTTAAAAGTTAAACAAGATGGGAGCTCATCTTCTAAAGTTAAACAAATTAAACAAGTATATTCATGCATGCAGTATTAGAATAGATGTATTATGTACATAAGATGATCCCTAAGAGCACATTGACACTATTGCTTTAATATGTAATTAATTTTAAATTATGATTTCTTTTATTACAAGTAGAGTGAAATAAATAGAAATTCTAGACTTAGAATTTTGAGTTCTGGCTTTTCACCCCAGCTTTACTATTTAATTTTACTGTATGACTGTGGGCAAGTCACATAACTTCAGTGAACCTCAATGACTACATCTATGAAATGGAAGCAGATTGGTAGGGCAGGGAAAACAGCAAGATATTATACTAATTTTTTCTCAGAGTTCTCATTCTATCATTCAGTGAGATAGGAATCTGACATAACTCTCCAAATACACATAGTTTTGTATATGGAAATATCTAGATCATTTGGTCATAAAGGGTAAAGAACGGGGATAAAATGAGGCAGAGATGATGGCAACAAATGTTAAAGATCCAGGGGGTTCCCACCTTTCTTGGTGAAGTGGTGTGTTTGTTGGGAGCAGGAGAATAGCATGTATAGAAAGCAAAAAGAAGCTAAGTGTTAATGTGAATCCTCTCTTTTTGGGATTTTTCCTTCACTCTTCCTATGCTTTAAATTTGGTTCCCTTTAAAATAGAACAGCTCCTGGACGGTCATAGTTGGTGTTCCTTATATAAACACAGTTATAGTCCTAGAAAGCCATATTCTTACAAGGTCTAGCAATACCTTACAAACTCTCAATTTAAACCTTACAAACTCTTAATTTAAACCAAATTAATTTACATTATATTAATAGTAAATTTAGCTAAATGATTTACTGATTTTTTTTTTTAAATAAAGGAAAAAATCAGAGGATAACATATAAGAATTTACATCTAGACAATGAGTTACAGTTTTGCAGTGTCCAAAGACAAACTATTTGCCTAATGACCTTGAGAAGGTTACTTCTTCTTTCAGGGTCTCAAAGGGATTGAACCAAATGGGTGATGTTGCACCTTGGCAACATATTAAAAACCCCGGGGTACCTTTGAAAATTATTGATGCCCAAGCCCTGGCCCCATACTACCGGCAATCAGAATCTCTGGTAGGGGTCCTGTGCATTGGTATTTGTGGAAAGTTCCCCAGGAGATTCTAATATGCAGCCGAGGCGGAGAAACACAGGGTCTTTCTGAAAGCAAGTAGGGGATGGCATATATGACAGGCAGGAATTGACCTTGGGGACCTTGGAGTTGGACTTAAAGCTCTAGAATACTAAAGAGAAGGATATTTGGAAGGGGACACACATGGGCCATGCCCCACAATCTTACCACTGTGCAGATGACAAATTAAAAAACTCAAAAACTAAATAAAGACTTATAAGATTACTCAACTTGTTTGAAGAAAACCAAGATTGCTGCTTTCTGTGGTAATATTCAGATCCTGAAGTTTTTTAGTTTTCCATGAGGAGATTGCTTGAGAAATAATATACCATCCAGCAAAATAGCATCCCAAATGTGCTATTGTCTCATTCTGGCAACAAAAACTGTGTTTTCCCTTAGGCCTTGCTTCATAGGCTGGAGTTGCCATGGGAAGCAAGGCTTTATTGGGATGCCAGAACAAACAGGCTCTGAAACTACCCCAGCATAACTTATAGAGCTACCTATAAATCAAAGAGAGCCCTAGGGTCAAAGCCACTTAGACATACATACACATACTCTCTCACACACACACATACTCCCCAAAAAATATTACAAAGGAGAAGGTGTGTCAGGGAAATCCAACTAAAATTACTGCACGTAAGTAATAATAACTGAAATTTATGTGCCCTTTCATCCACAGTTCTCAAAAGACACAGAAGGTACTAAAGATTACTTGTCTTTTGGAAATTTTCCAATGTTATGAGGGATAAAAGAGGAGGGATTCTCTATAAAATCAGGCAGGTGGAAGTGGCTGTGAGGGGTCATCTATTCCATTCTTCTGGTTTCAGGCGTAGTTACAATGAAATCAAGCCACTTCTCTCCTTCCCTTTGGCAAAGTCGATTCTACACCCTTCCAGAGTATCATTTTCCATCCACTCTATTTTTCTCTAGGGGACTTTTTACCAGAGATCATTCTGCTGGAACATGATTTTAAAGCAATCTCTTCCATCATAACATTCAACTGTCAGTGTAGAACTTTAAGCGGGTTAACTGCTATTAAGCTGGCTACCTTTTCCCCTCATTCTCCCCACCTACTTGGTTTCATTTTTTTTTTTTTCCAATTAAAAATGTCCATTTTCCCACAGAGTGAACTCCTTTGACTCGGGAAAACAGTATCTTGTGATCCTTAGAAACTTAGAAGTATCCAGCAAAACTTGAGAGCTGGTCACTATTCCTAGCTAGAAGGAGCTCAGTAGACATTAGTTCTCTCCGCTTATTTTCTTCCTGCAGTTCCACTTTTTAATTTTAGCAATGCTAAATTGAAATTTAAGACAAAATTTGGAATCCTTAAAAGAAAAGTTTTAAAGAAGAATCCCACTTTTCCATTTACTGAAGGATTATTTTGTTGTTTAAAAGACAAGGACATTTGCAGGAAGGAAGATGTCCCACTGATCGTACGGTATCTCACTTGTGTGTGTGCCCCTCCTGTCATCAGCTTCTGCAATACCCACTCCTATTTACAAAGCACAAATTCAGTCCTGCTCAGAGCTCTGGCATTAGAAGAGTCCCTAGCCATGTGGTTGATTTAGGTCTAGTTCAACACTCTGTAGTATTACCTAAAGAGACACTCACTGCCAAGCTATCACTGACATTGTGCCCTTGTGTTAATAACTCACTTTTTGTCTCATCTTTGACACCCAATAACTTAAGTCCCTATTAGAGTGCTTGAGCCTGATTTACTTCATTTGTAACTTGCTTAGCATACCAGTCTCCCTAGGACTCTGTCTTCTTTTGTCATCACCCAATTTAAATACCTTCTAAGTAATGTAGAGACCATGTAGAGAGTTAGTCACCATAGAGGAGGAAGTGAATGAATGGGAAGCGAAATTGGAATAATTCCTGAGTCAAGTTGCAGACTCGTACATATACTTTTATTCTGTTCTCATCATGTCTGGATTTTGATTGGATATTGGTAAATAAGGAGCTCAACTAGAATGTTAACTCTTAGGATCAGCATACTTTAAAAGAAATTCTTTACTTTATATCATCTATGACTAGACTTGGGTCTCCTTTTCCTACTTGTTCTAACTCAATTTCTCCAACTCAAGAATCGAGGCAGCAATGGTGTAGTGAAAGATATTCTGCACTTCTTGCCTGAATGAGTTCCAATTTCTTTATTCATCTGCAGAGAGATCTTGGGCAAGTTACTTTACCTCTCTGAGCTTTTAATTTACTTATGAGGTTTTCATGTGGATCAAATGAGTTGTGAAATCTGCATAGGACTCTAAATATGTAGGCTGTTTTCTCCTTTCTTCCTGATGTTATGAGAACAGAGCGGTAATGCATGTGGAATCTTTTTAAGTACTTCCTCAGAAAAAAATTTAGAGCAATTTTGGGAGTCCTTTACTATCAAGTCTTTTACTGTCAAGGAAGGTTTGTTTCCATCCGTCACTAAACCACAGTTTTACAATTACTCGTACAGTGCAAAGTTTTGGTACCTGCATTTATTTCTCTAATGTGCATTTTCCCCAGGTCTTTGACCCTACACTTTAGCTAAAAATGAAACTTCAAAGAAGTCTTAAACTAGTGGGAGAACTTCAAAGGCTTCCTGTAAGGTCAATTAGCACCTATAAAATTTATCTCTGTTGTCACTAATGGTTATTAAACTAAAGTGAGGTCTAATGAGGACTGATAACTACCACCTCCTGAGATTGTTGTTAGTTAAGTGGAAAATAACCCTCGACTCTCTACATTGAATATCCAATGTATGATTGGTTTAAAATTCATTAACAATTGTAGGTTTGAGGTTCTTTTTATGATTCTTTCTGAGAAGGAGCTTTGCTGTGTATCTGGTAACGAACATAGCTTAGATACCTGTCTGGCCATTAAAATAAGTTAGCAAGACTTCCTGATAAAATGAGAACTGATCTCCCTCCCAGTTGTATGTGAGTTTTGAAGGCTCCTAAAAGTCAGGTGGGTACATCAGCCAGCGCTGGGTGGTATAGCGTACTATCTAAGTCATGGAGCAAGACTGAGATCAAATCTTAACTTCTGCCATTTTGTAGTTTCTTGATGTCGGGCAAGTTCATTAGCACATCTGTACCTTTGTTTCCTCACTTGTAAGACGAGGCTCATGAAAATACCGACCTTTAGGAGCTATAGTGAATGAAAAGGGTGAATATGAAATATTCAGTGGTCACTAGCATTTGATGACTATGGGAAAGGATGTTTTATTAACAAAGACAAATAATATTTAAAATCATTGGTGACATTTTTAAAAAGTTTGAATCGCAATTATGTTTAAAATATCTTTTCTTATATAAATATCTCTCAAATTATCGTGTAATAATAGGCATATTTTTCTATATAATGTAGCTAAAATGGTTCAATGTGCAGATTTTTGCTTTGTGTCTTATTTGTGTCTTCTGATTACAAAATTAGCACATTCTAAATTTGTTTTGGAAGAACCAAAAAATATAAAGGAACAGAAAAAAAAATTCACCTATATACAATTACTCAAAGACATCTGTTATTTTGTCACATTCTCTTTTAAACAATTTCATCATCAGGAATATCTCGTGAAATACAAATAAACACAAGTATTTTGAGTTTGTATAGATGTTTTTGGTATATATAAAATTTCTGATAAATATAGGAAGAGTATTGGTTATTTTGCTCATTTGGCCCTTTTTATTATTATTTGGCCCTTTTTATTATAATTTCTGCTTTCTTTTTCTTTTTCTTTCTTTCTTTTTATTTTTAGAGCAGTATCTTCAACCCTGATTGCACATTAAAATTTGCCTGGGGAACTCTAGGAACAGACTGAAGGCCAGGTTTCACTCCTGACAAATTACAAGAGGAACTGGGATAGGGCTGGTCATTTGTGTTTTTTAAATCTTTCCAGGTGATTCAAACTTACAGCTAAGACTAGAAAGCACTGCTTCAGCGGGACTGAATTTTTCCCTGGGCTCACAAAAGGAGACCCCTTTTCTATCTGAGAACAGTGATGACAAACCTTCCTTCAAAGCTGCTGTCCTGACAAACTAATTTCTCCTTAGCATCGAAACTCCTAGAAAAACCATAAAAACTGTCATCATAGGCTCCTGTACTGGCCTCTTGTATTACTCTTTCATCTTTATCACCCTTCTTTGGAAGGTCACAGATTATCACCTATCAGTATATTCAGTGATTTAAAAACAATCAATCTTCAAATTCTTTTCTTCCCTCATAATATTTTCTTGTCAAGTTCTCCACCCCCAAATTCTCATTCCTCATTTGGTTCCCTTAACACTGCCCTCACTTGATTTACTAGGTAGATAAATGTATGGGAAAAAAAAAAATGTGTTCTAGAACAAGATGGTGGTGAGTTTGGATCTCAGCCCCACCACCTACTTCATGATGTGAGGACTGACTGAGTTCCACAATGTAAGCCCTTGTGGCTCTGTTTAGCACATCTTAGGAGGAAATTTTGTTTGCTGCCCATTCTCCCCATCTCCCTTCCCTCCCGCCCCGCTTTTTTATTTTCTCTCTTTTTTATTTTCTCCCTTTCTACTCCTTTCTTAGAGAAGCTGAAAACTTTTATTCACCAGAGTACCATGGGAATGTTTCCTGGAGAGAAATTCATGCTCCAGAGACAGAAGCTGACTAGACCCTCTGCCCACTCTTGTAGTAAGGATGAGCCACATTATAAACAGAAGGGGGAAATGGAAGAGAGAGAACATTTATGAAAATGTTAGTGTGGAAATTCCTCGATGGCCCCTTCAAGAGAACATACTCTAAAAATACACAAGTTTTTAAAAGTTCTCAAGTTGGATTTTTGGGCTAGTTAGTTGGTTGGCTAGTTTCGGGGTTTGGGGAAATGTGCAGATGGGTGGAAATGGCCCTCAGGGCAGCCAAACCATATTTTCTTCTCCCCTAAAATCAAAAGAGTTACTATTTACTGAGGGCTTACTATGTGCTGTTCTAGATTGGTAAACCTCAAAACAGGACTCTGAAGAAGGATATATGCTTTACCAGAAGAAGACTACTTATGTTTCCTATGTATGCACCATCATCTCCCACTCCAAAGTCCTTGCTTATGCTTCTTTTGGAAAAAACACCTCTTCATCATTTCCCCAACTCCAAATTCCAAAAAGACTTCAAGTCTGAGTGGAAATATACATTCCTCTTCTGAATGCTCAGAACCATTGACCTACAACTCTCTTCTGATCTATTTTTTCAATTTTAATTTGTAATGTCTAATATCTAATTTCATTAAAATGTCTAATAATGTTTGATAAGTTTCTGTTAGACTATAAACTTCATGATGTGCTTTCACAGTAATGCTTAGCACAGTGCCTGGCACAGAGTAGCACTCAATAAATATTGTTTGAATTAATCAATGAATTTATTCCCAGTAGCCTTCAATTGCCTTTCTCTTGTTCCTTCTTTCTCTCTTTTTTCTTTAATGAGGATTATAAATATATGGATGAGTATATTTATATACTGTGTAGACATTAGCATTTCTTCTGATAAAAATGTTTATTATTACTCTAATTTTTATTATTTGATATTGAACAACAGTTTTTATATAGTATTTTTTGAAAGTTATGAAATTAAAAACATTCTTCTTAACTTTGGCTAACCCATGTGGGAAGATTAGAGGATCATGAGAGGAAAGCTCCTGATAATCCCTAAATTATTGTATGTCATTGTTGTATAAATGAAGAATAAATATGCAAAAAACCAGCAACTTGGAATTAATTTGAGGGAAATAAAATTCCAAATTTTATCTCTTTTGGTACTTAATATTGATGAGATATGACTGAAAACAAGACATTTCAGAATTGATAATCATATCTAATGATGATTCTTAATACTGACAGAGTTCTTAATGCTAACAAATCACTTTGCACTCATGGGTAATAACTTAGTTTAGCTTGAGAGTCATACTTCTTTCTCTAGCAACTAGCAGACCTTGGTGACTGATAAGGAGCTGACCGAGACTGAGTTGCCAATATCCTAGATCCTTTTCATTACATCTAGATGGGCAAAGTAGAATAATGCTTTAATCACAGCATAATCTTAGCATATGTGTAACAAGAAGTATACACCTACAGTAATTAGGCTGTGGGGGATGGGTAGTGGCGGTTGTTCTGTCACTAAGCGAATATGAAGCTCTGTACAATTAGACTGATTAAAGGAAATTAGAATGTTTAGTCAGTCTCTGTAGACTCATGTGTTTTAATTAGGTCTTTGAACCATTAAGTGTAACTGCAAAGGATGAATCTAGTACTGATGCATTAGTACTACAGGGCAAAAATGGGAGAAATAACACTTATTGAGCACTTATCGTATACTGTGATTGTAGCATGTAGTTTCTGAGAGACAGAGTTGTCGAAAAATAGCATAGGCTGCTTTAAAAGATAATGAGTTGCCTTTTACTGGAGGCATGAAAAACAAATTCATGTTCAAGTTCTATTTCTTTCAATAAGCCTTCTGGTTACTCACATTCCCTGAATCCTAGATTTCGAGTGATCTTGAATCATTCATTTTTTATTCTCCAACTTATCTTTCTGCTTCTATTCTTGCCCCCTATTGTAGTTACAGTAGTAATTTTAAAATGTGAAATACACTGTACCTCTACTCAGAATACTTTAATGACTTTAAAATGTATTTGGAATAAAAAAACAAACTCCTTACCATGTTCTTCATGGCCCACCTATCTGATCTCATTCCTTCTACTCTCCTCCATGTTCCCCATGCTCCCGACCTTAGGCCATCTCTCTGTTCTTTGAATAGGCCATGCTCATGCCATCTTCAGCCCCTTTATATATGCCATGTCTTCTGTCAGTGATATTCTCCCCTGAGAACAATGCTAGCTCCATTTCATCATTCAGATGGCCAGCAAAATGTTTCTACTTCAGAGACAACAGTTCCAACCACATTTTCAAAAATATAAAAAGCCCTTAACTTGCAACCACAACTTTTAAACCCACATTCCTACTGTATTCTCTTCATGGCCCCTATTACCACTTTAAATTACTTTGTTTATTGGGTTAACTGTTACTGTCTTTTTTTTTTTTTTCCCCACACCAAAATCGATGTTCCATGACAACAGAAGCCTTGTTTATGTTTTCACAACTATACTCTTAGCACCAAGGGTAGTGTCTGGATGCAAAAAAAGAAGAAAAAAAGGAAGGAAGGAAGGAAGGAAGGAAGGAAGGAAGGAAGGAAGGAAGGAAGGAAGGAAGGAAGGAGGGAAGGAAGGAAGGAAGACAGAGGAGTTAAAAGGTTTTAAACTACCTTCTTAAAGCATTTCACTAGCCAGTATATGTTTATCAAGCATAAATTATGCATTTCGGTTTTTTAAAGGTTTTGTGCAAATTTTAAAGATAAATAAACTAACACATAATCCAATTCAGATCCCTTTACATCCAACCAAATTGTCTTGTTTAATTACTCTGTTTTAGAAATGGAGAAATTCAAAATCTGTGCGTTTGACTTGCCTAAGGTCATGTGGAAGAGCTAAGACAAGCTCTTTCCACTGCATCACCATGGAATTTCTTAAATGCTCCAACCAGACTTACACCTTTTCTCTAAAGAAGGCAAGAGAGTTCAGAGTCCTTATTTTTAAACCTGCATTAAATGGAAACCTTTGGAAGAGCAGGTGGTGGTAATGCTATGAATCTGGCTCAGCAAGAGAACACTGAGGTCATGATATTTTTCATATTTAGTAACTTCAAAAATATAGAGATGATGTAAACTTCCTAAGACTTGTTGCCAACCTAGTGATACTGGTAACTTTGGGCAGGAGGTTTTCTCATTGGTCAGGGCAGGGACATGGGTGGCCAATGAGCTCTCTCTAGTTAAGAGAGATGCTCTGGTAATGCTTTCAGATGGCAGTCTTGGATTCACATCCTGCTTACAGTAACACTAGCAAGGCTGCTTAAATTTCCTATTAGATACATGGCAAAAATATCCTATGATGTGAAGAAGTTGCTAAGACCAAATAGTACCTACTTCATAGAGTTGAAAGATTTAATGAGTAAACACATTCAATGTGCTTTGCAAAGATGCTGGAACTTAATAAGTGCTCACTAAATGTCATTTTAAAAAAAAAACTTGTTGGAATGAGAGTGAATGTGAATGTTTGGTTTTCTGTATTAAATTGGGCTACCCACAATTCAGCTATCCTGAACTCTGCTTAAAGTAACACATTCTTAATGAAAGAATCATGTGATCATACAATCATAGGTCAGACGTGAAAGGGATGTTTATAGCGATCACTTGGTCGCAAATGAGGTGACTGAAGCAAATGAATACCATCAGCACCATCACTGGACAGAGGGGCTTAACCCAGGGCAGCGACAGACTAAAATTTGGACCCAGATCTCTTCTCCCCAGTCCATCATCTTCTTCTCTGTCCCAGACAACAATGTCTATTGTACTTTGCATTTGGCCTATTTTTAAAACTTCCTTCTCTATGTTAAATATTCTTAGTCCCTAAGGATAAGATATATGGCTTCACCTTTAGACTAGATGCCCCTAGCCCCTAGTAGGTTTGCATTCATTCTACCTACCAAACTGGAAGATCTTATGACTATATATATATATATATA
>NW_006494611.1:6899053-6936174 GCF_000325575.1 Pteropus alecto | reverse complement strand
TAAATAGTAGATACTTCCGCACCTAAAATTCTGTGATTCTGTAGTCATAATGATGGCTTCAACCCAGTTATTCTGGACTGGTCTCCAAATATACTGTTAAGGATGACAGGGAAATAGAAAAAATGGTTAACATCCAAAATGGTTGTTAAATAATACTTAATAGATAAATATCAATAATTTAGAATTGTGTTCTATACAATATTTTGTTCCCAAGCCAAAAAAAAAAGAGTTACTATAAAGGACAGAGGATTTTAACCTTAAAGATGTTTTAATAATAGTTCTGTTGCAAATGTACTTCAAATTTAGGGAAATTGACATTTTCTATTCATGGAGAATTATAGCCCATAGTTCATCATTTTGTAAACAAATTCCTGTGAATTTATAATCAAAGCTAAAAAAACTAAAAATTATTTTGCTTCACTTTACTCTAGCAATGTGCCCCTGTAAGTATGTACATGTGTTTTTCATAAATCAAATAATTTTTACTATTAATTTACATATAAAGTACAGAATGTTTTGGCTCCTTTTGATTGACCTTCAACTGGTATTTAAGCTTTAAAAGGAAAGCTAAACAATTCATTTCATTTCTGTGCAGATGTAGGTAAATGAAATTAATGCTCATTGCCTGGCTATTAGTGATGTCTGCTTGCATTCTCAGCAATTTATCACATCAAGAGAGTAAAAAAAAGAATGCAGTGGGCTAAGAATGAAAAACCTGAGTTTGAATCCTGGTTCTGCTGCTTTGCTTACTCTTTGATTCTTAGATAGGTCACTTCTAGTTTCTGAGTTCAGTTTCTTGATCTATAAAATGAGAGTGGAATCTACTAGATGATTCAACTCCCTCTCCCCATAAGTCAAGGACCTGTCAAGAAACACCAAAAGGTTTAGAAGACGGCACAATTAAATTCCTTCAACACTCCCACACACCTGTGAATGACTTAGCAGCAGAAAATAGCCACGTTCCTCTCAATGTGGATTTAGCTTCTTCCAACTCCAAGCAGCTGGGCAAGTAAGCAGATGTATTTGTGCAACTGCAGAAGAAAATACCAACTTTCCTGTACTTCTCTATGTTTTGCTGAGAGATAATTTGAGATTTTTCACTTGCACATTCTAGTAGTTATTAAACTCTGCATATTTGCATGTTTATTATATTCATGTGGGGGTCCATTTCCTTTTACTCACAGCCAATGCAGAGTCCAAATCTTCAGTCTCTGTGACCTGAATCATTACAATACTATTCTTATCTATGCTTAGCTTACTTCTCCTTTCATCTACTCCCTGCACCAGGCTGATCACCCTAAAACAAAAATCTGCCCACAGCCAAGACCTGCTTAAAAAGTTGATGGCTCCCGATTACCTTCAGAAATATATCTAAACTAATTAACTTTATGTTCACACGATTTGTTCCCAACCTATCATTTTAACCTGTTCTTTCTCCACTCTCATCCACTTACCCTATACTCTATACCTCAAGAAAACATGTGTCCTCTAGAATAACATCAGACTATATTTACTGAACATTCTCAAAGTGCAAAGTGTTTTTATGTACATTATCTCATTTAATCAAAGAATACACTTCAAAATAGTATTATTATCTTTGTTGAGTAACTTGCCCAAGATTTCTCAGCTATCAGAGATAGAGTAGGGCTCAAACACAGGTTTGTATCTCCATGCTTTTTCTACCTGCACATGCTGCCTTATCAAAAACACCTTGTATTTTGACTTCTTCACACATGCTCTTTCTCCATTCTGGAATGTTCTTTCCATTTCCGCCTGTTTGAACCCCACTCATTCCTTAGGCTCATTTAAAATGTCATATCCTTTGTGAACATTTTTTTGTATTCTTCTAATGAAGAAATATTCTCTTCTTTGTGCTCCATTATTTTGTTGACAGACACATGTAACGTTATGGATAACAGCAGATATTTGTGTGTATGCCTTAGACTCCTATGAAAAATGTAAGTTCCTAGAGGTAAAAGGCCATGTTAACTCTACACCTGGTAGTTAATATCATGCCTGGAATTTGGTATGTATTCATTAATTGTCTTTTGGAATGAATGGATACATAAAAGAGTAAATAAAATATTTCTATTTTATCTTTATTATGCTCATTTCTAAATTTAGATCTGATGGATATATAGCAAAATTAATTACTAAACTCTATATAGTAGTAGGGGTTGGCACAGAAAGAAACTTACAAAAGAGCATAGCTCAAACTTCAAAAATAACTAATTTGTACTCAGAAATGTTATACTACTTATGATAAAACTGATTACTCCTAAAATAAACTGTAACCATTTTCTTGTAAATTACTAACAAAAAAAAATCCCATTTCTACTGATACTTTGGTTAAAAATAGACGTTTTGTTTAAATTTCTCAAACATTATTTGGCTTCCAACTTTGGAGCAAAATAAACTTCCAGTTTTTCTGTGGGGTTAAGTGGTGATGTTTTCTTATATAAACTCACAGCTAAGCAGAGGGTTGGGTGTGCTCCAGAGTGAGTGCCACATTTTTAGTTTATTACAACAATGATGACAATTACCAAGACACAAGCACATGGCCCAGTCTAAGGCTTTTGTGGAAAGCATTTCTACAGTCATGCAACAAAACTTTCCAGATTTAGTCAGACATGCCTCTTTACCCACTGAGGGGGAGAAATTTCTCAGCAATCTAACACGCCAAAAAGATAACATTTTAGAGAAGGTAAATACAGGCAAATCAATGCCAGTAAACTGTGTTTCACATTTCTGAGATGGCATTAGTGAAAGAGAAAGTTTTCTTCTGGTAGCATTTCTTAAACACATAAAGATGCACATGCCTCAGTTCCTCTCTACAATGTCACTCATCTCTAAGGCCCTCCTATCTCTTCCCTACTTGAGAGAGAACTACTGCCACTATAACCTTCCTGTTTCTTTGTCACTTTGGTAACAAAATAACATTTCTAAAACACAGGTTGTATCATATTACAAGTTTTCACTTGAATCTAAGATACCCGCATTACCTAGAATAATTGAACAAGGCATTCAAGCCCTGCCTCGCTTCAAGCTGGACTGCCCTCCACCATCCCATAAAACTCTTACAATCCTATATTCTTCAAGGTGCAGCTCAATTATCATTTTCTCAAAGAAACATTCCAGGTTTAATTCAGATGAAATCTTTCTCTGAATAGCCATAGCTATTTTTTTCTTTGTTTTGTATTGAGTTCCTTGCTTATAAAATGTAAATGCCTCAAGAGCAGAAACAATGTCTTATTTTTGTATCTTATAAAGCATTATGAAGTGGCTAATCAAACACGTTTTTATGTTTATCAAATAAATAACTGAAAAACAAATAGTTTTTTTGCAGTTAAACATAAAAAGATTTAGGCATGACTTCCTTTTCTTCATAGAAAAATTCCTGATCTGTATAATCTCAATAAAGAAAATTTGAGTCAGTTTGTAGAGAAATACCATAAAGCTGCAAACATTAAGAAGAAAGAAATCACATCATAGCAATGATCATTGGACCACCTTCATGGTTCCAAATGTGCTTTTGTACTCTGCTGGTTCTTGGTGTCCTATTCCAATCTAATTAAAATCCTATTCAAATCTAAATTCAGCAGGCTAGGCTTGTAAAGATTTTTTTAAAAGATATGAAGAAAAGCTGGACTTCTTGGGTAGTAAAATCATTTGGTTGCTGGTAAATGTGTTTCAAAATGATACTTTCTCTTTCTCTCAAAGTCTTTTGGAAGCATAGCATCCTCAGTGTTTCACGTTACAGTTGAAGAAACAGGTGTAGAGAGATTAGCTCAACTAAGTCCATGGGGCAGTAGTGGTAGAGAAACATATGAAAGCAGGAGTTCGACATTGGAGTTTGACATTGGACTCATGTTGTGATGACTTGACTAAGCTATTCTTTCAGCTGCCTCTTCTGTGAAACAAGACAATTCATCTTTTTTTTTGCTCCTCAGAGAAGTAATCTAAAAGAAAGACTTTTCCCCAAACTTAAAGCCTGTGCAAGGTCTTATAATGCTGTAATGTATTCTTGAGATTTTGAGATATATCCTTCATATATTTGAGATCTGAATTATCTCAGATGTGTTTTAATTTAGGCTAAAAGATTTTAAGTTGAAATAACAACACCCTAATTTTGCAATGGCTCATTATATTTATTTATTTTCCATCAAATGAATTGTGTATTTATGGATTGTTAAAATTGTCACTGATATGGAGTGAAGGATGAGAAGCCAGGAATTAGGACTAACTAGGGATGTTCCCCCAAGACAGTCATCAGTGGGGCTGGAAGAAGAATTCACCTTGTCCAAGACTGAAGACCAAAAGTTAATAGAGGAAGGTTACCAGCTTTGTTTACTAACTCTATTGTTTTTCTTTTTCTTAATCCATGGTATTTGATTTTATCTTTCTTTCATTCTTCCTACTTCTTTTTCAAGTTCATTTTATTTATGTCTTTCTAACTTTTTATCTTTTATGTTTGGTTACTTTCTTGATCTGTAATCAAGCATTAAAATCAAGCAGTCTGCCTTTGACTGTAGTTTTGGCTCTGAATCATGAACAAATTATTATAGTTCTTGTCATATATGAATTAATGATGAAATAGCCATATGATATAATATTTTGCAACGCTTAAAACTCTTCTAAATGATTTTTATCACATGAAAAGAAAAAGTTCTAAAATATTTTATACAGTATTATCCCTATTTTAATGTATGTTTTATGTTTAAAATACTTCACAGATACTCATTGTTACTTAGCTCTAAATGGTGATATTGTAGCTGAATTTTATTTTCTTTCTTGTGCCTTTTATTTTTCAATTTTTAAAAGCATGATTAACAGTTGTAATCACTTAAGAAAAACTGTCTAGTCAATCTTCTCTCATTTTTTTAAGAGATGACTAAGACGATAATTAACACGTGTAGAAAAGCTTATGATATAAGTTAAAAAAACACTATTCAGTGTGTATTATAATCTTAATCCTGGAAAATTTAATTACACAGAAATAAAATTAGAAGTAAATAGACAAAAATATTTTCCTAATTGGGGAGTTGTACATTAATTTTATTTTCTTAAGTACTTTTCTAACTTTCTACAAAGAGATAAAATGGACTTTTTAAGAGAAAAACAAAAGATAGATGTTATTCATTATAAAGACTTACCCCACAAGGATTTTTTTAATGCCCACAAGACCTCTAGACTGTTCAAAGAAAATTCCAGCTGTTCTCCTTGCCTCTTTCCTTGTACATCTCTCATTTTATTCTCCATGCTGCTGATAGTTTCTTAAAAATCACTTTCCATCACTTTCTAATCACAGAGCTCCCCCGATCCGAACTCTTCAAAGATTCTTCACTGCCTATGAAATGGAGTTCAAAATTTTTGACATCAGCAAACAAGCTTTCCATTTCTCTCCTCTGAGTGCGTGTCTATACTTTACTCTCTCTCTCTCTCTCTTTCTCTTTTTTTTTCTATAAACAAATTCTATATTCAGGTCAAACTGAACACCAGATTCAACTCCTTGCTTGCAAGGACTTGAGTCCTTACAAGAATAATACTTTTTTTTTTTTTTAAATACTATATTTCCTCACTCACCATGTAATTTCCCAAATCCTTCCTGATTAAGGTAAAAAACAGTATTAAATATGTGTTATAATTATAACCCTGAAAAATTTAATTACACAGAAAAAATAGAAGTAAATAGACAACAGTATAAACTATTGTTTTCCTAATTAGGGAGTTGTGGACTAATTTTATTTTCTTAAGTACTTTTACAACTTCGTTTTACATGCCCACATGATCTCTATGCTGTTCAAAAAAAAATTCCAAATAATTTTCAGCTAGAATAAGCTATTGGTACATATTAGATGTCCATGTAAATGATTTTGAACAGAATTCAGCACATGTATATGTCCCTATTAGTACTCTTCAAAGTCCTGTGTCTTATCCAGCTCTATCTGTTCACTGTCACCATTACATGGTGAGAGTTTGCATGCGGTAGGTATTTAGTGAGAGAGAGTGAGGGGAATTATTAAATGACCCTTTTCTTTTCTAAATCATATTGATCTAATATACCAGAAATCTAAGTTATTCTGTGTTTATTTTTGGATCGGCAAATAGTTACAAACTTAAAAATTCAAATACCAGAAGTATATAATACTCCTTTCCCTATTTGAGGGCTATGAGGAGTTGAGTCCATTCCATGAAGCCATAACTGATAGAAAAATATCTAACTCAGAACTATGGATGACTGCAGAGGTGGAGATAGATTGTGCATTTGGGGCAAGTGTATATTTATCTAGTGAGGCACTCTGAGCAAGTGGATATTATAAGGACAGAGGACATGGCTTGGTGGTAGAGACTACCGAAAAATGGGCAGCAGAAGACTCCAGCAAGTCAGAAGTCCAATTCTCAGCAAATGCCCAAGAGAAGTACTATCGCCCATGGCTGCCTTTCACATGCTCCCGTGGCACAATGTGAGGGAGAGTTAGTAACACTTACAGCACTACTAACAATGTGTTCTCTCCATACTTATTTACCTCTTTTTTTTTTTTTTTTTTTGCATATTAATAATGACAAGCTTATAGCTTTAAAGATTAGCGGAACAGTTTTCAGAATTTACTAAACCACCTCAGTTGAATTAAAGCTGGTCTGTTCTTGGTATTCAGATATGCCTTATAAAATCTTGAAATCTTGGGGTCAGCATGAGACATAAATTACAAGGGTGTTTAGTTCAAAATATCAGACATCGGAATAGAAAGGGGTGGCTAAGTAGCACACTACTTCGGTCATGGTTATTCTCACCTATCCCTGTAGACAGTGTCTGACTGCAAACAATACTGAAGAAACAGAGTTCTCTAAAACTCTCGGAGACACTGTGGCACTTCCTCAGAGCCAATTCCAAAGAAATAGTAAGAGAGGGAATTCCCCCTTCTACATCGAAGCCAACATGAATTTAGTACAAGAGAACTCCAGAACACTTGCACTCCTTGAGACCTACGGTGCATAGGTGATGACAGTGGGAAAGATGGATCCCAGGACAACCCAATAGGTCTCCAGAGACTGCGAAAAAGAATATGTTAGCAGCTTCACAGGTAGCCCTCAACAATGCTAGAGCAGGAAAGAAAAGCAGTGACAGGTGTGCTGTGATGAAAGCAACCCAAGTTCATCAACATGAATGAGAGATAATAATGGAGAAGAACTTTGGAAAGGTTTAGGTCCCATATATTGGCGATAGCAAGAGTCAGTGATCAACAGTGGTATCACTAGGCATCTGTTAAGGATTAAGGATTTAGAACCAAAGAGCCTGGCTTTGAAGATTGCTTCTTAGCCAAGTGGTAGTAGGCAAGATATTTTTCCTCACTAAGCTGTGGTTTCCTCCTCTGTAACACAGGGAAAGGGACACATATATGGCTTTCTATTTGTGTTTACTAATTTGCCTTGACCTGTAGTAAGGGCAGTTCCACTTTCTCCCTTATATCACAGTCCTCTGTCTGACCTCATTGGATACTTCCTAGGGAGCAGGAATTGTTAATCTAATTGGATTACAGAACCTGAGAGGGTCATTGGGCAGAATAGCCTTGTCTTAAACTCATATTTCATGACCTTTTTCTCCACTCTTGGCATCCCTTTAGGAGGCTGACCACACTCTGTGGTTTGTTCTAGCCTCTGTTCCTACTGAAGACTGGATGAGTAGATACTGGGTGTGCTTCTCCCAAGCCTCAGGCTTAAGCTGTGTTCTTCAATCCTATTTCATAAGAGTTTTCCTTTGTGGGCTTTCCCAGACATTAATAAAATCAGCACTTTCTTTCCCATTTGGCTGCTAATTCCTTGGTGAATATGCTCTTTGGCTGGGAACTTTGGAGAAGAGGAGGGATGAATGGTAAGATTTGGGCATCGAACCAGCCGCACCCTAAACCACACCCAGAATGCATCATTGTGCCTTTTCATAGGATTTTGAAAGGATTAAATAAGAAAATGCATGTAAAGTGCTAAGTGCAGTCCCTGACATATGGTGCCCACTCAATAAATGTTAATTATTGTTAATAATACACATGGATCCCAAATATTTGCCACTGGTTATCTATACTTGAGCAGATATCTCTCAAGTTTGGGGAACTATGCTCTGGAACTGGACATCTGAATATTTTATTGACAGACACCAGAATAAAGTAGGTATTCTAAGGTCTATGAATTTTCTCCCACTGGTTCAATAAAGAAGTAAGTTTTTTTTCGGGGCACACTTCTCTCTCTTCTGAGAGAGTTCACTGTGGAATATTCTAGTTATGCACATAAGTTCCCATTCTTTGGTCTTTGAGTAGCCAATACTATTGAAGGGGTATGAATACAAATTCCTCAGACCTGCCTTGACAGATTTTGCATAATGAATCATGAAAGTGAGGGGTGAGATGTATCTTCTGAAAGTTTTTTTCTTTCTACATTAAAACTTTCTTTTAAGTTTTCTCTTGAAGGACTGAAGACTAGAATTGAGGGTAAAAGACTGATACTCGGGAAAAGGATCTAGTAGATACAGCTCCAAAGAGTAGGTCTTAGCAGTATGGTAGCAGGCCAGGAGCTAAAGAGGGACACAGGCTGCCATAGCTGCCTTCTGATGTGATTTAGCAGGTAGGTTCCAGGAAGCGTTGCTGTTTAATACCCAATATTTAGTTTTCCCATTCAGGCTTTGCAATTATCTATTGCTATTTTTATGTCTTTGATAAATGTTTTTGAACCTGTGCTCAAGGCTTGGGGAACAGCAGAATAAGCATATCCATGATTAGGGGAATCGGTAAAGAGAGAGAACAAGTAGTCTACCAAAGTGGCTGTGAGACTGCAGAGGTGAACCAAAGAGCTGACTTTAGCCACCATCTGGATGACTAGAACACAAACATTTCCAAAAAATGCTCAGAGGTAATTCTAGATGGGGAGACCTCTCCAGCAAGGTAGATTAAGATATCCTTTATTATCTTCAGATATAATAGAAAAGGGTGATTTAAAAGGATAGATAACTTGAGCGTTACAGTAGAAACCTAGAATTGAGCAGTATAGCTGAGTCTTTGGAGAAATCATCCTGTTCCTGCATCTTACTCTTTCTGACCTTTCAGATGTCCTCTTCACTCTCTAAGCTTCGGCATCCTCTTCAGTAAAATGAAGGTCGAGTACATTACCTTTAGAGAGCTTTGATTCTCAATAGCATTGACTACCTTATTTTATATTCAGCCACAATATATTCAGGTAGCAGAAAGCATAAGAATGAATAAGATCTGGTCCCTGAACTACAGGATTTTGAGTCTAATGCATAAGTAGATGATTTAAATACAGTGTAAATGTGTGCACAGGGTGCTATGAGAACATGCAGGAGGCAATTACAGATCAAGGATGTTAGATGTAGTTTCCTAGAGATGACACGCAAACCGATTCTCAAAGCTACCTCAGATTGTCCATTTAACTTGTGCACTTCCTTTCCTCGATTTTATGGAATATAATGAGTACAGGAGAGAGTTTTTTTTGCTGATAGCCTCTTTGGCACAAATACAAATTAGGAAAGAACAGATTGCTAAGCAGTAGGAGCTATAGAAATATATCTGTGGAGTCTGAGACAGCATAGTGGAAGGCAATGGGCTAGTTTTCAGTAGACTTGAGTTCTAATTCTGACAACCACTTACTTTGCCATGTAACCTTGGGCAACTCAGGAGGCCTCTCTGAACCTCATTTCCTTCATCAGTGAAACGAAAATAATACCCTTCCTTGCCTCCTTCGGAAGGCTGTCATGAAAAGCAAATGAAGTATTGGATATGAAGGTGCTTTATAAGATATAAGGGAATTTCCTCATGTGTAGGAAATATACTGGCCATCCTTTAAAAGCACAAGGAGAATGGCTGATACAGGGTGGGTCTCTCGCAGAGAAGCAAGCAGTGTTTTACTGAAATGAGGGTTCCTACCAATCGCCTGAACAAATGGGAGCTTGCAGTCCTAGGGCAAAGATTGTAGAGAATAATTTTCCCTCAAGAAGTTCCATAGACCTATATGCCATCTGTATGTATGTGGAACAGAGGCAGCAGAGGGTGAAAGAAAAGAAGGAAGAACAGTATCAGCAAAGGTCAGAGGGGTGTCATACATCAGTCATAGTGACAGCTGCCAGGGCTCAGAGGGCTACAGAGCATAATGAGGACGGCCACTAGATTGGATTCAGACACATTCCCGAGGCTTTGCATCACACACCCAGGATGGTGGTCTTTGCTCATCTAAGCTTATTATCCTCCTCAGCCTACCAAACGTGTGCTTTCCAGGCTGCTGGATCTGCTTTCCTCCCAGAAAGGATTACTCATCTCTACTCGCACAGTCATGTGTTAAAACCGGAGAAAGCTTCTGCCTCCTTGCTGGGCCAGAGGATCTCCAGAACCACAGGTTATGAAACACAGAAATTCCACGGGCAAATTCCCTGGAAAGTAGACAGGTCTTGTGCGCCATGTCCCTCACACCCCCAGTGTACCTAACACTTTGTTGCTTGTTTGCTCATATTTAGAGAAAGAAAAAAACATGCTAGAAAGGGTGCTAGACTTTGAACCACTCACCTAAAATCACCTGAAGGAAAGGTATAGTGACTCATCTTGTAACTACGAGTTGCTATATGGTATGATAGGATTGCTCCCAGATCTTTAAAATTTACCCTCAGAGCCATGCTTTGAGGTGAATATTCTTAACACCGAAGTTTAGATTAAAGAACAGGGGGCATTGAGAGGCTAGGGAACTTGCCCAGGGTCACCCAGTGATTAAATGTTAAACTAGAACTTCAACCCAAATCAGGGCCACTACAAAGTGCATGCTCTTGGCCTCACCCTCATCTAGATAAGGAGAGTAGCAATAGTGTCTGGGGTTCCTTCTGCTTCTAAAATTCTATGATCATTTTCAGCTATGTGCTCTGGGTGTAAATTATTTTATTTTTAGATGGACTATTTAAATCTTATTATCTGATGTGTCCTCTCTTCCTGGGATACATTAAATGCTTAAAAATATTAGTGTAATTGAATTGAACTGAATTTTCAAAAAGTCATTTTTCTTCATCTCTAAAGTGATGATAATGGTCTTTGAATCTCCAGTGCCAAGAGGTTGTTATAAGGCTTGAATGAAATCCTGTGTTTGGAAGCACCTTTTTGAAATACATTATTATAGCACTGTATAGAACATATTATTGTATTATTGTATCTAATGTACATGCATACAAATAAGTATATGTATCATAACTATACTCAGTGACTATAACAAAATGAACACTCAGCATCTAGAACAAGAGACAGAATATTGCCAGAGATCCAGACGTATCATTGTTCTTTCTTTCAGTCATTATCTCCTTACTCCACGATTAACCACTATCCAGACAGTAAACGTAAACATTCTGTTTTTGTAATATACTTAAATGGAATATTACATATGCCTTCTTGTGTCTGGCTTCTTTCACTTAACAACCTGTTTGTGAGATTCACCCATATTTTTGGATATAATTTTAGATCATTCTTTCTCATTGATATATAATATTCTGTTGTGGGATTATGCCATAATTTATTTACACAGTCTACTGATAGGCATATTCAATTTTCAGTATTTGACCATTACTATAGTGCCTCTATGCTCATTCTACTACATGTCTTTTACGGATGTACGGATGCGTTTCAATTAAGTATATGTCTAGAAATAAACAAACAAACAAATGTGTATATATGTTTACCTTTAACAGATACTTTGCCAAACAATTTTCCAAAGTACTTGTTTTTTGGAAGTTTTTATAAACTATCAATTTATAGTATCACTAGAACTTTGAAAATTAAACTATATTAAAATTAAGAACATTTATTTGTCAAAAGACACCACAAGGAGAACGGAAAGCTATTCACGAAAGGGAGAAAATGTCGCAAATAAATATATTTGACAAAGAACTTACATCCAAAATACATAAAGAACTCCTGCAATTCAATAAGCAAAAGGCAAAAAGTCATGTAGAAAAATGGGCAAATATTAAAACAGATATGTCAAGAAGATAATATCTAAAAGGCCAATAAACAAATAAAAAGACAGTTAACAGTATTAGTCATCAGGAAAATGCACAAAAAACACCAATGAGATAATATTACATATCCATCAAAACGGTGAATCTCGAAGCACTTTAAAATGGTAAATCTAAATTATCTGACTTTAGAGAGACATAGCTGCTCCTAGACATTAAGTCCCATATATAGGAGAACTGTAACCGTACATGAGGCTAGAATTGCAATGAGGCAAGATGGATGAAAATATACAAACTTTGGACATATTAATTCCTTATATGAGACCCCCTGGCTAAGCAAAAGCAATGTAAATAAATAAGTTAGGGCCTTTTTTACAATTCAGGCATCCCATGAAGTGGAGCCTGAGAAAGAGAATTTTTTTTCTTTCTTTCTTTTTTTGAGATGGCTATTTACAGCACAAAGCTCTTGGGAACAACACTTGTAGAGGAGCAAAGAAAGCGGGACTGGGTAGAAGGGGAGTTGAGGAGGATCTAGTCATAGTAAACTAAAGGCTTCGGTCAGGCCTATGGGAAGCTTTGGACCTGGATTGACCCTTCAGATGTACCCTAAATTAGAGTGAGGGGCTAGACATTTATGCTTCCACTTTGAATAGTTATTTGATGAGATCTTCTTCAGGAAGGAGGAATGAAGACTTTGGATGAGACAGTTCTAGTTACACAACCCCAGGACAGTGTCTGAGCTGGGAGCACTTAGCTGCCCACACCCTCGGAACCTGGGAGAATGAGTGCTGTACTCCTGAAGGGTGGCGGAAGGGTACAGTGAGATGCATCACAGCGTCTGTGACAACTGTCAACTTTGATATATGAAGAAATGAGTCTTCCAAAGTAAGCTCACAAATGGTTATATCACCTGAGATATCTGAAGCTCGATTAGAAATGCCAGACTTGTATCAGATCCCTTAATGACCACAACTGATGTCTTCAGCAAGTTCACTGGAGGTAGCTTTAACCATACCTCACTGACATTTAAGGAACAATTAAAACATTCAGTAAAAAGAAATGACAAAAACAAGCTCCCAGAACAATAGTCACAGTGACTTTCTTTAAAAATAGCCATCTTCCCTCCCACCCACCCACACACACACAAAAATAGCCTTCTTCCCTGATGGCTTTGTTATGGTAGATCAAATTTTCAGAAAAACTAGGGGGTCATATGTACCAGGATTGATTTTGAAATAGTAGAAATCCCTTCAACCAAAATTTAAAAATTTTAAATAAAATAAGGCAAGAACTATTTTTTAAAAAAATTGATCACGTGCAGGATTGATAAATTATTTCAGCTCTTATCTATTTCCATTGCCTTTAGTCATGTCTTAAATTTGAGAAGGAATTTAACTCAGTCCCTTCATTGAGGGTTGTTTCTTCAATCCTCAACGAAGGACATTAATTTCATGATATCATAGAAAATAAGATCTAGAAAATGATATTTTTAGTTTTGAAAGAAAAAAAAAGATCTAGAAAGAACTTTAGATGTTTCAAATTCCATCCCTCATTGTGCAGATGAGGAAATTGTGATCTGTAAGATGGAGTGGCTGGCCAATTCTAGTCTCTGGGTTGGAAGCAGAACGTAGGCTATCTTTTCTTCCTGGCAATGAATAGGCTCAGTTTTTGTTTGTCTACATTTGAAGCATAATTTCTCCAGATACGAATTCTAGGTTGTTTTTTTTTTTTTCTTTCAAAACTAAAAATATCATTTCACTCCCTTCTAGCTTGAATAGGTTTCTGATGACAAGTCTGCTATAATTATTATCCCTGTTCCCTGATAGAGAAAGTTTCCCCCTACCCTGGATTATTTCAAGGTTTTCTTTTTCTTTATTTTTCTGAATTTGAATGTGATGTGCTTAGATGTATGTTTGGAATTATGTCTGTTGATTTTTTATCCTGTTTGGGATTCTCTGAAGTTTCTGCATTTGTTCTTTTGTGTGCCTGCCATTAATTTTGGTAAGTTCTCAGTCATTATTATATAACATTTTTTTGCCTTTTCTATCTTCTTTTTCTCTAGTATTCCAGATAGTATACCATAGTTCTTGATTTTTCCCTCCCTTCCTTCCTTCCTTCCTTCCTTCCTTCCTTCCTTCCTTCCTTCCTTCCTTCTCTCTTTCCTCCTTTCCTCCCTTCTCTTTGAATTTCAGATTGGAAAATTGCTTTGCCTGCCTTAAAGTTCACTGATTCTTGAGCAATGTCAAGTTTACAATGTCAGAGGCATTCTTCATTTCTGGTACAGTGCTCTTTTTTTCATTTGTTTTGTTTTAGCTATTCCTTTATATTCTTAGTATGTTCTTACCCATCTACCCTTGCATGTCATCTACTTTTTACCTTAGAACCATCAACATATTAATCAGTTATTTTATATTCCTTATGTGATAATTTCAATATCTTTATCATATCTGAGGATGGTTCTGAAAATGATTTGTCTCTCCAGACAATGTTTTTTCTTGTCTTTTGGCATGCTTTAAAAGATAGATGTATTTTATTGGGTAATAGAGACTGAGATAAATAGGCCTTTAGAGCAGGGATTTACGGTAATCTGTCTAGGAGTTGGGCTGTGTTTAATGTTTGCTGTGTCTATAAGTGCCAAAAGATTCAGATTCCTTTAGTGTCCTTGTTTTTGTCTTCTTTCTTGATGTTGGGTTTCCTTAAATACTACTCTTAAAAGAGAGTCTGTATCTTGCAGCTTTTAAAGTTGTAATCTGCTGTTATTATACTGGAGGCCTATTGGTGTAGTGATAAGGTATGTGGGGGTGGGGAGTGTTTGATAATCCTCTGATTAAAATTTTAGTCTTTTAGTGAACATGTGTGTCAGGACTGTGACTTTCACAAATGTTCCCCCAGTGGGAAATTTTATTGATTTTTGAACTTTTCCCCCAGTTCATTGATTTTTTTTCTTCCTTGTATCTAAATAGCTATTATAATTTTCAACTCTACAATCTGAGTTTGGCTTTTTGTTCTTACATTTATTTCTTCATTGGGCTCAAGTTTTTGTTTTATAAATTTTTAAACACATATATAACAGATGTTTTAAGATATTTGTCTAATAATTCCATCATCTCTGTCATTTGGGGGTCTTTTTTATTAACTGAATACTTCTCTGCTTCTTTGTGTCTTAATTTCTGCTTGAATCTTAAACATTGTAAATATTATGTTTTTGAATATTTGAATTTTATTATCCCTAAAGAGTGTTAAAGTTTGTTTTGGAATGCAGTTAAATTACTTGTGAATCAACTTGATCATTTCAAGAATAATTTTAAAGCTTTGTTAGAAAAATTCTAAGGTAACTTTTATTCTAGTGTTAGTGTATAAGGTATGACCTTTTGGGGCTCTCTGATAAATGGCCGAAGTGTTCAATTAGTCCTTCCCACTTTGAGTTTTTTCAGTAATATTTTACTGAAAAATTTCAGGAGGTTTTACCCTACAAATATAAAACAACAGACTCAAGAGGATTCTCATGAATATGTTTAGAGAGAGCTTTTACTGTGTAGATCTATCCTACACAGTACTCTGATCCACACATTTTAGATAAATCAATTTCCTAGAATGCCAAAGTTTTATCCTCAACTCAGCAAGATTGTGCTTGCTTGTTCTTTCCTCCCTGCTCCATGGTCTACCATGGCTTCCTATATATATTTTTTCTTTCTCTCAGGGTCACACTACTGTGCTTTCTGAGGTCTAATATCTAAACATAGTTATTCACTTATTTTGTTTGGTTTTAGTTGTTTATGGAAGAAGGGCAAATATATCAATTACTTCTTTGAAGCTTGAAAAGGAAGTCTCTGAAATAAAATTTTGAGATAAGACAATAGTGATACATTCAGATTTATTTGGAGAAAATAGTTGCATTTTCAAGATTAATTTAACTCTACCAAACTTCAGGACTAGGTTCAGATAATTTTTTTCTATAGTGTCAAGAAAGTAACCTTTTGCCTATGTCATGAAACTTATGTCCTGTGTAGAGGACAGATAACAGAGGAAGGAGAAAATCTATTAACAGAAGAATTTTGAGAAGAAGAGATATGAAGTCAGATAACAATGTTCCTGTTTTTCTACTTTACTATCAGAACCCGCTACGTAGTGTCAATCATTAGAAGTTTTAGAAACACTCCACTAGGATGGAGAAGCCTAAAAATATAGAAGCTTCTGGCATATAGCTTCAAAGAACATGAGGATGGTAAGAACCCCTAAAAGAAATCAAGCCTTGAGCTAAGCACCACCTTCAGTGTTGCATGTATAAGTATAGAAGCAATGACATGAAGGTGGTGTTCAAAATTTTAAAGAAAGAAGAGCCTGAGCAATGCTCTTGCTTTTTTGGTTTCTGTGGAAAGAATTTGCTTAATTTGGGAATGAGACCCAGCAGTATCAGGAGAAAATGAAATGGATAGAGACCTGATCCTCAGACACAAGCATGCTTCCTCATTGAAAAACAAAACAGACGGGACAAGTTATACTTCAGTTATAAACAGTCCTAGGAGTAGCACAAACCATCTGACTTCACTGACCATATCAAGAATGCAGAAGATGCCACATGAAGTTGTATCTATCTTAGAGCCACTAAATTAACTTAAACTACTTTTTCCCCACTGTACATCCAAATGTCATTTTAGAGAGAAGCCAGGCGAGTTGCAGACAAGAAATCTGAAAAATAGTATAGTCCCCAGTCCTTCTGGCAAATACTGAATAATCTAGAGAGAATGCTAAAATGGTTAAGTCTGTCTGAAACTGAGCGATTGAAATTGAAACAATATTTTATTTTTAAACATCAATAAACATAGTAAATGTAATATAATTAATGATGTGAAAATATGATAAGAGTTTTGATAGCAGTGAACAGTAGATGCTATAAAAACACAGGAGAAATATAAATTAAATCTCAGCCAGAACACAAAAAAAACTCCATGAAGTGAATAATACGTAAAATGGGTCTTTAAAAATTGAGAATAATTTCAGTTAAATAAAAAGAAAGAGAAGCGTTTTGAATAACTGAAACAGCCACACGCACGGTCAATAAATAGGAAAATATTTGAGAAATAACAAATAATTTAGTATGTTTAAAGCTCAAAGTGTTACAAAATGAATCCATTAAAATATATGGAAGTTAGATGGAATAGTCTTAAATGACATACTAAGAATTTCTAATTTTGTTATTATTAATAATTAAAAATTATTTTTATGAGTATTTCTTCATATGCTAAGCTATATTAGTTATCTATTATTCATAACAAATTACCATAAACTTAGTAACTTAAAAAAAGATATATTTATTTTCTCATAGTTTCTATAAGTAATGGCTTAGCTGGGGTGTTACAAAGCTGAATTCAAGATGTATACTGTATAGTGTTCTCAATGGAAGGCTCTACTAGAAAAGAATATACTTCCAAGATCACTCAGGTAGTTGGCAGAATTCATTTTCTTGCAGTTGTAGAGCTGAGGACCTCATGTTTTGTTGGCTAGAGAATAGAGACAGCCTCTGGCTGCTAGAGGTTACTCACAGTTCCAGTATGGCTGCTTATATTATCAAACCAACAAAAAGAGTCTCTTGATAAAGTCTGCAAGCAATATAAAGATTTATATAACATAATGGAAACATGCAAGTGAAATCTTTTCACCTTTGCTATATTTCTTTAGTTGGAGGTAAAAGTCACTGATCTTATTCATCTCGAGGAGATGGAATTACCTAAGGGTATGAACACCAGAATCAAGGAGCATGGGAGATGTCTTAGAGACTCAAATCAATCACTCAAATACATTGCTAAGAATCTTAAACATTATTTCAATCAATCCTCACAACAAACTATAATAAGCAGAAAGTGAGAATTGTACTTAAACTTACCTGTTATATGTTTCATTCATAGGCATTATCAATCATGTAAGACACATTATAGCTTTGCATTTTAACTTAGTATTGTTAATAATTTGATTAATTAATTTGACACTAAGTTTAGTTATTTCTGTGCTAGTGAAGATGTGCATGTATTGTCTAGCTTTTCTACAGTGTGATACACTGAGATAAAAAGTCTAGCTATTTTGTTCTACTTATAACTCTGATCATATATCTTCATTAATTAGAATATTATTATTATTTTAATGCTAAGAAAGTTGACATACAAAGAAATTAAGTAATTTTCTCAAGGTCATTCAGTAAGCAAATGGTGAAGTTGAAAGATGAATCCAAGTCTATCTGTTTTCAATCACTATGCACACTGCATCTCTAAATACTATATTTTTCAGTGAGATAGAATAATGCAACTGCACTCTTTAGGAAGATTAACCCTGGAAAGTTGTTAAAAAGGCATTGACATGGAAGACAAGAGCTATGAGTTTCACAAAGGCAGAAATCATAAAAGTTTCACTTATCACTGACTCCTAGGTGCAATGTGTAGTATAGAACAGTTTTCAATAATTATATATTAAAGAAAGTAAGGAAAGATGAAAAAAAAATAGAGCAGAAAAGGTAGCAGTAAGACTTGTTTACTAGGACATATTTTATAGCTCTTTTGACCAATTCTGGGAGTTGGTCTAAGTTCACACAAATCTAAAATCCTAGTTTTGATTACCAAAAATGTACAATTTCTTACTTTTCTCCAGTCCAGGTCCTTACTTTTGTCCTGAACTTTATCCCATCTCTGATTTTACCCTAAGTATAATGATCAGAAAGGGAATAAGTCTGAAGTATAGAGGCAAAAGGTAATGGCAACAGCTAGCTGCATTTTTAACATATACTTCTTTTTTTCTTAACTAATAGAATCCCTATATCACTGGGACCAATAATATACACAACCAAAAGACCAAATGTTCTAATTTCCATAACGGCTTTAGTGGCTATATAAATAAGTTTTAGTCAATGAGCTATAACTAAAAGTTTTGGGAAGGATTTATTGGAAGTTTCCATAAAGGGAATAGGACAGATATTTGAGAAAAGCTCCAATTATTTCTTTTTTTCTTTTTTTTCATCCTATAATGTGGATGGAAGGTAGAAAATCTAGTGGCCATATCAGGCCATGAGATAGACTTGAGGACAGATATCATGCCAAAGGAATCTGGATTCCTAATGATGGTAGATGTAGCATACTGGCTATGAACTTAATTCCAAGCTCAATTCCAAACTTCTTCAAATAAATGAATGAGTGAAATATACATCTATGTTGTTTAAAACCAGTGTTATTTTGTGGTGGTTGTTATTTATACTTAAATCTAATTCAAACGTATTTAATATAAAACTCACAGATGAGTTGAGAGTTATGAATAGCCTAGGGGTAACCTATTTCAAAATATACCTGCCAATTTTTAAAATGTTTGATATTTTTAAGGCAGTCAGATATCTCTGCATCATAGTAGATAAATCTAGGTACTCGAAACACTCCTTTCCTTTTTCTACTATATCATAGTAGCTATATCATATTTTTTCATCCACCTTTGCAGTTAGTGTGGCCATATGACTGAGTTTTGGATAATGGGTAGAAATGTGTACTGCTTCCAGGCTGGCCTATAACTTTCAACAGATAAATTCAACCTTCTTTCTTTTTCTCTATTTTAGTTGAAAGGAGAAGATTTTGGGGACATGAAGACTGATAGAGGCAAAATGGAAAAAACCTAGGTTCCTGAATGAAGACCTTGAATTTTTATATAAAGAGAAATAAGCTTCTATTCTGTTAATCTCTTGACATTTTTGGTGGTGTTGACTAATTCAGCTGAGTTCAAACAGCAGTGTCAGAGTCAACTACTGTGTAACATAAACGTGTCAAGTGCTGTAGTGGAAAGTCTGAGCTCTGAAACAAATTAACACTATAACCTAGGGGAAATAATTTAATCTCTTATTTTTAGTTTCATCATTGTCAAAATGGGGAAAATATCACCTACAGTAGAGGGTTATTGAAAAGACTAATTGATATAATTTTTATGCAAACCTTAAGCAATTATAGAAAGATTAGCTACTAACAGTATAAAGAAAAGGAAACGAGACTCTGAGCATAGTGCAGTAGTCCAGGGAATGGAAAAGAGGCAGTACACAGAAAACTCATTGCAAAGGCAGGCTGGCCTATTAAACTACTCTGAAGCAACTTGCTCATGGGTTTCTTTCTGCTTAAATTATTGCTTTAAAAAATATTTTCTGGCAGACAGCCTTATTTTTCTGGCTTTCTCTTAAAGAAATTTAGGGAATAATTAAAAATAATCTTGCATGATGTGACTATTCTAGGAAATGCTGCAGGTTCCAAGTACCAAAGCATCTTTTGGCATATGCATGCTCAAGTATAGACGCTACAGCCTAAAATGGGTGTGCATAGGCAATGATTCCGTGGTAACTATGGCAAAGCCAATTCTGTTTGCTAAATATTACCAATGGCCAAGGAAATAAATGAAAAGAGTCACCAAATCCAGACTACTGTCTCTTGTCTTTGGTGATATCAAGCTGCAAATAATGTATCATTGCCCTCAAAATGGTGGCCCAGAGAGACATTTTAAGTAAGATTTTGCTTAAAACAAAAGACTCTGGGTAGTGAAAGCAGGTAGAATAGTATATAATTTTCAACTCCATTAAAGAACAAAAAGGGTGGTGTATTAGTCAGGTTTGTATTAATATTGTATTGTATTTGTATTAGTCAATACAAATAAAACTAATAGGATATATATGTAAATATACATATATGTGTGTGTGTGTGCGCGTGTGCATGTATGTGTGTGTGTGTGTGTGTGTGTGCGTGTGGGGGGAAAGAGAGAGAGAGAGAGTGTTCAGTCTGAGTCTGAAGGCCTGAGAACCAGGAGAGACAATGCTGTAAGTCCTAGGCTGAGGGTAGAACACTCATGACTCCCCTCAAGCAATCAAGCAGAGTAGGGGCCATTTCTCTTTTTCTGCCTCGTGTTCTACTCATAACTTCAGTGGATTGGACGATGCCCACTCATACTAGACAAGGCAATCTGCTTTACCAAGACTGTGGGTTCAAATGTTCCTTTCATCTGGAAGCATCCTCACAGACACACCCAGAAATAATGCTTAGGCAAACATCTGTGCACATCTTGATTCAGTCAACCAGACACATAAAATTAACTGTCATAGGAGACTTATGACTTCCGATGATAAAGACTTTTATTGTAACACTAGCTTATTACCTTTGGTCATGGCTACAAGCCCCAGGTCATTATGGCCCTAAACTCTTGATATTTTACTCTGAATTCACATCTTCTTACTGAACTGTGTTATATTCCATCAAAACACAAAAAAGTGAACTCATGCTTCCTATATTATTTGGGTTGTACAGAAGCAAAAGAAAAACCTCTAATCCAAACTCTGTTGAGACAAAAAGAGAAATGATAGACTAATGTACCTAGAAATCCTAAGTGAAATATTAGAAGTTGTTTGGTATATGGGTTAACATAATTAGAACTTGGTTTTTGTCTGTTTCTCACTTCTATATTTTCTTCATTCTAGGGAAGACTATATGTTTGCGGAAAAAATGATAGGCAGAAATCCAGGCCTATATACCATTCCTCAGTAATGTCAACCACAAAGTAACACTTTTAAAAAGTCAAATAATTAAATAAATAAATAAATAAAATAAAAAAGTCAAATAATATAACACAAATATAATGAAATTAGAAAATATCAGAGACAGCAAACTCCCCACATATTATTAAAGTAATAAACACAATTCAAAATCAATTATGGATCAAATAGCAATTTCATTAGTGTTAAAAGTGAATGACATACTCTGCTTCTGGTTAGGATATATAAAGTCAAAATTCCCTAAAAATAAAACAAGCTATATATACTAGAAATCAGTTTTTGAAACTTATCAAAAGCTTGAGGGTATAAAAATGCCTCCTCCTCTCCCCACCAAAAAAATAATGAAAATCCTTTCTAGGATAAAAGAGAACCACCTCTATTTCTATGCCTGATAAAGTGGCTGGAGGTGAAGATTCTTCCACAGTTGAGAGTAAATATACTTTGTGTTTTTTATGACTTATTTATATATATGCTGTAAAACCCACGATATATTATTAATTTTGTCTTAATTTATTTGTGTCTTAAAATAGATGTTTTTCTTAATTTTTAAAATTAAGATATCTTAAAATTTAAAGATAAATGTTGATATAATAAAAATAATAAAGATATTTTATATTTTCTTAGACATTTAGCTGTCTGATACATTTAATTCTTTCCTCAAAAACCAGTATTCTATCTGGTATAATTTCTCTTTTTCATAAAGAATTTTTTATCATTTTGTATAGTGCCAAAATAATAGTATTATATTATAGGTTTTATAGTACATACTTTAATTCACCTAAAAGAAGGTATAGAAAGATTGAGAGATAATTAAGAATAAATAACCAAGGTAGTAAATTTAAACACAACCATATTGACAATTACATTAAATATGAAGAGACTAAACAATTAAAAGACAGACATTGTCAGATTGAATTTAAAACATGAGAGCAAACTGTTTTCTGTTTTCAACATTGTAAAGCTATTCATTTATTCCAAATGTAGGTTTTTTGGGAAAAAAATGCAAATCTAACAAAATTCCCAAAGGAAAAAAATTAATAAACATGATAAGTTGATATTAAAAGTCATACAAAAGAATAAAGATTCTTAAAAAGCTGTGACAGTTTCGGATAAGAAAAAAAATATGAGGAACCTACTGTGTCTTTTTTCTAGATAATTTCTAGATTATGTTAGTATTGACTAGTTAACACAGTTCTGAGAAAAATAAAGTAGAAAAGGAGTAGTTTTTATGGAGTAGAGTGAAGTGGAGATTAGGGACCTTTTCTAACAAAAAAGAATGAATCCAAGAGGAAAATGTGTGAGCCACCTTTCCATCTTGCTCTTTTTATATTAAACATTTAAGTGACATAGCAGCAATCATCTTACAACCATAGGGTGATAAGCATAAGGAATAAAAGACAACATACTTAGGATAATGCAACAGAAAGATGGCTGAACCTAATTTTCTTGATTGCATTAATGCTCTGCAAAACCAACGCTAGCACTACTTAACTCCACACTTCTAATGAGAAAAATAAACTTCAATTATGTAATCACTGTTATCAAGAATTCTTTTGATTGCCATCATACCTATTTCTAACTATTCTAACTTCTAAAAAGAGAACTACAAATTAAACAACAGTAACTTTCAATTTCCCTACCATCATATTGACAAAATTAACAATTTGATAATGCCAAAAAGTAAAGTGGAGAAGACAAAGTGATTCTCATGCTGCAGAAGTCGGTTTGCAAATTGTCAAAACCACTTTGGAGAACAATTTAACAACATTTAATAAACTTTAGAATTATGTATGTTCTACAACAGAGAAGTTAGTCCTCTGTTCTCTAAAGAAATACTCTCATATTTATGCAAGGAGATATGCAAAATATGTTTTTTGCAGCAATTCTCACAGGAGTGAATAATTGGAAGTCGTCTATATATCCACCAAAAAAATGTTTAAGTAAATTGTGGCATAATCTTATGGTATGATAGTATTCAACAGTTAAAATAAATGAACTAAAATTATATGTATCAGTATTGATAAATCTTGAAAACATGATTTTGAGTTACAAAAAATTAATATGCAGAAGGATACCAACAGAAAGATACCATTCATGTAAATTCTTAGAGCACATGCACTCAATCATCGCATAGTGTTTATGGACACACAGATTGCATTGAATTGCTAGTTTTTCCCCTAAATTTATTCTCCCTCTTCATACCAAATAATAATAATAATAATAAAGTTTTAGGTGGATATGGCCACCAAATAGATACTACACTTTTTTTTTTACCTTTACTATTTAGAACCTCAAAGAGCTTTTACTTATGTTGAAATATCTGTTGATATTTATAATATTCAAAATTAAAATCGAGACATTGAAATACACTTACTTTATTAAAAACATAATAAATCTTTATATTGACATTATTTTGTAAAAAATAACTTAAAAATAAATTTAGTAGAAGACTGTTGCTCTCACATTTTCAAAAATTTTTTTTAGTGATGGAATTTATTCAAGACATATCTGTGTTTGCATTCAATCTATAGTAATGTTTTTATTGTAATGTTTTATAGTAATCATATCTGTGTTTGCATTCAATCTATAGTAATGTTTTTATTGACATACCTGAAGAAAATTTGGCCTCCCATAGATAAATAGTTGGAAAAAGGAGGAGGTTACGGACACCTTGAAAGAATTCCAGAAACACTGGGAGCCCTCAGACTGCACTTTGAAAACTGCTGCCTTAAGAAATAGCGAGACAACAAAATCTCATGGATCAAAGCAGACTGTCTACCCTGGATCCTCCACCTCCCTATCAACTGCTACGTGAGAGGGAAATAAACTCCAATTTCATTCGAGCCACTGTGTTTTAGGGACTCTTAATTAGAGAAGCTTAGTTAGTACCCTATGTAATACACAGAGAAATAAGTAAAGTATAAAATGTGATCTGGAAGTATATATACCCCCCACAAAACGTGATTTGGAAAGTGTACAAAGGGACTTCAAATGTATCTGTGATATTTTATTTATCTGAATTTGTACTTAACTGCATTTGCCATTATGCTTTCAAATGGCAGAAGTGAAGGTCTCAAACTTTTTCTTTATAAACATGAGTTCATTGAGCCTTATTAAATAATATGATTCTAAAATTACACATGGATTCTGAGAGAAATTAAACAAGGCAATGAAAAGAAATACATATACATAAATAAATACATGGCTAGTCTTTTATACACTATTATATTTACTTAAGTTTCTTTAAGTAAGAAGCCTATTTTCCAGGGCTAGCACAGAGAGTATCTGTGATACTCTCATGGTATTACAGATATTTATATGTCTGTTTTAATCTAAAGATTTCAAAGTAATTTACAATTAAAAGTAATCACTTAATATTCTAGACATTTACAGTTTGGAAATGTTAATGTCTATAATTTTATAATATTAACAATAATTCTGTTAATTAGACAGAGCAAGAATGATTATTAATACAATGGTGAAATTGAAACCTAGAAAGATAGATAAAATGACATACTCAGACCATGTAGCGAGTTTTTTTCTCCATGTAGATGTCAAATTATTTTTTCATATTAACGTTAATTTTCAAGCTCTTTTACTTGAAATTCCCTAATACATTTTCCCTCACTCACCATTAGCCAGAACAAGGTTGCACAGCACTCCGTACCAATCACTGGCAAAAGAGAAAACACTGGCAAAAGCTTTAGCCTTAATATCAAGGCCTATCCTCTGGGATTATTGCAGGTTGAGAGTCACCTTTTCTGATCGTGTTGCTACCACAAACCAAACAAATTCTGTTAACAAAAAAATAAATGGAAATGGCTGCTGAGTGGGCAATCTAACAGTTCTTCCACAAAATCCATAGCGTACTTTTATTTTATTTAAACCCTTTCTTTGTGTTAGATGATGTGAGATAGAAAGAGTCCATGATGCAGATGTCCTTTCAATATGTGAATGAGGAGGAGAGGACATGCCCTGTTTCCTCAACTGCTTGAATTGTGTCCAACTTTCTTTAGCTCATTGGAGAATATAAACCAGTTTATATTATAAACATACTAGTGTGGTTAGGATTTCGCATAAAAGTAAAAAACATTACACTCATTTAGCTCAGTTAAATGCTATCCTCTGACTGTAAGTTCTTTGCAGGCAGAAATTTAGTCGATTCTTTTTAACCAGTTCATTTCTGAGGTCTTAGCCAGTGCCTTGCATATAACATGTGCTCAACATGTCCTCTAAATTGTTAAATTTTTTTTTATGCCATTTTCATCCTCTGTTAGTCCCCCTTCTTGTATCTTCTAAAACTTTCTTTTTTAGACAGAAAATTTGTTCTTTCACAAAATGTCAAAATAATAACCAACACTTATCTAGCATTAATTTTGTGTCAAACATTCTTCTATTTTATTTATACTGTATGTATATTCCCCCTAGTTAAATTAATCAGAATTATCACCTCAAAAGCCCCAGCTATGCCCAAGCTGGAAGTCATGAAATCACTATATTCCATGCATCCTAAATGCATTCTGAAACTGGAGCTAACAATCACGGAGAGAACAAAACAAAACACCCTACGAAAAAGTCCTGCACATATGTTATCATAGTGAACTAGTACAGAAGAGAGACAAATGTTATCGAGAAAGGTGCCCTTTACACCTCATTCCATAAGCCCTGGAACCTACCACTCCTTCAAACAGAGATTTGTGTCCAGAGAACTCAGTGGGCCAGGCAAGGTTACCTCACACCAGACACAGGACACCCATGGCTGTGGAAAGTCCCCTGAAGTCACTGGAACATACATAGGAGTGTGTGTCTATGGATATAAATATAAAATGCTTCATTCACCCTAGCCCCCAAATCTGACCTTATTTGTCAGTGCTACCTTGGCTGGGTCTGGAGGGCAAGGACAGAACATCTTGACCAGCTAATGCTTTGACAGATGCAGAAGTGTGTGTGCTCGAGAAATGGTGGGAGAGGACATGCTGTGCCTGAATCTTTACTTTGCTGCTCTCAGAGTGTGGTGGGAAGATGGAGCCTTACTTGCTCATGGGGCCTCTTGCTCCAGGAGAGTGTTCAAATCACTTCTGTTCTTTTCTTATTCTCTAGCATAATTGTTCCTTGTAAAAATAACAGGCTCTCAATTTTTAAAATGGAAACTGGAGGAAAAAAAATCATAATCTCCACCACCCAGCACAATAATTTTTGCACTTCAAAAAATAAAATTCTTTCAAGTCTTTTCCTTATGCTTTTAAATTGGGTTGTGTTTGACTCTATCCTTTGTTCTGGACATTAAACATCAATATAGAAAAATGCCTATGCTGTATCTAAGGTAATTATATAATGAGTTCAATAAAGGACAACTTTGGGAATAAAAGGGGAGCTAAAATTAATTATATAGCACTTTGAAATTTTAATTTATTGACCAATAACTTGGTTATATGATATTGATGTAAATGATATTGATGTAAAAATAGTCCTCTTTAATTCAAAACCTATTCTCAAAAATGATTCACTTTAAAATATTTAAGTAAAGTATATCCATGTACAGTAAAACATTTAAAGTTACAGTTGAAGTTTTTTAAAAAAAAATTCTTTATATTAATTATCTGAACTCAGGAACCTAACTGAATAATCATTATTTGTATAACTTCACAAACTTTATTAATATTCTTAGTTGTATCTATTTCTAATATCATGACACTGGTGTTTTTTGGAGAATATATTTTTCAACATAAAATTACTTTATTTTTTTCAGATAATTGACAAATATTTCTTCAAAGTTGTATTTTACATTTAATACATTTAAAATTATTGACATTTTAAATCAAATCTTCTCTATAGACATTTTTATTGAGAACACACCCTTATAGCAGTTGAAATATTTGATACACTGTGAAATTTGTAAAAGGTAGGCTATTTTCTATTCTAATATATTTTATATAAAAATGAGTAAATATTTCAGCTCATATATCTGCAAAGATACTGTCTTTTGCCTCTATTTAGAATCTTTCTTTAATAAATATTTTTATAAGTTCAAGCTCATTAAGTAACAAGTCGTCTCTTTTTTACTTATTTGAAAGTTTCTCTAAGCATAGACACTACAAAATAAAAAGACTCCTCTATTTTATTTCATTCTAAAGCTTTATTAAAAATCTCTTTCCACAAGTTTACATATTCCAAAACAAAACTAAATTTTAACATTAAATTTTTTACAAAGTGAACTTTCATTAGTCTGTTTTGTTCTTCTTTTGTTTTTAAAGGAAAATTTCAACTCTTCTTGTTTGTAAACTTTATTATCAATAATTACATTTATCTAAAAGTTTCAAAGCTTAAATTTTGTATTGCTTAATTTACTAAATATTTAAATTTAAAATTTCTAACTTTTTAGATTTAGAAAGAAATGTGAACATAATGTATAGGTCTCATTTACAAGAAGTTCAATGTCATTGCAGGACATTTAGGTTTATTTGTAAACTAGATCTTAAAAACTCAAATATTTCAAAAATCAATGAAAGAGAAGCAGTGTAAAAAGAAAATAAGCATTGTGGTAATCTGAGCATTTTCTTTATATATAGTCAATGTTAACTTCCTCACAAAACTCTATATCAAAAAGGGGTACTTCAATTTATAGTCATTTTATTATTATTATTAGACATGAAAGTCATTTGAACTTTGTCGCCATCGTCATCAATAGTGTAATGGACAGATTTGCATTACCCTTGGCACATTTACCTCCTGGGCCAGCTCATCATCATTGCTTGCACAGTCTTTGAGGTGGCACTGGCCTGAAGGCCAGAGTTCTTTAGTGCTTTAGGCTTCAGCATGCTTACAATATGAAAGCAGGCCATTGTTCCGATTGCCTTTGGGTTTCCTTAAGTTTAGCTGGGTTTTTCTACAGTAACCTCACTTGTCTCCACACATCAATAGAATTGGTCCTCAGGATGGGGATGTGAAATCTGGTACCTGGTCTTCTTGATTCTTCTTTCCCTTATACAATCACTGGGACTGGCAGGAATGAGCTGTCCCCTCTTTCTCGTTCTGCATGACCAGTATCCTCCTTAAACAAAAAGCTATGGTCAAATCTTTCAGGCTTTAGAGTAGGAGATGGAAAGTTCAGAAAAAACTTTCTCTTTCTTAATAAGCTTTACTTTAAATCTCATTATAATCCTGTGGACATAAAATTCCTATGTTGGTTGCCATTAACTGAATATTAACTTTTATTCTCTCTCTGCATTTCTGTTATACCAATCCTAATTACTCTTTGTACTTCCCCATTCTGCATCTCCATAAATGGTAAACGAGTGCTTTGGGCTGACAGGTGAAAGTCAGGTACATAAGAATGCAAAAATGCATATGAGATATGTATATTCATATATTTAAAGGATGATCACCCCCTCTTATTAAAGAAATAATTAGTGGGTCAAAAGTATGTAAAAACACTGTCATCTGATAATATTGAAAGTTGAATTACAAAAGAATTTTCTATTGCTACAAGCTATATATGAAAGCATTTGTTTCACTGTATCCTTATAAGGATTATCACTTTGAAATTTTTTGCTAACTTAATAATCAAAAAATAATCAAGGACTAATATTTAGATTGTCTTAGTTTTATTTCTTACTCTAATTTCTCTAATTCCACAGGCAGGTAAGGTTGAACTCATGAGAGAGGCCTTTTAATAACTTGATCTAGGGATGTCAAACAGTGAGAAACTGTGCAAAATCAAGACTGAGATTTTTGTTACTGAGATCAACAGTTTTTTAATTTTACTTTCATTTGAAACCAGGATTTGGTTACTTGGGTTACTAGTCTGGCTATTTAGTAATTCGATAATCTTTAAGATTTGCTTTGTTCTTTCAGACTTCTAAAGTTGTTGCTGTTTTACATAGGTGATTTTAATTTTCCATGAATGGTACGAAATAGTATTAATTCCATTTTACAGCCAAATCGAGACCTACAAATCTTCAGTGATTTGCTCAAAGTTAATGGAAAGACTAGAGTGGTGTAGTAGGTCAGTGTATTAGAATTCTGATTCTACCACTGACTCGTTCT
The DNA here is from genome assembly GCF_000325575.1 of Pteropus alecto. Classification (NCBI taxonomy): domain Eukaryota; kingdom Metazoa; phylum Chordata; class Mammalia; order Chiroptera; family Pteropodidae; genus Pteropus; species Pteropus alecto. The sequence goes on along the minus strand of NW_006494611.1, from coordinate 6,906,586 downwards.
GTTACGTTGGAGAATTTCTTGAAATCTCCAAACTGCTTCCCTGTCTGCCAATCAAAATTTGCAAAGTTCAATCCAGGGATGTAATAAAAAATTTATATCTTGATACTTATAAGTAATTTTTAGTTTAGAGCTTGGAAGGTAACAGCCAGTTAATGATTATTCTCATTGAACAACAGTGCAGTGCTCTTTCTTTTATATTCCGCTGCTTTTTTTTTTTTAAATAAATCTTTGTAAATTTAGAAGAATGACTGTCTGCTTTATATTTTGTTATGTCAAGGATCAGTAGAGGTAAAGAGAGAGAAATTGAACTAACAGGTATTTTACATTTAAATTTACTTTACAAAATTACAGAATCACAAAAAGCAAAAACTATAAAAACAATACGTATTAACCCCTCTAACCATCTATAGAAACAGGTATGGAAGGAGAAAGGACTAGCCCAGAGTTTTACGGGGAGTCAATTGCAGTTCTGCATTTCTTTTAGAGCTCTAGTCTCTGAAATCAGATGCAGGGCTTTCAACACAATGTGTGTTTTATCCTTCTCAAACTGGGCTAGAAGAGTCATAGATTTAACCAATGAAAAATTAACAGGCCTGCCAAAATTCCAGCCAACCCTGCACACTTACTGGGCATCTACTGAGTGCCAGGGCCTGTGCCAAGTGCTCTAGGGGTTAGAGTTGAGTAAGGCACAGTCACTGCTCTCTGGTCAAGTGGCGGAAGTAAGCACACACACAAGTAACCTGATTCCAAGGCACACTGTGATAAGTGTTATCTTAGATCAGAGGAGGAGACAGGTCACACGACTGGAATAGCATGAAGTCAGGCCTGAAGCTGAGGGCATGCTGTTATTTAAGAACTCTATCAGGTTCATCTAGCAGCTTGGCAATCATCCAGAAACCCTGTAGCTTTTTGTCCTGGGTGTGCTGGGTCATAGGATGTTTCTATCTCTCCTAAATTCTACTGTTAAGGCCCCTGGAGTCTGAGAGGGCATAAAGGCAGGTGGAAAGAGAGATTTGTTTTACTTTTTAAAATAAATTGTCCTAGAATGCCTGGAATTAAGAAAAATGTCCTGTTTCAAGGTTACCTCTTTTCTCTCCCAGTATGTTGGGAGGTACCAAACATCAGAGCCTTCAGTTTTCTATCCATTAAGGAAGTGAACAAAACCCAAACTTACCAAATCTGTTTATTTTTCTAGGGCAGTTCTTATCTTATTCAGCTTTGCCTTAGCTGTTTGCATATCTGTCTCCCCAACAGGGATTGTTAGGTGCTAGAGCATAGGGCCCCTCTGACTCACCTCACCTCTCATAGCACTTAGGGAAAGCTTTATTGTATTAAATACTCAATCGAATTCAGTTGAATTGAATTGAACCTTCCATTATTCCTTAAGCTCTTCCTCATTTCCCAACTTGCTGGCAACTTTTCCAAAATATTGTCAAACTCAGAATTAAAATTGAAAAGGAAGAAATGAGACCTTTCAACTAAATATCGCATTGTGTTAAATAGGAAGGAAAAAAAAAAATCAAGGATGGGGAGAGGGATTAACTTGAAAGAAGAAATGAAAGAGTACTTAACTGGCCCAGAGGTCTGAACTCTACCCCTGGCTCTGTCTGAACTCAGGCAAACTGTTTTCATCTCTGAGCCTCAGTCTCCTTGACTGACAAACAAGAAGACTGAATAGATTTATTAATAAGGCTTTGTTTATTTTGAGTGATCTGTCATTTTAATTGCGGTTATTTTTTATACTATCTGTAACAATAAAAATGGTATAATTGGCAATGTACAAAGCATTTATAAATACATTATTCCCATAAATATATATATATATACACACACAAAACTGTGCTTTCAGCATTGCAATTCTATAATTAGGATCTGACTATATTGAAGAGAGGGCAAGGTGAGCTGAGAAGTAATGCACTCCATGCTCTCTCTGAAGCAGAGATGACCTCTAGAGCTTAGTCTGGCCAAGATCAGATTCCTGTGGTCATAGTCTGATCCAAACCAACTGCTGAGGCTTTGGAATGGCCTGGTCACTGCCGCAACTGTACCCAAGGAACCCACAAATCTGTGCTTCTACACATGCTGGCCAGATCCACCAACCACAGCTCAAGGCAGTCTTCAGGCAGAAAGGCTTCCCTTTTCTGTCTCTTTCACTCAATCTTCATTGCCTACCTCACGCACATTTCTGGTTTCAGTCACTACCTTATGCTGATAATTACCAACTCAAAAATTCTAACCTGAGCTAGGATTTCAAGTCCTAACCCACTTTTCTAACTAATCAATGTCTGTGTTGTGTCCTTGAAGTTCAATGTGATCCACTCTGCGTTTATTGCTTTCCATCATAAGAGCACTCTTTCTGACCTCTGGGCTCTGCCAACATTTGCCTTTTAACTTGGCTCAAATTCAGCTCTGATGTCTTTTCTTGGAATTCTATTGTTAATCACTGGCTGAATCCAACAAGTTTTCCCCTTATAATACCTACTCCTATAATACTTAGGCCTTATCATTGTTTACTTAGACAAATACTTAACTTTTTAAAGTATTCTGAGCTATTTCACCATGTGCATGCTCCTTTCTGATCAAGCTATACTTCTAATCAGAAACACTCAGAGGCTCTCCATTGCCTACCATATAGAGAACATTTTTTTAACGCTTATGTCCAAGGCCTTCCATGATCTGGCATAATCAGCTACTCTTGCCACTAAGTGAACAGTACATTATATTCTGTGCCTCCCCATCCCACCCACCCTGCGATACACATAATTTTGTAACATTATTCAATTATCCAGTATGTCCTGTCCTAATAATGTAGGGAGGAGGCAAGAGAATTAAAAAAATGAATCAAGCCACGTACAGAGACTGCAATGTTCTGATCAGCCCTGCAGCCAGGCCAGGAGGACACCTTCAGAACAAAGGAATATTTCTGCTGGATTACTAAGGGAAAACATGACAAAGAGTCATTCCCTATGGCTAAAACCGTGGGGAACTTATGGATTACAGGCTAAGAACTGCCAACCAACGTTTCATTCTGCATATTCTTGCCTTTTCACAGCTATATACCCTTCCTCTTCCTCAATGAATGTCCATATCAAAGGATATGGGTTGGCAAAGTCTTTTAAACAATAACTCACAAGAACTAAAGAATGATATATAAACTGAATTCCCTGAACACTCATCCCCCCACTATCTTTCCAAGCCTCTGTTGGTCCCTCTCACTCTGTCTCTGAGAAGAGACTGCACTCTGTGGAGTGTTACTCCTTTTCTAATAAACTTTCCTTTTGACTCTAACTTTGGCAAGTGTGTTGAATTCTTCACTTTCTGCCAAAGGACTCTCTTCTTCTCTCAGTACAGGGCTTGGTCTCCTCGTCACTTGAGGAAATATGCCCTATCCTTCATCACTACTTCACTACATCACTTATTAAAACATGATCCCATTCTCCAAGGTGCAGCTTAAATGGCCCCTCTAGTATTATATTTTTCTCAGGCCACGTGTGTGTTCTTCACCTTCTGAATCCCACAATCATTTTTGACTTTTATCTTGTAAGAAAAGGCACCAATTTTATTCTGCCTCATTATTTGGTCATTTATGTACTTATTTGTCCTTGCTCTTCTATTAGACTCTCAGTAACCAGAAAGCAAAGTCTGTACTTCACTCACCAGTGTACGTAATTCATGGTGAATGAGACTAAATTGGGCTGGACCGGAAGCAGATCTACAAGAATGCCATATAGTCAATCAGAAAAAAACTGAAACAGAACATCAAGGGGCATATCAAGACAGCTTTATCAAGCCATCTTCTAAGTTTCTGGTTTACTTGGGGAAGCACACTTGTTTTTGTTATCCCAGGTTTCATATCAGTGCATCACTGGGGAACTTGACACAGCAAGGAGCTCAATACAGTTTAGATTAAATGGAGTTATAGTGAGGAATCAAAAAGAAAAGGAATAAGAAGGAGAGGAAAACAATCTAGGGTCATTATGGTCTTTTATCTGACTTATTCTATGGTTTCAGCTGGGAGGATATAATTATAACATGGCTACTTTACACTGATTTCCACAGAAATTCTGTTTTTATGACAACCAGAAGGTGACAGAACTGGGTAGAGCTTAAGAAAAAATGAAAATTGGTGCAAGGGAATAATACCCCAAATAACAACCTTCAGTCAGGGACCATTTATCCTGATATCTAGGGTAAACTATATCTACTATGATTCTTTTAGCTATCTTTTTACCAACTTAACTACACAAGAATGCAGAAGGCCAGGGGGCCTATATTTAATCAGTATTAATCTTGGAGCAATTGGATGTCTGATTGAAACTCCAAAGTTCACCCCAAAGTCTCCATTCACTGTTGTCAAATCATATGAGACTTAGCTGTTGGCACGTCTGTCTCCCAGGTTAGGAGCTGGAAGGTTCTGGAGGACGGAGCCTCTCTGACTCACTTGTTTATCTCATAGCACCTAGAAGGTGCTTTGCCTTGTTAAAGATCTGATCAATGGTCATTTGAACTGATATAACCTTGTACTATTCCATCGCTCTTTCCTACGTCCCAGCTTTTATTATATTCACTAAAGGGTCTCCGACTTGAACTTGCCAGGTAAAATTCTTCTTTCAAAGTAATTAATTTGCTCTATGCATTCCTAATAGTCATTCAACCCCACAGCACAAGAATCTGGCTCCTCAACCCTAAAACTTTGGCTGTTAGATGTGAAGTAAGCACACTGTGCCTAGCTAGCCCTCTGCACAGGGACAGTATGTGCCCTGGGCCAGGGCCTGGCCCTCTACCCCAGCAGCTGTACCCTGAGCCAGAGGACCAGGAGTATGGCCACCTGGTGCTGATCCTCTCGTTCCACCTGACAGGAAAATGGTTTAAACTTTCTCTTGCACAATGCTCGGGAGGCGGAGGAGGAAGGCAGACAAAAAGAACTGGTCAGGTTGATTTCATCAGCTGTAGCAGCAACTCCTCAATATTTCTTTGAGAAAAGATGTTGGCAGCTTAAGCACAGCATGCTCAGGCAGATTCCATTTAACAGGACATTTGAGCAGTCTTCAGTCTCCTCTTTCCTTCTTTTCACCTTTCCTTTCTCTCTTGGCCCTAGGCAAGAAAATTTTTTTCTTTTTTGGAAGGGTAAATTGGATGTTAACAGAGAGAGTCCACAAATTTAATTTCAAATAAAATGCTCTTTTCTTCAATACCAAGTAGATCTTTAGAAATAATATGCAATGCATTCCCCCTCCTCTTTAAAAAATGTTTCTCTGGACACAAAGTAATATGCTCATTGTAGAAATTTTAGAGATTTTATTCTATATGTGTGTGTATATATGTATATATATATATGTGTATATATATAAAATATACCTAAATTTAATGGATCATTTGATATAAGTAATCTTTAACTTTTTAATAAAATATATATTAAAAATATTTTTTCATGCTAGCTAATTTTCTTTCACAGCATGATTATTTGATCACATAGTACTACATTGTAGAGGTATAATAAAATTTATTTAATTCTACACCGTTGGATATTAACGTGTATTTCTTGGTTACTATATACAACACAGTGATAAATACCTTATACAAAATCTGCTGTGTGTAATCTTGTTGATTTTCTTAGAATATGTTCTCACTTTGTGAGAAATGGCACCAATCTAAATTCTCAACACCAGCCAACAGATCCAAGACTGGACTATGGAAGATTTTGGAAGCACATGGAAAATAAAAAAGTAAAGAACTGAAACTACAATTGCCGGTTCTCTGGGCTCATTACAGCCCACAATTTTCCATTGCCAAAATTCCCTCTTATTAAACAATCTGCCCAAGACTCTCTCAGACTTTAATTGATCCATAGTTTCACTCATCCCTTTAATTACAGTTCTAAAGCACACAGAGACCTGTGTGCATTAGTACATGAGACGTATCAAGTTCAACTAGCATAGTTCCCCAGGTGAAAGTAATGAAAGGGATTTCATTCTTTACTTTTATTCATATGTAGACTTTAAAAGGGATCCAAATAACCAATCCATAGCAACACAACAAACTTTCAGCCACTTTTAGGCTCTTCATTAGGTAGATCAACTTAATCTCCTTCACAGTAATAAGAATCTTTTCTCACTGGAAGAGTAAAAGGGGAAGGGAAAAAGAGGATTCTATTTGGTGGGCTAGGGTAAAGAACTGGATGTTAGAAAGTTTGTCTGTTACGTCATCATTCCTCAAGTATTTACTGAAACTAGACAATCCAGACACTGCTAGTTCCTTTAGAGAATATGACTGGAAGAAGAAAATCTTTACTATTAAAGAAGTAGAACTAGTTGAGGAGCTTCACAAATAGTAAACTATCTGACAAGAGGGATTGTTCTTCCATTACAGAAAGACAGAGATGATGGGTTACTGGTGCCTTGTCTCTGTTGATTGAAATAGGGAGGGGAATATGTCTCAGATCTTTGTCATAAACTTTAACTTATTTAATAAATATGAACAAGGAAATCCCTATGGGGGTGCAAACACATTTGACATCTAAACCTAAACTTCAAGAATTTACAATCTAGTTAGACAAATGATAGACTTATACATGAAATGATGAGCAGGCAGTTATTGAAAGAATTATATAAGCAACAAGAGTCAATATTTTAAAATAGAAAGGTAACATCTCTTGTGGGGATGGTCAGGGAGGATTTCAGAAAGGGAAATGGGAGAAAACTATACTTGGAAGGATTTTTCCTTCCTTGTAGTTCAAGTTGAGTTGCTAGAGGATATAGAATTGGAATTGCAAGGAAAATCTTGAGGTAACACCACATTATACAATGAACTTGGACTGCACTTGATCTTCTTATGCCATAAATATTTGCTATCTATGACAAGTAAGAAAATATGTCAAATCTTAATAATATGAAGATTCATAAAACTTGGCACTCTATCAAGTTACTATGAGGGGAAGACAACTACTTTTTTATTCTACTTTACAGTTTGCAAAATTTATTCATACATATTATTTCAAACTTAACAAAAACTTGATAGGATTGTTATTACTATCACTATCTTACCCGTAAAAACAAAACAAACCACACCAAAAACATGAGAAGAATGAGTCAGGGTTTGTTACTTGCTCTAGACAAACAATTTTATTTATCTTATAGTATAGCTATTGCTGCGGAATGCTTTGTACAAATAAAATTAACTTTAGAACTTTGATCTCCCATGATTAGTTATTCAGTTTAGTAATTGCACTGATCATTTTCATAGTTTATTTCTTAGATATTTATCTTTTTCATATTTTAGAAATTCATTATTCCAACAGTAAGGTAACAGAGATCTCAGCATCTGGGAATAAAATTATCTGCTTTCTATGACATTTACTAAGAGCCAAGGAGTTGGCTTAGCTCATTAGTCAGCTCTGCATAATTTTCCATGTATTCTCGTTAAATTTTGTACTGAAACATTCATTTTAATTTTTTCAACATTTTATAACTTTAAATAAGTTTTAATTTATTATTTGGATATTATTAAAATACTTTAATATATTTTTTGATATAT
>NW_006494611.1:6894851-6899021 GCF_000325575.1 Pteropus alecto | reverse complement strand
TAATATATTGTTAATAATAATATATGTATTACTATAGTATTATAATATACTGTTTGTTATAATGTGTAATATGAGTAATTTTCTTTTAAAAATAAACTTTTATGAATGTCTCATAGAAATTAAATGACTATAAATACGTGTTTTATATTTATATTAAAAATAAGATCTATGATTTCCAAAGATCATACAATTGCTATAAAATTTAAAACAGCCACACAACTTTTAAAAAATATTTTTGGAGAAATCATTGTATATCAAGTATTGTACTAGGCACTTGCACATCTTGTTGCATGTAATTCTTAAAACAAGTCTCTAAGTTTGAAGTACTGGTCTCTATTTTACAATAGAGGAATGCTCTCAGAAATATTTATAAGCTCAGCCAAGGTCATGTCTGGCAAGTGGGAGAAATAGGATGTGTCCAAATGAATGAGTTTTATACCGGGATTGGGAAGTGGGAAGAGGAGCCATCTATGACATTATTTTCTTGTGTTACTTAAGTTGATCACTATGATCAATCTAATACTGAATAAAATGTTAGCAAATCCAACACCCTCTTTGCTTATTCGCTAATAGAACTCAGTTTGGGAACTGCATATGGAAAAAGCGTAGTCCATTGCCACTATAACAAACGTCATATTTCTTCCTTATGGTTTTGCTTTAACTCTGCAACTGATTTCAGCTGTTCTTATGCAAATGTGTAGTCTTATCTAGTTTCATCATCTGGGCTACCAGTAATCCTCTCCTCTTACTCTCACGATTTCCACTCCCATAATGTACTTATTTTCAATAAAAACAATTGGCCTAACAAAAGGTACTTGTGAGAATTCCATGTCAAATAATACAGCCACTTGAAAAAAAGGACATAGTTCTTTTGGTGAACGTAAAGGATTCTTGCAAACATTATTAATAACAATATGAGCCCACACAATACTAGGACATAAACTAGAGGGCATAATATATCGCATATAGTAAGCATACCCTATACATTTCAAGCAATTCTCTTTTAATCTTCACTGTTGATTATCACCAAAAAGACAAGGAAAGGAAACAGTCTGCAGTGATAGGTAACTCACTCAAAGTCATGCAACTAAATTAGTGGTAGAACCAGTTACAATGTCTGATCCATGTACTATTAATAAGAGCTTAAAGTATTGCTTGATTTTTCCAAATTTCAAGTTTCTTACCTTTAAATGAGGGCTGTTAATAGCTGTCCTGCCTACTCCACAGTCTGTTTGAAAAGATCAAAGAAGTTAATGGATGGGAGTGAGAATACTTTGCACGAAGTATAAAACTATAGAAATACGAGGTTTTGTCAGTCTGTCTAATGAATCTCTCTCTTTTTATTGAATAGATATTTATTAAGAACTTATTTAGAGTAAGAATGTTCTAGACTTGGGACCATGCTCAAATATAACCAAATATATAATTCTCTGTATAACACACACAAAGAAAATTTGAAATTTATAAAGATTAACATTGGAGAAGTAAGATTGCAATCTAATGCAGTTATGGAGGTTTGGCTCAGAATATCTATTCCAATTTTCTTCTGGTGTGACTTTACTGTGGAGAACAGAGAGCCAAAACAAAAATTTCTCCAATTCATTTTCACCTGATGATCCAAGTTTGATTCAGGTCATATGACAGCAGATGCAATCATATGGAACTTGGGATTTGAACTGAGATGAAGGGGATATTGGGCATGTATTTTATCAATGTGGATTATAGCATTTGTGGCATGGTTCTGGAGACACACTCATTGAGGCTTGCTGATTTAGCAGAAATGGCTTCTTGATAGAAAAGGTGGTGTGATGTGGGACCCTGAAGCTATAGTGACAGCTTCCTGATTTGACACTACGGTTTCTTGCTAGGAAGGAGTGATAAGTTCCAGAACCAGTAACTATAGCTAACTCAGCAGCTCAGACTAAGGCAGTCCTATGTTTATATACATAATACAGGATGCCTGTTGATTTGACAACCAGCTTCCTCATCATAGCAGGAGAAGCAGTTCCTTTAGCAGCCTGGTTCTGTAGTACAGACTTGAGAATAGATTCTGGAATGTATTCCTACAAGTTTTTATTTAACTGTCTTAATAATTCTGACATGTTGTAATAAATCCTTTCATTCAAATTTTCTGAAGTGAAATCTGTTCTCTGCATAAGAATCTTGATCAATACAAAACACATAAAAGGACCATTTTTAAAGGCTATTTTTAAAAGTAAATCAAGTAATTGATTTGAATAATAATTGACCCCAATAGTAGGTCTCCTACTGTGATAGCTGTTTTTCACTCTCATTTTCTTTCTGCTTCCTTCTGCCTGTTCCTCATGTGTTGTTTTGTCATTCAGAGGATAAAAGTAAATTGTACATTCAGCTATAACATCTGTGAGGAAATGTTCTTTTGAAATGCAATGTCATATTCCTAATTTGCATTGTTTGATTCCTCTTCAATATGGTGCAATGATCTTTAGTCAAGTCAAACTTATTTTTCTTTTTATCCTCAAATGTACATTCTTTTTCTAAATTAAAAAATAATCTTTACTGGATGTGGTTTCATAATGTAGCAGTTAGCACGTCTGCTTTACACTCAGAAGGTCCTGGGTTCGTGCCCCAGGGGAGCCATAGTCCATGGTCTACAGCCATGCCACCACCCTGAACAAGCCCGATGTCTGATCTCGGAAGCTAAGCAAGGTCAGGCCTGGTTAGTACTTGGATGGGAGACCACCTAGGAAGACTGGGTGCTGTAGGCATGAATAATAATAATAAATAATAAAAAAATTGATTAGAGTCTTTACTGAGCAGGGTCCTTATTTTTCTTTGATACAGTCACTTACCTTTCAAAACAGAATTTGGACTATAGATTAGCTTCAAGCTCAGAGTAAGGGCAAAAAGCAGTGCATAATTAATCTTTGGTGTGTCTTACAGACGTGTCCCATCCCACGCACAGTGGTTATTTTGAATGAGGTGGTTACACTGTTCCAGACTAAGGACGCTCAGTGTTTCCCAAAACTTAATTTAACCATGTACAGTTAATCTCACTCTCATAGGAAATAGTGTTTTAGAAAAATATTTCTTATATAATTTAAAAATGATAAGGTGGCTTGGACTATTACAAAATACTCTGTAAGAGTCAAAACTTAATTCTTTATGTGGCTTTGCTACTAACTAGTTGTATGAATGGGCTTGTCATCTTTCTGGGACTCATTTTTCTCATCTATAAAATGAGAAGGTTGGATTGGATAATTCATATATTTTGTTATTTAATCACCATTTGTTGAAACATACCAAATGCTAAGTCATATGCTTACAGTTGATGTTGTACATATGGACGAGACTATGATCCCAGCTTTAAGGATTGCAACATCTTTTGGGAGAGACAGATATAAACTAATAATAATAACTCAATGTGATGATCTCTAATGACTCTTCCAGTTATGAGTCAAATGAATATATTTCTCTTTTCTTCATAATATGTGTATGTATGCATTGTGTGCTCATGCACACATACGCACATCCTCATACGGGAGCAAATTAATTGCAGAAAAGTTCATGCAGAGACAGACTCCACAGAGATTATTGTTAATTAAAGGAAGGCTATGACAGAAAATATAAGAATAATAATCTTTACTCATTGGATTTCATTTATAGTTACTTTGTCCTTTTGGAAAGAGATTAACTGTGAGAGGCTTATAAAAGCCTTGATGAAATTGAGTAAATCATAGAAAAAAAACATTTCCACTTAGTTTCATAATTATTGGGTCATTTCTGAAGTCCACTATATTCTCACACAGAGCTCTACTCAGGGACATCTCCCACTATCAGAGCACCCCAAGAGATGACTTTCTTTGATGATTGTTTCCCTGGCTCATAGGAGGAAATTTGAAAATTATCTGAAAACATTCACATAGGAGGATGTCAAGTACCAGGACTCAGACTCAGAATCTCTAATCTAAGTATTGTCTCTGCTACTTCCTAAATATATGCGTGCTCTAAAAAAATGACCCTAGTTAAGTCACTTGATCTCTCTGGGCAAATTTGTTTGATCGTTTGTTTTTGTTTATTTTTTTCAATCGAATAATGGTGATCACTTTTGTCTGCCTCATAAAAGAATTGAGAAATTCAAAAGGCTTGCAGTCTTTAAAGAGGGTCACAATGTTAGATTGGAGTACATAT
>NW_006494611.1:6889318-6894798 GCF_000325575.1 Pteropus alecto | reverse complement strand
AATAACATAGCCATATCAGTTCAGATATATATATAGGTGCCTTAGAAATGACTTAGCTCCATATTCTCACTTTACAGATGACGAAGTCCATTAGAGGAAGTACTAAGACCTGTGGCATATTACAGTTGCACATATTTCAGCCAAGAAAGCCAAGTAGTGAGAATTAGAAATAACAATTAAATATTTCATGAGTTCAGAAATGTTCAGGACAGTGACAGTTTTGATGATTTTTGTTTTGTTTTGTGTTTTGATATTTCTATTATGAGTACTTACATACTCAACTAATTTACTGGGCAATTCTAGATTTCTGGATTTAGTTTTCTGCTCTAAAAGTATACTCTCTCAGAAAAAAACTAGCTGTCAGGGCAATGAGGCATAACATTAAATCTTCAAAAAAAAACCTTTAAATCTGTAAATATGTTTTGGAAATATCTAGGCTTCTGAATTCCAATGACTGTAGATTTCTTCCAGTCTCCTTTGAGCTTTTGTCCTTGGAAGATAGATATCTTGGCTCTGTTTAGAAAAAGAGCCTTCTTCTAAACCAAATGACGCATTTCCAACCTGCCCTCTCTTGCTCTATTCATTCACAAACAATTTCAAGATAGAAAAGTTGCAGCGGTTGTTAGGAGACAATTATCCATAGGTCTCCCCTATTTCTATACTTCCTCTGAGTGGAGGCACTAACTACCCATCATTCCAGAATGTATTTTCAAGGATGTTTAGATGTTGAAGAGCCTTGGAAGATTGTGATGTTTCTTTTTCAACAAAGGGATTGCAGGCTTACAAACCATTATAAAATATCCAGATTCCCTAAATTCAGGATTCCTTTCCTATAATGTATCCAAGTGTGTGCAGGTGGCATCTGTCACTCTTTTTACTGCCTTTTGGGCATTGGGCCTTAGAGAATCAGTGCAAAATTACTTATGCTCAAGCTGCTTCTCTTTGTTGTTGACCTAATAGTCTTGTGTCTTCTACTAGCATCCATGCACTGTGACAGATAATCTGTTATCTTGCAAGTAAAATCTCAGACCCTTCCCAGCTCTTGACAATAGTTATGGTGGCTTATTCACCAACATGCCTTCCATCAAAGAGAATTGATTTAGTACCACTCCTATTTGATAAAGTTTAGTTTACGAATATGAATGTGATGCCAAACTCGCCAAGGCAATGTGAGGGGAAATATTGGAGAAGGCTTCCTATATCTTTGTAAATCAAAGAGGAAGAGAAGCTAAATGTGATCCTTGGAAACATTTCAGCTACCTTGCTTCAGCCATGGCAATGACAAAAACCACACATGAAAAAATGTGGGAACAAAACTACAGAGAAAAAGAACCAGTCCTGACTTGAGCTGCAGCCAAGCCACCTAACTGCTACTATGTCAGAGAATGTATTTCTTTATTGTTTAAGGCAATTTATTTCAAGTTCTTTTGTTTACTTTTATCCAACTGCACCCTGCTTATACTATATCCTGAGCAATGTCTCTTACTGACTCATCATACATTCTCTCTTGGACCCATTACAATGAGACATCTGCTTCTACAACTACACTAATATAGATCTCTACTTATTTTATTTAGTTTTATTTCTTTTTTTATGATATACACACAGAAGAGAGCATAAAACTCATAAGTACAATTTAAAAATTAAAAATAAAGCAAATCCAAATCACTACCTATGTTAAGTAGTAAAATAATGATAGCATCCCACACAGGGGCCTCTTTACAGCCATGACCCCTCCCTGTCCCCCTAAAGATAATCTCCATTCGTAATTTTGTTGTAAACATTTTCCTGTGTTTTTTTATAGCTTCACATCCCTGAAACATTCATCCCTAAGGAATAAAGGTTAGCTTTGCCTGTTTTTGAACTTTATATAAGTAAAACCATACTCTATGTATTACTTTTGTCTAGCTTCTTTGTCATTTTCTATGTGACATCCACCAACTTGATGTGTAAAGCTTCCTGTTTTTTTTTCCATTTGTATTGTTGCATACTATTCCATTGTGTGAATATATTAGTGCTTATTTATCTATGCTACAGTTCATGGGCAATTGGTTGTTTTTCACTTGGGACAAAGAATAAAAATTCTGAGAGCCACATTCTTATAAAGCTATCTAGGCACCTATCTCCAAGATATTTTCTAAGTTCTATAACTAAAGGGGAACTTTTGGATCATAGAATGTAGATATTTTCAAATTTACTATATTTTTTAAAGGTATACCAATTTATACCCCCACTAAAAGTATATGAGATTAACCACTGTGATAAATTCTCTGCAACATTGGATGTTGTCTCACGATTTAATTTTCGCTAAACAATTAAGAAGGGAATGTCATTGTGCTTTTAATTTGCACTTTTTGTGAATGCTCGTTGAAGATATTTTTATATGTTTGTAGGCCATTTGGCTATGTTCTGTTGTGATTTGCATGTTCAAATATTTTTTCCCATTTCTTTATTGTGTTATCTGATTTTTAAAGTTTATTCGTAGGCATGCTTTATATGCTCTGGGTACTAATTCCAGATACTATGGTACCAAAATCTTCTTCCAACATCTGTGACTTCTTTTTATTTCTTTATAATATTTAGATGATTTAAGTTTAAAATTTTAATACAGTCAAATTTAACACATTTATGGCTATTAGTTTTTGGGGACTAATTTAAGAAATTCAGTTTAAGAAAGAATGAAGTCACAAAGATATTCTATGTTATTTTAGAAAAGTTTTAGAACATTGACTTCTACATGTATGGTTTTAATTCATATAAAGTTAATTTTTGCATGTTGTGTGTTAAGGTCAGCCTTTTGTTTCAGCACCATTAATCCCTCACTTAACTTGTGCTGCCATTTCTGTTATAAATCAAGTGTTCGTGTATGTGGCAATCTATTTTTAAATTCCTCACACTTTTTATTCAAAGGACGAGATCATCACTCAATATAAAATAAAAAGACAAAGCTATATTTATTGTTTACTAGAGTAAGGGAGAGGCCTGCTCAACAAGAACAATCTCAGAAGAATACACAACTGATCTTATTTAAAGTTTTGGGGAAGTGTGGATTTTCAGAAAGCTAAATGAATTAATATAATCTGGACATGTGTGGTTAGCTCAGATTAGACTGTTAATGGTTAACTGGCACTCAGAGGTGGGTTTTTTGGAGTCAGGCCATCAGAGATTGGCTGACTTTCAGAAGAGAGGGGTGATACTAATTGGTTGGCTTGCAAAAGTGCACTCTCTAAGGCAAGTTATTGTTTATTATTTGAATAAGCTTTAAACTGGTTCAGATAACTACCTACGTGTAACCAAGACTAAAAAATAGTCAATCTTTTCCTACATTTGTGGAAACTTTTAAAATATCAGTTCTGTTGGTCTATTTGTCTAAACAGGTACTAATATCACATTTAGTTAATTACTATAACTTTTTGGTAAGTCTTAATATCTGATACAATAAGTTCTTCCACTTTATTTTTTATTCTTCAAGAGTACCTTAGGTATTCTCATCTATTTACTTTCTGTATAAATTTTAGAAACATTTTTTTAAGTTATATACAAACTTGTGATTTTGTTTGTATTCTATTGATACTCCAGATCAGTTTTAGAGAACTGTCATCTCTATAATACTGACTCTTCTAATCTAAGAATATGATGTATTTTTTTTCTTCACTTGTTGAAGTATTTTTTCATATCACTCAAAAACTAGAATTTTCTACATCTTGTACATCTTTTGTTAGCTTTATTCCCAGGTGCATCGTATTATTTTATAGTATCATGAATGTCATATTTATTTCCTAACTGCTTATTCCTGGTAGGTAGAGTTTTGCAATTGATTTTTCTATACTGAGTTTGTATCTAGCAATATCACTGTTTTTTCTTACTTAGTTTTATCATTTATTGACAGAATTTGGGGGGGAATTGCTATGTAGACAAACTTTTCCATTCTTTTAACTTTTATTTCTTTACCTTGTCTTTAACTAGGATGTCTAGTACAGTATCAGACAGAAGCTGTGAAATCCAGAATTCCTCTAGTCACATTTTAGAGTACATTTCCAAGCTTCTTTTTGTAATTACAGGTGGACGTATGACTTTATCAGTGGCATTTATGGCTAAATGTAGCATGCTATTTCCAGCAGTTATCTATCAAATAATTACATGTGATCCTTTGTTTTCTCCCTCTCCTTTTCTATTTGTTAGATGGAGAAGACTCGGAGAACATATAGGAAAGCAAGCTGTTAGATGAAAGGAACCTAAGTATGTTAATGCCATATAGATTGTCACCTCATCAGGAGTACTCACACTTTATTGTCACATAAGTGAGGATTGAGTTTTATTAAGTTACTTAGCCTTTGGATTCATCTGATATATCAACTAGAAAGCATACATTTAGTTCATTAATTTTAGTCTTTCTCTCTTTTTAATAAGGCTAAAAAATTTCTTTGTAAGAACTGTTTTAGCTGCATCCCACAAGTTTTGCTATGTAATATTGTATTTTCATTTGCCTGGTTCAAATATTTTCCTTTAAATTTACTCTTGAATTTCTAATATATCAATGTCTTTTTCTTTTCAAACACTGATATTTTCTAGTTACCTTTAGGTGTTTAATTCTAGCTTAATTATATTGTCATAAGATAACATGTTCTGTACGTATTTAATCTTTGAACAATGGGCATACTGCATGATCGAAACACTGATGGTGCAGTGAAATCATGAAACAGTCTTTTTGAAGACATAATATAAATATAGTTGATACTTGAAAGAAATGGTAGGCAAAGAAGTTATCGTCTCTCACAGTTTACAGTGACTGAGAGTGAGAAAAAGAAAATATTGACAAAAATAGTAGTATAGGGTATTATGAAAGCACAGAGAAGATGCTCCTAAGCCAAATAAATGTATTTTTATTTTTGGTGGTCAAGGATGAGATAAGAACTGAAAGAGAATTAGAAAAGGCAGGAAAGATTTGCAGGGAGGAGTAATAATTGAATTAGATTTTGTGGAAATGAAAGCTGTTAATCATGCATATGTGTAGGTGAAAGTCATTCGGGCAAAAGGCAGAGAAACTTAGATGAAGACTAGGAGATGTACAGATTTCTCATTCCACTAAGTGGAATGGAGCTTTAGAAGGGAAGGAATGTGCCAGAAGGTCAGGCTGCAGAGGCAGACAAATGACAAAGCAGAAGCCTTTAATACCGCAGATGCCTGGGGGCAGTAGGAAGTCATCAAAGGGGTTTAATCAGGAGAATGAGGTGATTCAATGTGCACTGAGCAAATTGAACTGAAAACGCCCATTCTTGTATACCCTGGCCTCAGCCCATTCAGAAAAGAAAAACCCTCCTTTTGGCAACAAACCCATATCTTCAAGAGATTTATAGACTTCTGGAGAAATTCCAGTGTAATACATCAAGTTTGGAACCTACTGCTCTTTTGAGAGAGAGAGAGAGAGGGAAAAAAACACTTCACTTTTGAGAGAGAGTTTTTATTTTTATTTTTATTTA
>NW_006494611.1:6886731-6888958 GCF_000325575.1 Pteropus alecto | reverse complement strand
ATAAAATAAAATAAAAAGATCTCCAAATGCACTTGCTAATCATGGTTAAAAGTGATTCCATTTGGGGGATGGGGACCATTAAGGACTTTAGTCCAAGGAGAGCAATTTCTTTGGGCTTTCAGATTTAAAGCCCAGGATGCATCAGAAACCTGTTCCTGTAATAGTCTCCTCTATGTGCATCAGCTTCCCTTTGGACTTTTATATTTATAATGAATTGCTCCTTTCTTAGTCCTCATGTAGCACTTTTTCATGATCAATCTTTGTGTCTTGTCTTAACTAAGAGGCTTGTGAATTTTAGTCAGAGGGACTTTGAATGCCAAGCCTGCCACTAGCTAGTGGCCAGAGGCAATGGAATCTCAATGAGTCTCAGTTTGCTTCATGTGAACTGGAGACACAAGGCCTTTGATGGAATGTTCTTATTGTGTTCCTTTAACAAATTTTTTTCATCCAGAGCCAGACATTACAATCACTTGGAGAAGCTTTTTTAAAAAGACCTTTGACAGGGTTTCATCTTCAGAGGGCCAGGGCATTAGTATTTTTCAAAAGCCCCTCAAGCAATTCAAATATATAGCCTTAGTGAACAACCACTGCCTTAAACCAAGCCATTCCAGCAACAAGTGCAGAATAAATTGGTTATTGGGTCTTCACACTGACCTAATGAATAGACCATAGAAGTAGGTTAGAGGCTCTCTTTTATCTATCAGTTGGTACTGTTAGAATGTCCCAGGAGCAGGGAGAAGAGGGAAATCTCCACTTCAGACTAGCAAAGCATTATTAACCTGAGAAGAAAATATAAGAAATAGAGTAAGTAAGGAGACGATCCCTTTATTCCACATGTGGTGCTAAAACTCTGGGAAGAGCAGACAAAAGGTTCAGAACTCCTGCTCCACCTGCCTTTCTGCAAAAAATGACCCTTGGCAATAAGCTTGTTGTCTTGCTTGGAAGCCTGGAAGATGGGAACTAATATTTTGTGAATGTTTGCTAAGAATTGAGAATTCTGCTAAGCACACGCACAATATTTGGTCTCCAGCATCAGTCTACACAGGGGAGTCTGCCAGCTTTCAGTGGGATTGAAAGGACTTGACGGTAAAGTAGGAGACTATAGAACAGACTTCCTGCCACAAACTGAGATCTCTTGGCCAAGTGGTTCTCAAACTTCAGTGGACATCAGGGTTACATAGGAGACTTGTAAATCACCATATAGAAGGTCGCAGTGATACATTTAATAAGTTTTGATTACTTAATAAGTAATCAAAAGGAAAATGGTAAACAATAAAATATAAAATTGTAGAAATGGAAAAATGCAAATTAAATACAGACTCTTGAGTCTCACTTTAGAATTCCTGATTCACTTGGTCTGTGAAGGAGCTCTGTAATTTGCATTTTGGACAAATTCTCAGGTAAGACTAATGCTGCTGGTTTGTGGACCACACTTTGAGACCCACTCTTCTAGGGCACTTGTACAACCCTCTAGTTGGGTTATCAAGGACCAGATACATATGCTCCCAAATCTATGATTTTCTTCTTTTTAATCAATTAATTTAAATGTTAGGTAACTAACAAAATACAAAAGTGAAAAAAATTTTTCTGTCTTTTTCTAAAAGCAAAGTAGAACATTTTGGAAATATCCCACCTATAAAGAGTGGTTTTTTGTTTTTTTGTTTTTTGTTTTTTTTAAAAAGGTATTGTGAAGTTAGTTGCCTGTCAGATGAGAAAGCTAAAAGATTGTGAATGGAGGATGAGGAGAATTATAAAACTCTTTAACTTCTGTATTCAGGGTACTTCATGTTGTTTTATAACTCTTTTTGCTTTACTTTAAAGGTATTGAAAATTGAAAAGGCCTTGGAAATACATTAAAATATATTGCATATATTGGTATATAGTTTATGATAAACCAAATCCTACATCTTATTTTGGTAAACTTTTTCCTAATATTTATTTAGAAGAAAAAAAAATCAAGGATAGTTATTAAAAACAATGGATAATTAAATTGAGAGAGAGGAAAACTCTACTAGTTATTGGAACATGTTATAAATCCACGATGTGATATTATCACAAGAATCAATATTTCAGTAGAACAGAATAGGTTATCCAGATATAGACACGCCCCCCCCATTATAAATAGAAATATTTTATGAAAAAAGAGAAGCATTGAAAATCAAAAGTAAGGATGGTATTATTAATCAATGTGTAGAATGGATAATAATGGTTGTCATTTGGGTAAAAA
>NW_006494611.1:6867508-6886674 GCF_000325575.1 Pteropus alecto | reverse complement strand
TACTTTTCCACTCAAACAAATCATTAAAAATTTTGTAAAGATTAGAATGTAATTATGGTCAAATATATAGAATGTATTTTGTGAATTTACAAAGAGAAATAGTAGATAGATATTAAACCATTTAATTTTCTTGATAGACTATTTTTCTATGGTTAAGATAAAAAACAACAGCAAATAAGAATAAAACAACTTGGAAAAAACAGTTTCTGAAAATTGGACAGAAACAAATACTTGTTGATAAAGACCAATGAAAATTAATATAAAAAATAGGTGCCTTAACATAAATGGGGAAAAATAAACATAACAAAAAGAAAACAGCTCACAAATATGGAGATATGTTAATCTCATTAGTAATCAAAAAAGTAAATTAAATGATATAATTTTCAACTACTAAATTAAAAAATTTAATAATACATAAAATCATCCAGTGTCCAGTGAAATAGGCATTTCCATCAATTACTGTTTGAACGCTTTGGAACGCAAATTATAATTATGTATAAAAATATTCATTCATAGTGCTTTATATTTTGGAAAAATCATTCTAAATAATTTAGTAATAAACGTGGATTTATAAAGAGAAAACTAGCTGTACACACAGTTTATGTTCCTTCTTCATAAGGCAGAGTTTTTACTGGGAAGTGACTTCCCAGCCCATTTTACAGTTAGATGAAATCATGTGTCTAAGTCCCAGTGAATAGGAATAAGGGTAGAATTAATCCAAGCTACTCTCAGTGCTGGACAGACTCTCTAGGTTAAAAGTTTAGATTTCCATTACCGATACACAATCTTAAACAAGTTATCTATCCGCCTCAGTTTCCTCATCTGTAAAAATAGTTTTATAATAGTGCCAACCTAATAGATTTTAGAGTTAAAAACAATTAGTACGTACTAAATTCCTAGACCAATGTCAGGAGACCAGTAGTTCAGAGAAGTATAAGCATAACCAAATCCATCAAGAAAACCTATATAAGGTTTTGCCCCAGGGCAGGTGTTGTCTGCCCTTAGTCCATTGGGCGAGGGCAGAGGTGGGGAGCATGGGTCCCAATGTGAAGGAGACTCAGCCTTCCCAGGGTATGTGCTCCCTGATCCTGGGAGGTCAGGAAAGCAATGTTGCCATCATTAGGCAGTGTTCACAGTGGCGTGGAATCTGAGCTGTAATCCTGCAGAGCCTCTCAAGGCCATCTGGTTACCATGGATCTGGGAAGACCAATCACCTTGTCCTTTCCAGAGAATGGGAAAAAAAAAAAAAAGAGGTCATCTGGTCATAGCTTTCCAGACTTTGAGTATTAATCCATGTAAGGTCCCTGAAGGCGAAATGTTATTTATATAAATAAAGGCCTGTGGCTAAAAATTGAGATAAGAATACAGATAAAATAGAGCCTCGAGAAACACCTTTATTGTCCAGAACATATATTTGCCATGAAGTAACCATTATCTTAAAAAAAAAAAAAAATTAACAACCATTTATACTGCCTTTAGTACACAAAAAGCATTGTTCTAAGAATGCTACACGTAACAAACCAGTGAGGGTTACTCTGTAATTACCCACATTTTACTGATGAATTTAGGTACCTTGTCTTAGGTCACTCAGATAGTAAGTACTAAAACCATAATTCAATCCCAGACAATATGATTCCCCAGTCTGTTCTCTGAACTGCTAAACTCTCTTGCCTCTCTCACCATTCCAAGGGAGAGATGCCCATTAATGCTATTTTTAATACCACTTTATATTAGTATAGCATAATTTTAAATTTGCATAAAGCAGTTACAGTGATTAGCTAAAAATTTTCACCACAGTCCCAGGAAGCAGATAAAACTGTTATTAATTCTCATTTTACATAAGAAAAAATTGAAGCTCAGAAAATCAAAGTAACATTTAAAGGAACACATATCTGAAATTCAGATCCTAGTTTTTCGACTATTGATCCATTATTCTTTTCTTCACTCCACACTAATTTTCTCAATTCTCTATTTTCCCTTAGAGAGAATTTAATATAAGATTTTTTTTTTTCTATTTCCTACAATGTTGGCAGAGTGATTAAATCAAAAAGATGAACTTTTTTTTTTAAACCCAGAACGTTAAGCAATTCTCAAAATTACTAGGAATGTTTGATTTCAATCTTTTTAGATAATCCAGTTACTTATTAAGAGTCAGGAGGGCTTTTGAAGCTTGACACATTGTACAGGATGACTGGGTAGAACATGGCAGTCCCTTTCCCCCTTCATCTTCAGCCAGGACATTGGATTGCTCCTTTGCCAGCTATTGAGGCAGGCATGTTGGGAAGTGCTGAGCCAGGAAATGAAAGTTTGGTAGAGGAAACTCTGGGGCTGCAAGATGGAGACCTAGATTCAAGCCCCATAAAAACTCAGGACTCACTGAGAGACCCTCAGCAAATCACTTGCCCCTTTAGCCTCAATACTCTCATCTGTTGAATATGGATTTTGGACTAAATAACTCTTAATATGCCTCCCAACCTCCCGATTCCTTTAAGGGTCTGGGTTCTTTTCATGTGATTTTGGACATGAAAAGAACCCAGACCCTTAAAGGAATTAATGTTGGGCTTCATTTGCCTCATCTGTAAACTAAGAGTAATGATATTTATCATGATTATCTTTCTTCATGGATGAATGCATCAAAGAGGACTCTAAGTACAAAGGCCTTTAAATACAAAATATGCTTTAGAACAGGCAAATACTACCATTAACTAAATAGAAAAAAAGTTAATATTTCAGCAAATGAAAGCATTGCTACAGATCTTCATAAAGCCTTTAATGGGTTAAATACTTGGACATCTGGTGAAATACTAGCCTCAGCTGTTTAAGTGACATCTTCTTGGGTCAAATTTCTCTCCTCTCTCCAGTCCATCTGCTCACAGCTTGTCATGATAAACACTTCTGAGTTACAAAGCAAAGAGTCCACAGCAACGAGAGAGGGATAGCATCTTGTATCTTTACTAGACAGTATTATCAGAGAAAAAACAGCGCCCAGTTGTCTACTTATCATTCTCCCAACCCCACTCACATGGCCTATCCACCTTTGCCCCCATCTTTCTTTGCTTCAATGTGTCACAGCCATTTGTCAGGCTAAAGGTAGGAAATCAAATCCATCAGTGAGTGACTAAGGAGAAGAGACAAACTTAATGAGTAAGAATAATGCCAGGTGGAAACTTTAGGTGTCACTTGACTTTGGTTCAATGAAATACAAAGTGATATGTGATTGATACTCCCTAAAATAGAATTATCTCAATATGGCGTCCTGGGGATCAGGGCACTTCCTTATCTAGGCACCATGGTGATTTATTCTTGAGACTTTGGCAGAATTGCCAAATATTCAGCCTATTTCCTCATTTGTAAAATCAAGTGATATTTGGTGGTAGCAATAAATAACTACATCACTGCTGTTATTTGGCTTAAATAAAAAAAGTTTCTGACAGAAGTTGGCATGTAGTGAGTAGTAAACATTTTTTATTGACTCAGAATCAGGTATTCTGGAACAAACACTACACTAAGAAGTCCTTGCATGTTCAGCTAAGTACTGTGATCTTTCAACTCCTTAAAAGCAATCTGAAATTTCAGAGGAAGTGAATGCAATCATCGGAGTTGGGATTCATATTCCTAGCTCTGTTTCTTCTTACAGAAAATGAGGAAATTATTTAAATGTTCTATAAAGTCTCTCCTTGCTCTGATGTTCTCAAAGTCCATGCTGCTGCCTTGAATGTCCGATTACTTTTAAAATCAAAGAGGATGAGTCATTACATATGTATTCTGTGTGAATAAGCACACTCCCAAAGCGCACTTCTCTAATATTGTCGTCAATAACATAAAAACAACTTCGTAACGATTAAACAAATTTGGGTGCATTCATACAATGCTAATAGCGGTTATTTCATAATGGAGCAATTTTAGATAAATTTTTTTTAAAAAATTATTCTTGACTTTAGTTTCTTATTCATTTCTTAT
Organism: Pteropus alecto; assembly: GCF_000325575.1. Taxonomy (NCBI): domain Eukaryota; kingdom Metazoa; phylum Chordata; class Mammalia; order Chiroptera; family Pteropodidae; genus Pteropus; species Pteropus alecto. Next base: position 6,882,714 of record NW_006494611.1, on the reverse strand, counting down.
GAATATGCAATCCTTATGTACTAACTTATCTAGATAAAAGAGAACGGGAGAATGCTGTCCAAGCCAGGAGAAGAGAGTGATGTTAGTAAGAGTCAGAGCATAAGCTGAAAATTGACTCAGCGCTTATCATGTTAAGTGCAAAAAACCTAATTTGGCCCATAAATGCATTCTTTAGCAATAAGGTTATCTATCTCCTCCCATCGGAAGAAAAAAAATGCGTGTTTTATAATAATTCCTAAAAGAATCTGCATCCTCTTCCTCTAAATTTGCTTTAGCATCTAAGCTCCTCTCTCATTCATCTGACTAAATTAATATTACAGTGTAGCCACCATGTGCCAAATGTGCTATGGACTTAGGACACATAAATGAATTAGACGGCCTCTGCTTTCAAGGATATGATGTAACGAACACTGTCATACAATACTGGTGGGAGGATAAATTGGAAATCCATTTTGGAAAAGCAGTTTGATTACTTGTTACACTTAAAGACATGATTGCATTTTTCAGGATCTGGCATTTTCACACTAGACAAAGTTCTTAAATATATGCAAATATTGCATATGTGCGACTAGCACTCACACACAAGCATGTTCATAGTAGCATTATTTGTAATAGAAATGAAAAAAAAAAAACAGAAATGATCTAAACATACGTGTGAATAAATTACAGCTGCTTGGATCAATATTAATGAAATTCAAAAACATAACATTGAATAGGAAATAGGTTATAGAAGACCATGTATAATACGGTTTCATCTATAAAAAGGTCAAGAGTCAAAACTAAACAATATGTTATTGAGGACACATATATCCATGATCGACTACAAAAGAAGACAGAAAATTTAAAAAATTAATTCAAATTCAGTATAGTGGTTACCTCTGAGAGTTGGGGAACAAGATTATTTAATAGGCAAAGAGTACTGGGGAAATTACAAAGATATTGGGACTATAATGGATACATGAGTAACAATTAATTATATTGTTATTCTTTAAGCTATATAATGTATATAGTCTTTCTATGTATAATCTCATTTTAATTAAAAAAATAAAATGCACAAAAATGGGACAAAATATTCTCCTCCTCTAAAAAATCTATCTTGTCTTCAAAGCTCAAATTATTCCTTGCTATATCTCACTGCTATTTTCCCTCCCTATTTTGATTGTTCTTTATATTTTTTTTATTAAACTTGACTTCCTATAACTTTTAATTTCTACTTTATGTGAGCATAGTTTAGTTAACAAGCTTATCTCCTGGAAACTATAAACATTTTGAGTGTAGGATCTGTGTTTCATTATCTCCACGCACTCATAGCAACTATCTTGGGAAATATCAGTGTGGTGTAGTTAAGGGACATTGGGATTTGCCCTCAAGAGTTTTGACTTTAAATGTTGGGTTTATGACGTAAAATATATGAGATAGTGACATCAGTTTCCACTTCTATGAAATGCTGATAATGTGCACCTATTGGCATCACAAATTCAGAATTTTTCTGAGAATTTATTGAGATAATGTTTGCTACATTGCATTATGAAGCATTAGATAAATATTTATTTGGAGACCTTGTACCCAGAAAGTTTTCAACAAATATTTGTTAAATGACTTTTAAACTGTCTTACTTTATCATGTTTCAGGCTCCTAATCAATATACAGGGAAGAAACACGCCTTATAAAGGGTTGAATGACTTGTTCAAGAAAAGGAAGGCACTGAGTCACTCAGAAATGACCTACTCCGGAATACTGACTTCACTAAAAAGAACCGAGTGTAAATTTTTCAACATTGTACCTTCTGAGCTAGAAAAAGCTGTCGACTAATTTGCTTCCAAATCCTTTATGAGAGAGGAGCTATCAAAGGCCATCACACTTTGGTGTTATGTGTCAGTGTCAAGTGTACTATAAAACATAAAGAAGAATAGGTATAAAGCTGATATATGATAGATATTGTTCACAATTAAAATAACAAAAACTGCTTTTACCTTAAAATGAAGTCATTAGTTGTCAATACATCTCTTAAAATATAAAATTGAACTTTTGTAGACTCATTGTTCTGGACAGTGCTAGAAAAATTTAAAAATTGCCTACAAGTTTGTTGAAGATATTTAAAAATTTGATTTAAAGGTGTTTATTAATATTTTTTTTTCTGAGACAAAATTGTTAAAGAGAATAAATGAGGACAAGTTGGATTTACTTTATTTTGGATCTATGCATATTAAAATGTCTACTTTGATTAGCATTTTCTTATTTCAAAAATGCTTTAAGGCAGAATTATTTTATTTAAAATCTTTGAAGAGAGTATTATAAATCCCATTTGACACAAGACAGTTCTGAGGTATAGATAGTAAGTGATAGAGTCACTTTCAAAACCTGAGATTACTGACTCTAGATCCCAGACATTTTCCACACCACTACATTTGCCAGCCATTTATGCTCAACGTTTACCTGAGTGGATCACCTTTTGTCTTTAACACACAGATATCTTCTTCAAATGTAAAAACTATGCCTAGCACATAGTACGTATGTAATACATAATTATTGAATAAATAAACTTATTTTTTACTCAACATCTTCAAAGACCTACTACATCTACAACATTGTGCTGGGCACCAAGTAGTATCACAGACTATTCTTACCCTAACAGATACATCACCATTTTCATCTTTTGTGTGTATCTTATATTGGCAACAATCTGTTCAGATAGTTAAAATTTCAAAGGTCAGACATAACTTTTAATTTTCACCTAGAAGATGGGCTCTTTGATATACTTCATTCTACAAAGGCGAGTCTACCAACTTAGCATTGGAAATTTAAAAAGACATTCATGTCTTTTTTAAAATGTGACTATTTCTGAATGTAAATGAAAACATCTTATTCTTTATATCTTCAAAGTATCTATCACCATGTCTGGCACATAGTAAGTGCTTCATAAATATTTGTCAAAGAAGTTGAAGTCTTGCTAATAAAATGGCCAGGGCCAAGTAATAAAACAAAGAGAACAGAACTCTGTGAGTGTGTGTGTTTGTGTACGGGTGTAGTAAATTTTATTGTGAAGTAATTTTGGATTTAAAGAGAAGTTGCAAAAATAGAGTTGCCATATACCTCTCACCCAGTTTCTCCTAATGTTAATGTCTTACGTATTTGTCAAAACTAAGAAACCGACATTAATACATTACTATCAACTACACTTCAAACTTTATTTGGATTTCTCTAGTTTTTACACTAATATCCTTGCTCTGTTTCAAGATTCAATTCAGATACCACATTGCATTTAGGAATTTCTTATTTACAGAAATGATTTTTATAGTGTGGAAGAGTTTTCCATTATATGAAGTCTGTCAATGCACTGGAGAGTGTTCATTAAGCCAAAATTTATTTATTAAAAATTTTAATAAATACACATTCACATATGTCACAAACATCACTATAACAAAGGATCCTGAAAGCCTCTTTTAGTTTCAGTCAACTTTCTGTTTGTCACCAAAACACATCTATTTTTCTTTCTCTGGAGATTCTGTTGCACTTACAGCATATAATTTTTTTTTTAATGACAAACTCAAAATAGTAAGAAGAATGCAGAAGTATGAGAGATTTTGACATGTTTCTAAAGTATTGAGTCTTAGAAATGGATGGATCAAAGCAGACAAAGCCTCTGACCACTTCCAAGACAGTTTTCCTGGAAGAAGTTAGAAAGTTCAAGGTCAGAAGATTCAGAGATTAGAACTCCCTTATCAACTACTTTGAGTGTGAATTTCACCCAAAAATTGGGAGCAATTCCCCTAAGGAAATGAATACCTAAAATGGCTAAGGCCTCTAATTAACTCGTTAACCCAGAGTAGGTTCTATTTTTTCTTGCTTTTGAAAATTCTTAGCTAAATGGCTCACTTCTGGTTGACAACCTGAATGTAAAGATTAGCAATTTATATACTTTGTCAAGTGCACTGAACTTTTTTTCAGCCTTCCATTCAGAGAGAAGCTGAGCAGGAAAAGAGCCCAGATTCACAAAAGCAAGATAATTCAACACACCTGAATAACCAATAGAATCCTAACTGAATTTTTCATAGTTATCTATGAATGAAATAAAATTGCACAAGACCTGAAACACCATCAAATAAAAGACAAAGGTGAATAAAGGACAATTAACCCCAAAGACACAAGACTAACACAGGAGATAGGTATGATTTTACATTGCAACTATATCGTCAGAGAGATTTGAGAAGATATTTCATGTATGAAATAGAATGAAGGCAAAAAATAAATTAGCAATCAAATTTTAAAAATCTTGTTGGAGATTAAAAATAAATTCATGGGAATCAAAGCTTAATAAAAGGATTGGAAGAATAGTTTGAGAAAAAAATTTCAAAGAAATAGAGATAGAAAATATGAAAGAAAATACAAATGATGTAGCAAAACAATTGGAAAGTGTGGTATCCAAGGAAGTTTCAGAAAAAGAAAATAGAGCAAAGTATCAAATAAATAATAATTATAACTTTAAAGTTGTGGGGGAATATTATTTTAACATTCACATAGAATTCTATATCTTGAGAAGTTGTTATTTTAGTGTTGCTACAAAGTAGAGATAGATTTTTCAATGTTTAATTTGTGTCATGTAATATTTAAAATGCAGCAAAATATCAAAAATAATTAACAGATATGCATATAATTACCACTGGGATTTATATGGGTTTTTTTGCCATATTGGCTTCAGAATTTTAAAAAATGAAAAAATATTTTTGTAGACAAGAAGTAACAAATGCTGGCATGCATGTGGAGAAAAGGGAACTCTTGTGCCCTGTTGGTAGGACTGTTATTGGTGCAGTAACTATGGAAAACAGTTTGGAGGATCCTCAAAAAATTAAAAATACAACTACTATATGATCCAACAATTCCACTTCTGGGGATGTATCCCAAGGTGACTCAAAAAGGCATCTGCAACCCATGTTCATAGCAGCATTTACAATAGCCAATCATGGAAACAACCTAAATGTCCATTAATGAGTGAATGGATAAAGAAGTTGTGGGGTGTGTGTGTGTGTGTGTGTTATGGAATATTATTCAGCCATAAAAAATGAAGAAATCCTATTTTTTGAGACAACATGGATGGACATTGCAGGCTTTATGTTAAGAAAAATGTTAGAGGAAGACAAATACTGCATGATCTCAATTATATGTGAAATCTTATTTAAAAAAAGCTTCAAAATCTTAAAGAAAAATTCATAGAAAAAGATCAGAGATGGGGTAGGAAAAAGAGAGAATTGGAGCAAACTGGTCAAAAGGTACAAATTTCTAGTCATAAGATAAGTTAGTATTGGGGATGTAATGTATAATGCGATTATAGCTAACACTGTTGTATGATAAATAGAAAAGTCGTTAAGAGAGTAGATCCTAAGAATTCTCTTCACAAAAAGAAAATATTTTTTGCTTTATTTTGTTTTTTCATTCTTTTCTTTTTATTGCCTCTATATGAGAAGATAGATGTTAGCTAAATCCATTGTGGTAATTATTTCACAATATATGTAAATCAAACCATCATGCTGCATGCCTTAAACTTATACAGTGCTTTATGTCAATTATTTTTCAATATAACTGGAAAAAAACATATTTTGGGGACAAAAAGTATAATCATTCTTTAAGAACTAAAACATGTTTTTAAAACCATAAAAATACTAAGAAATAAAAATTTTATGGTACAAATTTATCCTATATCCTCCTAAAATTCTACTCCTTTTATTTCTCCCCAAAGATCATGTCTGTTCTGCTAGTAATATATATCCATCCTATCATATGCTTTATAAGTTTAATAGATAAATAAGCATTTACAAATAGTACCTTGTACCAATTATTCTAAAATTTTTTAAATGGTACTGTATTGTATATTTCCAATTATGTATATATTTACCTTTACATTATGTTTCTGATATTTATTTACTTGATACATGAAGATTAAGTTCATTTATTTTAATTACTGCCTATAATTTCACTGTTTATATGTCTATTCTCCTATTACGAATGTTTAAATTATCCCAACTTTAGTCTTACAAATTCTGTCATAATGATTATTCTTAAACATATTTCTTCATCTAGATATGTGAGAGTTTCTTCAGGAAATACTTCTAGAAATGGATTTCTCAGTCATAGGGTATGTCATTTTCAAATTTACTTAATAATGTCAAATTGTGCTCTTCAGTGGTTTTGCCAATCTACTCTCCCACTAGAAGTATGTGAAATTCCTTTTCCCACATCCTCATCAATCTTTAATATGTTCCAAGTTTTTAATTTGCTAGTCTGATGCTTGTGATTTTAATATTCTTTGATTGCTAGAAGGGTTTTATATATTTATTGGCCTCTCTGATTTCTCTTTCTTCAAAATTCCCATGTTTAACATCTATTTACAATGCTGTTGGGTTATTTGACATTTTCTCATTAATTTTAGGAGTTCTTCATAAATTCTGTACACATATTTTTTATCATTCATTATTATTCATTTGAGTTGCAAAACTCTTCTTTTCAGTTTCTTACTTGCTCTTAAATTCTCAGTCTCTTGTCATAAAAAGGTATTATACTAAGTGAAATAAGTCAGACAGAGAAAGACAAATACCGTATGAGCTCACGTATGTGTGGGAACTCAAAAAAACAAAACAAATGAACAACAACAACAGCAACAACAACAAACCTCATGGACATGGGGAATACAGTGGTTATTAGGGGACTGAGCAAAATGGATAAAGGGCGTTGGGAAGTACGAACTTTCAAATGTGAAATGAATAGGTCATGGGGATATGGTGCGCAGCATGGTGAATATAATCAATGATATTATAATGCATATTTAAAGGTTTTTGAGAAAGTAGATCTTAAAAGTTCTCATTACAAGGAAAAAACTTTTGTAATTTTTTTACGGTGATAGTGATTAGACTTATTGTGGTAATCATTTGTAGTACATATATGTGTTGAATCATTTTGCTGGACACCTAAAACTAATATATTGTATGTCAATTATATCTCAATTTAAAAAAATGAGGTTTTAAAGTGTTACGTAGTCAAAATTATTAATATTATTTTTTATGGTTTGTGCTTTTGGGGGTTTATAATATCATTTCTAATTTCTACATCACTAATATCTTCTGATTTTTCTAAATTTTTAAAAATTCTGCATTTCATATTTGAATGTTTATAAAACATATTTATTTATTACTTCTATATTTAATACCATTTTTAAAGGGACATAGAGTAAAAAACATCCATAATTTTAGCCCTCAGAAATCAAGTTCTGTTACATTTATTCTATTTAATTCTAATTTTGTTTCTGTATAGAAGTCTTTTTGTTATATAAGTGAAATGACATATTACCTATATTTTATACAAGTTTTTATTGAATAGTACTTAATATTTGAAAAAATCTATAGCAATAACAAAAAGAAGTGTTGACTTTGGAGAATCCAGAGATGCAGGGTTTGGAGAAAGAACATGCATGAAAATTTCCCTTTACAGTATGAATTTGGGATACATGCAACCTAAAACAAGTATGCTAATCAGAAATTTTGTTTTCACATAGTCTATATGTCTCTCCATTTTAGAAACTTACATAATCATCCTAGCAATTATTATTTATATCTCTCCCTCTTTTACTAAATTATATGTCCCTTTAGGTCAGAGACAGATCTCATTCATCTTTGTATTACTAATTGGACCCAGTAACTAATAGGTGCTCAAGAAATGTGGAAAGGAGGTGGTGAAATGAATGCTGAATTAGGAATAAAGAGACCTATATTCTAGTTCAATAAATAGTGTCTTTGGACAAATTTCTTCTAAGACAATCTCTTACTCTGCAAATCGAGGGAAAGAAACTAGACGACTTAAAAGTTTCCTACCTCCTCTGACATTCTAGACTCAGATTCTTAAAATAAAAATGTATTGATGGAGTCCATAAATATTCTTTTAAATATTTATATTTCATGATCTTATTATATAGTGCAGTCTTTCAACAACCTATGATATCTAATACTAACCAGTGTTTACTTAAACACAGATGGAAATTGTAGTCCCTTAAGACTGCCAATTTTCAGTAGAGATGTCCTTGCAGGTTTGGATGGATGAGCTGTTTTCTGGTAAGCAGCCATCAGAATACCAGAGAGAGAGCTTAACGTAAGGTACCCATTGGTGATCTCTTACCACTGAGATTTCTGGCAGGATATAAGTCCATGTCATTTCCTGGCTCCTTTGCCTTTCCATCTGCCTCATGAACTCCAATCTACTACAGGGACTTTGTGTTTACATCTCCCTCTAGTGACTAAAACCTTTCATAATACAGTCTCTTGTGGCACACGAGAAAGGATATTTGGCTAGAAAGATAAAAATTTAAAAAGGTGCTATATTAGTCCTTCAATAGTTCAAGAAAAAGTCTCTTACCATTGCTCTATAGGAGAAGCAAAGTTCATCATGTAATACACTTTGCGTTGAGAGAACTAACACTCAGGAGAAATTTTTCTGAGTGTGTCTGAGAACCAAACACTCAGGAATTTGCCCCATTAATACAATATACTAGACCAATGATAAATCAAAGTCTTATATAAACATATGATCAGATAATCTCCAGTGCAAATATACAAGAAAAAAATCCTCTTCCATTCATTCTGTGTATGTTGCCCACAGGTCATTCCGGTTGAAACAGCTTTGAGTATTTTTTTATACTAAGGAAATAAAAATATTAGGAATATAAATTTTCAACCCAATAACATACAGTTATAGGCAAAATTAATAATAATAATAGTTAGCCAAGATTAACTCCAAATAAATAGTTTGAGAGGTAAAGTAGGCAGTGAGAAGGCAATCCACCTTCTAGAACTATGAGTTTACCCTAAAACCCTAGTAGAAATGACACAATCCGTTCTGTAATAATTCCATGCAGTTCAAGGGAAAATATTTGGCAAACAAATAGCTATTTTGTTTTCTCCTTATTTTGCTTGTGATAAGTATCGCTGTGATTGCGAACAAAATAAGGAGGAAATCTCTGTATTGGCACAGAACTTGCTTGAGGTCTCATAAGAGTCCAAATCAGTGATATCAACTCCAGACTCTAACCTCAGGACATCTCACCTTTCACATCAAATACCCTAATCCCTCTATTCAGTACAAATTCAGGTCAAGGGATTAGAATGTCCTGAACCTTAAAGAAAGTATTTGTCATCACAAGCAGGTTCATTTCAGAAGCCCACTTTTTATTAAAACTATTATATCTAAAATGGAAGTTAGAAACTGGCTCTGGGGAAGGAGGGATTTTCACCAGCTCACTGGGAAGTCCCTCTGGTTTCTAAGTTCCATTTCTCAGTTCATTTTAAGAAGCTCTTAATACAGCTGGCCCTGTCATTTTAAACCACCATCATCAGTTTTTTCATCATTGACTTTGCAGTTGGACAATTGAAGAAGTCAAGTCTGCAATTTCAGCACAATTGTAGTCATTAGATGGATCTAGACTTTAGATCTTAATCTGTTAAGCTTCTCGATTTTACAGCACAAAGGCCTTGACTGGGTAAAAGAGTTCCTAAAATCACACAGAGAGGGTAGGACTAGAAACCAGATCTCAAGATTCCAAGGACGGTGTGTTTTGTACCATGCCATACTTACTACTTTTATTTTTCCCAAACAGACCAGAGATCACATATGTAAATAAATGTAGATTAATTTTTTTCTATTCAAATAGTCTTAGACTTTTTCAGATGTTTCAAAAATGTTATGATTATTCAAAACACACTTAGGAATCTTCTCTGGACATTATACCTAGACTATGGCACATTATTAGTGATTTTCTTAGCTATTGGACTGTTAGATCATTTAAAGGCCCAGTTTGTATAATTTTGCCTGTATCTCCCACACTCAGCATAATATTTGGCACATGCTAGGTCATTGTAAGATTTTTTGAATAAAATTAGCCAATGTTTATCTTTGAATGGAAGATTTCACTATTAGAAATATCCAGTATTACAAGGAAAAATATCAAGTTCATAAAGTCACTAATTTGGTTGGATATTCTGCATCACATGATTCAGAGTCCCTGACTCCCCCACAGGCCCAGAGTAAGTTGAGCACAGAGACCATGTCTTATTTATCTCAGAATTTCACAGCACTAGTCCCAATTCTTGCACAGAACTCTAATAGATATTCAATAAATGTTTGATGAATAATGGAGCAGTAGATAGGAATTAGGATGAAGGCAGAGAGCTCTTGTTTACAGGTTACTGAAGCAAGAACATAATGGTAATATTTCTTCATTAGAAAATAAAAGTTAACATGGGTTATTGCCAAAGTTCTAACCTCAACTAGCCACTTTGGACAGGGACTTTGGATGAAAAGGCACTGTATAGACAATAGATTATACCAGGAGCTGACATCCAAATATCTTTTGCTGTCAACATTTTGATCCCAGAATGTTGTTAAAAACACAAAGTTTTCTCTTTTGCAAAGATCTCGTCTTACTCCTTCCAGGATGCAGTATGTACTCATTACCAGTAGAACTTATACATTAAATAAGTACTATGACTATAGTTAAGTTCTCTGATATTTGTTGGTGCTTGTTATGCTTGGTGTTTGAAATTACATATATTTATGTTTACTTGAGATGACAAGCTATTAACATATGCTATTTGGGAATAATGCATCATGGGATATTTTATGAAAAAAAAAGAATAAGAAACAACAATAACACACAGAGGCACACACTTAAGTGATCAAAAGCTGTTTAATAAATGTGCTTGGGCAAAATCATGAGACCTAACTACCTAGAGATGCCCCTTTTAAAATCAAGGTCGAATGATGAATTTTAGGCCCCTATTTCCATCCAATCCATATTCCTTTAGAAATAAGACTTAATAAACCTTACCTTTTACCCCATATTGTCCTGGGTAGAGGTAGAAGTGAATTAATCCTGGGGGAAAGTAAACTTCAGGGTTTTGAGATGCCATCAAGCTTAATTAAAAGTATGAAAAATAACTTCAACTTGGGTGTAGTAAGTACCAGGGTAGCAACAGTGTGCTGGGTGTTTCCTCACCATCCAAAATGATTTTTCTTCATGGAGGAATATACTTGTGATATGTTTTATTCTTTAGGGGGATCTCCCTTATTTGAGATTCTTAATATATTCTAGTTTAACAAGCAAGACTTATTTTTGACAAGGTGTGTTTTATTACTGAACTGGTTTGTGGAGGAGATGAAGAGCTGGTTGTGTTCAGTCCTACCCATCTATACAAACATGGGAGTGTTTGGCTGGGGAGGAAAGAAACTTTGTCTTCCACACTGTTTTTTTGCCTCTAGTTGCCCTGACCTAACTCTCCACCTAGAGTGCTTATATATTTTCTGGCACATTGAAATGAGTGCCTGTACATGGAACAAGTCAGATGAGGACTGAGCAAAGTATTAGGACGAGATAATACTTCTATTGGACAGCCAGTGGGGCAACTTCTTAGCCACTGTCTTGTCAGATAGATACCAACAAAAAATACAGCTAACAAAACTCAACCCAGGCCATGAACATTCCTCATTTTAAGGAAAATTTAGGGAGTGGCTGTGGCTCTGATTCTACTCCCATGTAGTTCCTAGGCCCCAGCCGGCAAAAGCTCTATCTCGACTGAGTGTGTGTGCCAGTGAATTTGGAGGTCTTAAACTGCTGGTGCTACTGCTCTCTGCACCTCTCAAGATTAATTTCTGTCTTCTCAAGATCTACTGTGCTCTCTCCTTACACATCAACAAAGTTTCTCTTTTTCTTTACCATTTAAGGAATTGTTCTAATCCTATGATGGGACTCCAGACTCTTCCGCCTCCTATCCCATCATCTTTCTAATCTGATTTGAAGCATGTGAATCTTACCCAGCCCCCCTGAAATTAAGATTTTCAAAACTCAAAAGCCAAGGGTTAACTTTAAGTTTCTTTTCTATCTGCTATGTCATTTCTTCTTTGAGGCAATACAAAGAATGCCTACCTGGATGAATGGAGCAGTCAAAGAGAAAACATTGGGAGTAAAAAATCACATTGTAAAGCTTCAAAAATATTATCTCATCATAACTTATATATTCATGGAGACTGAAAAAAGAAATATGAGCTCAGAGAAGTGCATTAGTAGTTTATTATTTTAAGATTATGGAGACAATTAGAGATCACATTCTTCCATTTACAGTGGGAATAACCAAGTTCCAGAGTAAAGAAGTGCCTTGCTCAATATGACAGTGTAAGTTATTGGGGGAAAAAATGGGGTTTTCAACTCATATTCTTATCAATTTAATTTACAGAAGAAAATACAGACTTTAATGTTAGTCATTAAACATTTATATTTTAATTTATATCTGAAAAGGATTTTTAAAAATAATAAAATATGAAATTAATAAATTATGTCATTTACTAAAATGTGTGATCTTGACGACTGTTAAACATCTTTAAAGGTTATCTGTGAGAGTAACGTTACACTTTGTAAACTTGTTATAATCACATTATGTGAAATATCTAAGTTCTTGGCATGTTCTAGGTACTCAATAATTCATAGCCATGGCATGTAGTATGATGCTATATGTATTTTTTATTTATAGTTGTGGATTATCATATGAATTTGTAGATAAAAGATGCTAGTTAGTTGTTTAAATAGCATTTAATAATATGGTATTTTGAAGGCTGGACTATCCCTTAACAGACGAAGATAAACCACAGTACTTTTGAACATTTATTATTCACTTTCAAAAAGTATGTCTTAAATTAGAAGCATTGAAACATTTACAAATGGGATTTTTTGGCATTTTAGTTTGAACAGTTAAGTCAATCAGACTACTTGGCCATTGAAAGGGGGTAAGATAGAAAAGATAGATTAAATGTCTAATACCTACTTTTTCACACACAAAAAAAACTGAGCTTTACAAAGGGGGAATTACTTTCCCAAGGTTACAGAGGTAGTTCTTTACAGAACTAGATTTAGAATCCCAAAATTCAGGTATTTAAACTGGGTCACATTATACTCTCTGTCCCATTTGTGACTGAAGAGTTGGAGAACATAAACCTCAAACCTGGAGATAATTCAGACTCCTTCTCTGCCTTTACACTGTATCTTGTATCAATGATCAGATGCACTCTAAGTTGCTTTATTTAACTTTTTAAACTCACTCTATACCAACAAAATATAGATGACAAGAGACAGATCTGACTGCCCCAAACTTCTTGTCAATAGATTCTTTATCTACATAAACTAATTTTTAAATTTGTGATGCTTTCTAAAACTCACTTTATTGAATCCTCACGAGTCTACTTCTTTTGAATTTGTTTGTTTTTATTTGTCCAGATGTTTAATTAAGAGAAAAATACTGGTTGCTTTACCAGAGTTTCAACCTATTTCTAAAATAAAGAAGAAAGAAATCATTTTCTGATCACCTTCTTTACTTAAGCAAATTGAAAAGATAAAAATAAACAAATGCAAGAGTGATTCAGAGATAACAAAGGAGTTTTACCTAAACAACTCCAATCACATGGACACAAAAATACTAAACACACAGAACAAACGAAATACAGTGAGAATTGTCTTTATCATAAACACACCTGAAATAGGTTCCCAAACCAGTCATGTTCAACTTAATAATAGTTAACATAACTTGATGCTAGAATATTTTTATAAAGCCTTTTTAAAAATTAAACCTCGCCCATTTAAAATCCATGTAAACAGATTTAAAGACAAAACACAAAACTCTCAGCATCACTATCCTGGTGAAAGTATAGTAATAGAACAAGTGAAAATGCCAACAGTGAAGCTCAAGAACAAGTTCAAACACTATAATCTCAGTTCTTGAGACTATTAAGAGTTGTAGCCCACGATTAAGAAAAGGGGATGTGCGTGTGTGTATGTGTGTGTGTGTATACATATACATATATATGTATATATATGAAAATGTCTTCATCAGCATGAAGCTAAAACATTATAACAAATGTTTTTAATATGACACCACAGCAGAGAGTTTGCAGAGCAGGGAGGAATCTATGTGGCCAATTATTTTCCATTTTACATCTTATTTCTCAAAATATATTTTGCTGTGTGAATTTGGTCTATCATTTAACCTTATTGAGTCTCCCCAGCCTCAAAAATAAAATTGTAACAATAATATCACCTTTCATTAGGTGTAAATTTTGAAGAAAAGGCCAACATAATTTCTTAAAGGACAGGATGTAAAGATGAGAGAAAGAGAGGTTTTAGAAATAACTTCAGAGTATATAGCCTGAAAGGTATAGAAGAATGGCATTGCCATTATTTGACTTAGGAAAGCCTGTGGAGGGAGCAGGCCTGAGATATACATTCTCCCCCAGCACACAGTGTCCCTCTAGCTGAGCACATTTAACAGCAAAAGCCTAGAAACATGAAAGAGTCAGAGTTCTTCTATTCAATCCATTATTTACCCCAGGCCTAGCACACATGGACTATGCTTTGCTGGATTCTGGGCAACAGATGTCTACATGTGGCTGCTTGAGATATTTCAATATGAAAAGAGTTTATTTCTAAGAAAGTTCTTTATCTCCCAATAAGATAACCTGCAGAAAAGTGGGTCACAGTAACCTGAATCATACTTGCATTTCCTAATTATTTTATTATTTAATATATTTTATATTTGTGAGGTAATTTTTTTGATATGTATTAGAAAACATACCCAAAATACTATTTTTAAAAGTGCCATAGATGTTTTGACATAATCAAAAGACAAAATTCCAGCTGGAATGGAGGATATAGTGATTGAAGGACCAACGTCAAAAATATTTCAACATATTTTTCTATTAATAATTGTAAGATTGCACAGCTCCTTACTGACAGATAAATCTCTACTTTTGGGACCTGTAGGGTGCTAAATTATTCCCCTTTCCTATTAGGAAGTCAATAGACATCCAAAATGTATAAATAAAAAAAATAGAAACTGCAGTCTATTATTTAGAATTATAAAAGTATCTAGCAGGGCAATAAAAAATTAAGATCTATAAATCAATGGGACAATGTTGAAGTATAACTTTCATAGGAGGAAGTCATCAGATACTAGGTCAGTTGGAATCGGCAGAAAACAGATAGCACACTGTTGTTGAAAGTTTAATAAAAAGTAGTTTACAAAACTGTAGACCATGTTTAGGTAAAACAAACAAAAAAAAAGGTAAAGTATTCAAATTCTATCAAGGGGCAGGGAGGAAAAAAGCAATTTCCAGTACCTGCAAGACCT
>NW_006494611.1:6854789-6867493 GCF_000325575.1 Pteropus alecto | reverse complement strand
CTCACAGAGTGGTAGCTGAAAAGACTTGTATCCATAGATTTGAGCCATTGTCTACCTATCAGCCAACAGAAAGCTAGCCAGCCCTTTGATCTCCTGATGATGCCATTGGCCAAACCCATTTGGAAGACAAAAGGCATGGGAACCTATATAGTGACTTCAAGAGGTCAGCCTCCTAGGTCACAATGCTGGGTGGAGAATAGACTCAGAGAAGCACAGAGAATTCCAGCACAAATATTCTCTAAGATAAGAAGCTTAAACATGTTAAAGTTGCCTAAGAAAACACATATGACTACAAAGAAATATTATTTTTAACACATAAAAGTTGAAAAAATGAAGTTAAAAAATATTACAACTCAAAAATAACCATTGTCCATACATTATTTACACATCATTTCAGACCCCTCCCCTCTCTCTCAGAGTAAATCAAGATAAATAAATATGTTGGTGGACAGATTGATAGAAGACATTTAAAATAATATTAATCACTATTTCTTATAAAGACTACTAAATACAATATTGAATACAATGGAGGTTAAAACTAAGATATTTAAATTATAACTGAAGTAGAATTCAATGATTTACCAATATATATTTCTTTACCACAAGTTTTATTAGTATATATATTTACAATATGTGCTTTAGCACATATTACCTTGTTTTAAAATTTATACTTTATGCGATTTATTAAATTTCCCATTTATCATTTATTTATATGTGAATGGAGTCACAAATTTTTATTTTATTCTATGACTATAGTCTAATTTTATTATTATTTATTTGGGTGCTTAAAGTATCCTCAGTTTGGTCAGTGGGGGTCTCTTCAAGCTGGTTTCTCTGTCCTTTTGATATGTTTCCATTATTCTAAGAATAACCAGCATACAAAACGCAACAGTCTCATCTTGTGTTTCCCCTGCCCAAGCCCTGGAAACAGCCATTTCCCAAGGATCCCTGGCTCCTTTTGGTGGAGAATTTTATTTCAAAACCAAAATCTGAGGTATAATTATGCTCATTGTTTTGAGTGTATTACTGCTCCCAAACCATTTTAGTAAAGCTAGAAAATTCACATATATACCCATTTATATCTATGTTTATCTATTTATCTATCTATATCTATATCTATATTAAAGATCATAAGTTGACACTGATATCTTCAATTCTAATCTAACAAGACAATGTCATTTTGTTTTCTCCCTTTCTATATTTACAATTTCTTTTTCTAACAATGAGATGCTTGGCTCCCATTATACTTAATAGTTTTGCATATTTAATTAAAATCTGCATGTTAAAAATCTCCCTCACTATTGACATGTGTGCGCGTGCATGCACACACACACACACACACACACACACACACACACACAGACCTTCCACTCCCTAGACTACAATGTTCCATGTTAAGCTGTTTATCTCACCACACACAGAAACTGTCCTCACTCCTGTTGGGCTCTAACACCCTGCTCTGGGCTCTAAAACCTGTGTTTGAACACTTCTCTCTCACTAGTTGGGCTCTGAAATCTCAGTCTGGGCTACTAGGCCACCATAGTTTTCTTTTCTTCCCAATACAGACAACAAACTTGCTTTAGGCTGAACTATTTGGGAAGAGAAGGGAAGAGAAGGATAATAAGAGAACAATTTATTATTCCAAATGTCTATTTTAGAAAAAAAAAAAAGAGGTATGAAATCAATGAGTTAACTTTCCAATATGAAGAAAAATCTAGAAAATGAGCAAATTAAAAGAATGAAACTACTAGGACAAAAAATAAGTATGGAAATCAATAAAACAGAAATTAGACAAATAGACAAAATAATAAAAACAAAAGTTTTTTTGCATAAAATCTTTTAGCAAAACTGCTCAAAGAAAGAGAGAAAATTGGCAATATCAGTGATAAAGGAGGGGACATCACTACAGACAGTAAAGGATAATTAGATTATATTATGAATGAATACATTATGCCAATAAATTTGATGACTTAGATAGAACAGATAAATTTCTTGATAAGCACAGCTTAATAACATGAACATAGAAGAAATCATAAATCTGAATGCTCATATACCTGTAAGAAAATTGAATTATTGATCAAAAACCTTTCCACAAAGAGAAGTCTGGTCACAGAAGGCTTCATGATAACTTCCAACAAAAAACTAATAAAGAAATAATATCAATTCTGGAGAATATAGGGAAGGAGGAAACACTTTTAAAATTATTTTATGAGATCAGCGTAATCCTAATATCAAAACCTGGCAAAGATATTATAAAAAAATAAAATTAGACCAATATAACTTATGACCAAAGATAAAAAAGTCTTTAACAAAATACTAGCAAATTAAATCCAACAATAGTTTAAAAAGAAAATACATCATGACTAAGTGATTTTTAACCCAGGAATAAGTCTGGTATAATAAAAAGTGAATCAACATAATTTAACATATAAATAGGACAAAGGAGGTAACTTTTACAATGATCTCAATATATGCTAAAAAGCATTTATGATAAAACTTAAAGAAACTTCTTCAATCTGTCTGTGGGTATCTATGAAATAACCCAGAGTTAGCATTATTCTTAATTATGAATGACTGAATGCTTTCTTTCTAAGAGTGGGACCAAGGCAAGAGTATTTCTCCTCAACACTTGTCTTCAAATTTTTAGTGAGAGTCTTAACAAGTACAATAAAACAAGAAAAAGAGAGAAGGAATAAAGATTGAAAAATAACAAAAACCTAAGATCTCCCTCTTATTCCATCTCTTAGAGTCTCTACCATCTTTTATTTCAGCAGAGTTGAGTTCAGACTGTGTTTGCTCTCTTTGCCCTATTGTAATAGCCTTGAATAAAGTCTTCCTTATTGCAAAAAAAGATTAAAAAATAAGTAAATTATTATTATTCATAGATGCCAAAATTGTTAACATTAAGAGCCTAATAAGGAAATCCTAACCACAGCAATCAGCCAAGAAAACAAACAAATAAATAAGAAATAAATGGCATTCTACTTAAAAAGAAGTAAAACTTTCATCATTTGCAGATGATATGTTATTAGAGAGAACTTCAAAGATTCCTTCCTGCCAAAAAAATATTAGAACTGATACATGAATTCAGTAAAGCAGTGGGATACAAAATTAATATTCAGAAATTGGTTGCACTGTTATACACCAATAGCAAACTCTCAAAAAGAGAAGTTAATTAAGTAATTTCGTTTATAATGGCATCAAAATAAATAAATAAAATGCCTGGAATACATTTAACCAAGGAGGTGAAAGATCTTACTCAAAAAATTATAAAACATTGAAGAAGATACAAATAAATTGAAGTATATACCATGCTCATGAATATGAAAAATTAACATTGTTAAAATATCTATACTATCTACAACAATCTATAGAGTCAGTGCAATCCCTATCAAAATACCAATGGGATTTTTTACAGAACTAGAACAAATAAACCTAAAATTTATATGGAACCACAAAAAAACCTCAAATAGCCACAGCAATCTTGAGAAAGATGAATAAAGTTGGAGGTATCATGCTATACTGCAAGTTTGTAGTCATCAAAACAACATGTTATTGGTATAAAAACAGATACATGGGTCAATGGAACAGAATAGAGAGCCCAGAAATAAATCCAGGCCTATGTGGTCAATTAATCAATGACAAAGGAGGAAAGAATATATAAAGGAGTAAATACAGTCTACTCAATAAATAGTATTAGGAAAACTGGACAGATAACATGCAAAAAAAAAAAAAAAATGAAACTGGACCACTTTCTTACACCATATACAAGAGTAAACTCAAACAGATTAAAAGACTTAAATGTAGGACCTGAAACCATAAATCTCCTAGAAGAAAACATAGGCAGTAAGCTGTTTGACATTACTCTTAGTAATATTTTTTTCTGATATATCTGCTTGGGCAAGGGAAACAAACGAACGAACAAACAAAAACAAATGGAACTACATCAAACTAAAAAGGTTTTGCACTGTAAGGAAACCATCAATGAAACAAAAAGACAACCTACTGAATGGTAGAAGATATTGACCAATGATGTATTCGATAAGGGGTTAATATTCACAATTTTAAAAAAAATTCATATAACTCAACACACACACACACACACACACACGCACACACACACACAATCTAATTAAAATATAAGTAGAGTACCTGAATAGATATTTCTCGAAAGAAGACATACATATGGCCATTAGACATATGAAAATATGCTCAACATCAATAACCATCAGGAAAATGCAAATTAAAACCACAATGAGATATCACTTTTCATGTGTCAGAACAGCCATAATCAATAAATAATCAAACAAGTGCTGGCGAGGGTGAAGGGAACTCTTGGGCACTGTTGGTGGGATTGCAAATTGGTTCAGCCACTATGAAAATCAGTATGGAGGCTCCTCAAAATATTAAAAATAGAACAACTTATGACCCAGCAATTCTACTTCTGAGTATTTATCTGAAGAAATCCAAAACACTAATTCAAAAAGATATATTCACCCCTATGTCCACTGCAGCACTATTTACAATAGCCGAGATATGGAAGCAACTTAAGTGTCCATCAATAGATGATTGGATAAAGATGAAATGATACATACATACAATGTAATATTATTTGGCCATAAAAAAAAAAGAAAACAAAAGAAAAAGAAAAGAAATCTTACTGTTTGCAACAACATGCATAGACTTAGACGGTATTATGGTAGATAAAATAAGTCAGACAGAGAAAGACAAAAACTATATTACCTCACTTATACGTGGAATCTAAAGAACAAAATAAATGAACAAACAAAACAGAAACAGACTCATAGATACAAAGAAAAAACTGATGGTTCCCAGATAGGGGAGAGGTTGGGGAACTGGGTGAAAAAGTGAAGGGATCAAGAAATACAAATTGGTAGTTACAAAATAGTCAGAGATGTAAAGTACAGCATAGGGATATAGTGAATAATATTGTGATAACTATTTATAGTGCCAGGTAGGTACTAGACTAATCAGGGGGATCACTTTGTAAATTATATAAATGTCTATCCACTATGCCTTTCAACTAAAACTAATATAAAATAATACTGAATGTCAACTGTACCTGGAAAATAAAAATAAGAAAAAATAAAGTCTTTTTAGAAACAAACCAAAAAACATAGCGAGCAATGAAAGTCTATATAAAAAACAATTATGTGTATCAACCAAATGGTAGATAATGAAGAGCACTGTAAAACCTGCCTGGAATTAAAAAAAAGAAAAAAGAAAAAAACAAACAAACAACTTTCCCAGTAGATTGCCATGCTCCCTAAAATTCTAAAATTGCAAACTTAGACATATTTTCTTATTAACAGTTTTAAATATTTAACTATTTTGCTTTAAATCGCAAACCAGAATGTTATAGTTAAAATCGTATAAAGCCAGAAAATAAATATTATAGTCTTCTCATTTAGTACTATGAACTGTTAATCTATCAATTTTTAAATAAGCTTTTTGTAAACAGCTTTGATTTTACATAATGTCGAATTTTATAAATCTATTACAATTCGACCTTTTTTTGGTTGTTTGGTGTTATATGTTTTGTTTTCTGCTTTTCATTCTTATAAATAACAATATAGTTTTTAAAAAGTGCCCAATAAAATTCACGAAAAAATTCTTCTGAACTTACCAAGTTCATAGGACACAAAGTTACTAGTCAAAATTCAATGCTTTCTATACATAAGCAAAGAGCAATTGGAAAATAAAATTTTTAAAATGTCATTTAATAAATTATCAAATATATCAAATATCTAGCAATAAATTTAATAAGATCTCTTTGCTTAAAGCTACAAAATATTGCTGAAATAAAACATAAATAACACCTAAAAATATTAGAGTATATACAACATTTATGAATTGGAATACTCAATATTTTTAATATCCTCCCTCTCCAAATTGACTCTAAATTCACTGCAATCTCAACGAAAATCTCAGCAGGCTCTTTGAAGAAATTGACAAGGTAATTCTAAAATTTATATAGGAATGTAAAGGATCTAGGATGACCAAAACAATTTCATATTTGTACCCTGTAGCATTTATAAGATTCCATGATTAAGGAAGCAACAGTTATAATAATGGCAGAGTGACCCAAGGTAAGGAAAGCCAAGAAAAGGAATTCAAAATATAGTAGCTATTTGCTTACTACGTTCTAGGCATTGTGTAAATACTTGGTATGTGTTATTTTTTGGTCCTCACAATAACCCTGTGAGGCAGGTATAATTAGGACCTCTACAGATGAAGAAACTGTGTTAAGTAACTTGTCTGAATTCATAAGTCTATTAGATGGCAAATCCAGAATACAGAGTAAGGGCTTTCAGATCACAGATATTATCCATAAACAAAAAGGCACAGATAAAAAATGATATTTATGTTCCATATGCAATATAAACAAACTGAAACATGTTTACCTTTCTAATATATTATCAGTACCTCTAAATGCCAAATGATATTTAGTTGCAAAGTAAAACCATTCTCTTCATGGCATAGACTAAAAATATTTCTTCCCAGAATCTTTCAAAATAGTCAAATGAACAATATGCTGATGCAAAGATTGAATATTGAATGATAATGTAAAAGTAGTAATAATATTGAGATATGCTAGGACCAGGCTAAATCTCACATGATTATTCCCAGAAGTAATGCAGTATAGAGATAAACATGGACATTCTCAGATTTCTATTCATTCCAGCAGTGTGGATCCCTGAATTAAAGCATTTTGAGGGAACCAACATTTATTATTCTACAAGGATCATTTTCAGAAAAAAAAAATGTAGGTTTTTCCTATATCATTCAGTAAGGAAAAAAAAAAAAGAATAAGACTAACTTCCTTGTTTGCACTGGAAAAAAATGTGTCATTAAATATTTATTCTAATATTTGCTGAGCCTTCCTGTAGGAAGAGGAAAAAATAAAACACAACTATTCCATTTGAGGAATTTGTAGCTTAGTAAGTAAACAAATGTATAAGTCAATAACTGGAAGTACAGTGAAATCAGTATGGAGAAGATTGTATAAATTGCCAAAGCATAAATGGATTGTGGAAGCCTAGAGAAGGGATCAGTCAGGGATATATGGAATGAGAAGAAAGTTATGAAGGAAGCGTGATAAATCAATAGTAGGGTAAGGAGGGGAAATACATTCTGAATAAATGATCACAATAATCAGAGACATGATGCTTAAAAGAGCATAACATGTTCAGGGAACTGCAAGAAATTCAATATGACATAAATGTGCGGTAGATGGACAGGCAGGGAGGCTCAGGGGGCAGAATGTGAAGGATTTGGAACTTTATCTTGAGGTTACAGAACCATGGAAGATTTTTCACATTGGGGTAATCTCTTTGTAGTACATTGGTGATACAGCTCAAAGATGGAGTCTGGATGATGACTAAAAGGTTATTGCAATCGTTTACAGGAAATGTGATGTGGGCTAAATGTAAAGACATAGAAATGAGATAGAAAAGTGAATTTGAGAACATTTAGCAGGCAGAATCAATAGAAATGAGCAAACCGTTGAATATGTAGGGATAGCATAAAAGAGGCTGACTCAAAGAATTGTGGCACAAGTAGCTGAAATAAGCATTGCTAAAGGATGACTTTGATCACCCTTCTAATTACAGACTTATAGAACTAAATTAAGAGGAGGCGAAGCATAAGATAAGTAGGACTCCTATTTTCTTAATGGGAATTTCACTCATACATCTTTTGTGAATTAAGATTTGACAAAATAAGAGTAACCCTGAATTTTCTAAGCTTTGACTTTCATCATATGAAAGAATGACCACCAACAATTTTGTTTGGCAATCCTACTTTTTTACCCAGAACCTGAGATGTCATTTTTTCTTGTCATAAGCATTCAGATACACATTTTCTTTCTAAACATTGTACATGATTCACTCTTTCTGACTAATAACCTGACAGTAGGTAAAAGAGAAGAAATTGCCACAGAACAGAAAAAGGAGAGGCCAAAGAAATACACTGAATGTGAACACCTGCTATTGCACATAATAATTAGTTATTTTAGAAGTTTCAGGTTGAATAAGCACCAAAAACCCCTGTGGCAAGAGAAACATCACCACCCAGAATGATATCTCTTCTTACCACATTCTGGGATCTTACTTTGTGTTGCTGAAAATGAGTTAAGCACAGATATGACTGGGCACTGTTGGCATTATTTGTATATGGTCCAAGCTACTATGAACAGAACAGATTGTTTATCCTTCCATCGCCACGTCTGTTCATACCCTGATCTCATCTACAATCTCAGGTAAGCCCTGGACATTCAGTTTGATATCCTGTGTCCAACCTCGGGTCAGTTTTCCAGGAAACTCCCTGTCCTGGGGCCCCTCTTTATCACTGAGGAATCCCAGCACATATTGGTGGTTTAATGGCAAGGCCCAGGACTGGGGACTGAGCGATCTCATCTCAGGTTTCCATTCCTTGAAGCAGAAACAGTCATCACTCAGCACTTCAGGTTTCCATTCCTTGAAGCAGAAACAGTCATCACTCAGCCACTACATCGCAGTTAAAACCAGATAGAATGATGCTGCAAAGTGTTCTTTGTGACCTTAAAATGTTATGCAAATGTGAAGGATTATAATCATCATCTGACCTTTCTCAGCCAGTTTATACATTTTGTCTGAATTATATCAACAACAAACTTAATTTTCTTCTTTTGTAGTGTGAGGATAGAAACAGTGCCTTAACAAAGTAGTTATAAGAACAAAATGAATGAAGACGTGGATCATATGATACTTGTCTTGGAAGCAGTAAACACTGAATAAAAGATGGTGCTTTGGGTAGAAGTTTTGCTGTTATTAATATAATTATTATTGCTCTATTCCAAAGTAATCAGTATTTTTTCTCATCTTATCTACAAAGTACAAATGCAGTGCTTGGTGGGGACTTTGCAGGTAGACTGTGCAGGAGAGATGTTGTAATCACACATGGTTTGCAGGATGAAGTAGTGCATTGCTTTAGTAGTAGTATGTGCAGCCCAGACCATGGCCTTTGCTTGGTACTAGTACAGCTTTACCCATTGCTAATAGACAGGGCTTGATGACACAGTGAGTCTAAGCTTTCTTAAAATTGAGACATGGAATGAGGGCCAAGACAGTTTATTGTGTGCATTTTGACCCATCACTAGTAGTGAGCTTGAATTCGCCTTTCTGGACCTTCCCCAGGAGATAGGGTTGCTTCAGGCAAGTAGTGTCATCCTTTCAGGTGTGGGAAATACTTAGCTTACACTTTATTTCAGATCCTAGAACTTAAGAATTGGACAAGACCCTAAAGATCATTTCGTTTAACCCACTTACTTCCCAGATGATGAAACTAGGGCCAGAGAGGAGTGACTTGCAAAAGGTTGTACAGCTTATCTGTGGAGAAATCCAGCCGGGTCTCCTGACTCTTGACTTGCTTCCTTTACTATTCTGCACTTAGTTAATTTAGTCTCTCTTGGCCCAGATTACCTTGTTGTTGGCTTCCTGATGCTGAGCACCTGGGTGGTTTCTTATCTGAGTCTTGGACAGTAGCCAGGCATGTGGATGGGCAGGGGTGGCTGACTCAGACTTCAGAACATTTTGCGCCTAAGGGGCCAAGCTACAGTCTGAAAGGAGGGTGCGGGCTTTGGGCACTTCCCCATACCCCGTAGCTCTCAAGTTCTGTCAGCATGACAGTGTGTGTGGGGTGGGGTGGGGGGCATGGGGAGCATGGTTTCACCCTGCAGGGCAACTGCTAATGAGTTGTGGGACATGGAGCAACTGTGATTAATCACCCAACTCAGGGTATGCTTGGCCGAGGTAAGCTGAGCAATGAATTAGGAGGGTATTACTCAGTGTGCAGAGAGTGAAAAGAGAGATTTTCTTTTGCAGGAAAAATATTTATTATTTTTATGCATTCATTCATTTATGAAAGAGATATTTGTTCATTACCTATCACATGCTAGGAGGTGTGCAAACGTTCAAGTATACAAAAGTAAGTAATAAGACTCCTGTTCTCAAAAAGTGAAAAGTGAGAGATGGCAAGTAAAGAGCCAAATTTTATACAGTGAGATATGTACTGTCACAGTGGTAAGAACAAGGTAGGTGGAAGCTCAGTGGGGGACTGTTACATGTGTTTATGTGTGCATGTACACAGTGTTTAGGAAGCTTTTCCTGAAAATGATTTTTGTGCTGAATCTCTAAAGATACAGAGGGAATATAATGACAGTGATATGAGACATCCTGGCTGTTATGAGGAACTAGTAATTAAATATGGCCAGAGTACAGAATTAAAAATCAGTATTATTAGAAGATACTTGGCATATCACTCTCAACTCATTGTGCAAATGTTCCATTTCACTTTGCTATTGAGCAAACGAAAGACATTCTCCTAAGACTTGGGAGATATTAAGCACCAAACCAAGATTAGGTTGGATCCTCGTTTTTTGTGTGAGCCTCATTTCCTAGAAGCAGAAGGGCATATTTAAAAAATTATTTTCAAGTCTTCCTCAAGGTAAAGACCAAGCAATAATTTGTAACAGATATCATTTTCTTATGGAAAACATGTATCTATGTGGGTTAAGGATCCAGGTTTATCCCATGAAAAGGTACTTCATCCACAATGTACCTATAACATTGTACCAAAATAGTTACAGTAACTTGGTTATCAAATACAACCAAGTTTGTGTGGGAAAATGTGCTTAAATTTGGAATGCTTGGAAAAACTCGCCTTTACCCTCCTGAGGTGGGAGATGGAAACTTCAAGATCAAACTGACCGGGTCCGGGAGGACATGGAGTGAGAATGCAAAGAAAGAACATGAACAAGGAACACGAGGGACCCAGAAAGTGTGAGACAGAGCATCTTTTCTAGAACAAATTCATCAGGGACTCTTCTCAGCCTTGCATTCTCCATTGTCATCTATCCCTTATTTTCTTCAGTAAACCCTTTCATAACTCCTCAGGTGAATGATCATGTTTTTCTCCTCTCTGATGTCTCATAGATCTTTCCCTTCCTTCCTTCCTGAAATAAGCAACTCAAAATTTGGAAGTTTCATAAAGTGCATTTGTTGCTAGAGACTATGAAACATTAAGAAATGCAAAGACCTCCAATGCCCCTTACATTTTCTTTTTTCGAGGAGATCCTTTGGGGAAAGTCAAAAGTGTGTAATCAGATTCACCCTTTTTGTAAAAAGGCCAGGGATTCTTTGTGGGTTGGCCATCTTGTGCCAGTTGAAGTTTAGTGCCTAGTACAGCAGTGCTCGGTAGGTCTTGTCTCTTAGTAAATGCAAAGATCTTTACGTTGAACTTAATAGAAGCAAAAAAAACAGCAGAAAAAAAAATTCAGTATGTTGGTGATTCTCTGTGTCTGTATTCCCAAGGCATGCTATCATCATAGTCCTGGATGCTCAGGAACAGAAAACGGGAGCAGGGTGGCAAAAAAAAAAAAAAAAAGGCAGACGCTGATATTGCTAACTTTCACCAGTTTTATCTTCCTGCTCTAACAATAACAAAAACTAATACTTATTTAATGTTTTAACATTTCTGGAAAGTGTTTAAAAAATTTTAAAAAATAAGAGAGTTCTTTAAGTGTGAATTATGGATTGATTCAATGTAAATCCTGGAAGGAATCTCAGAGGTGATCTAGTCCAACTTCTTTATCCTAAAGATAATGAAACTGAGGCACACAGCATTCCATTTGTTCATGTTCATGAAGTTGACCAGAGGCATATTCACAGTCAACACAGCACTTTTATATTCATTATTTCATTAATTATTCACAAAACTCTGGGTTTGTGCAAGATCGGATTGGTTCCAGTGATTTGCCCGAAGCCACATAGTTAATGTGACAGCTGTAAACAGATCCTAGATTTTTTAAATTTAAATTCCAATGCTTATAAAACTCTAAAGATAGTCTTGTGGGATGCCCCCTCCAAAAAGAAAAAAAAAAAATTAACCTGCGGCATAGGTTGAGAACTTGAAAATAAATGATAGCTGCAGAAAAATTTTTTGGGTAGTCCCAATTTTTAAAAAAAATCCCCAAGATCAAAACTATAAACAGAACTCTTCTCAGAATGAGTGTTAAATGAGCCACCTGTTTTTATTTCTTTAAATAGGTAATATTTTACATGGTACATCATATAACAATTCAGAACACTTCAAAATTTAAGATATCTGTAACTTTTTCATTTAAAAAAATTTTCACATACATTAACTCATTTGGTTTGACCATTCCTTGGAACAAATCGCTATTATTGTTTTTATTATTATTATCATTAATATTATCATCTTTTTGGAGATGAGAAACTAAAGCCCACAATCTCAAAAGTAATAAATGACAGCATAAACCTAGGTTTTTTTTTTAAATCTAAATCCAATAGGCTGAATATTACTTCTGGCACATTTCAAACCATTTCTTGTATTTGCTTTACTCTCTTGGAGAAAGATATTTTGGCAATCACAGTCCTGAATAGCACTTATATATTTAAATATCTGTTTGCTTCTAAAAAATAGTGGCTCTATAGATTTGAGAACTTTGGATCACAATGTGCTGTATAATAAAGGTTTTTTGCTACAAACGTAACCATAGAAAGTTGGTTTTCAAAACATATTCATGAGTACTCACCTACCAAAATCAAGTTTGTAGTTAAAATTTCAATTTCAATCTATTCCTTGGGTAAATATGTGAATTAATAAAAAATTAATAAAAAATA
>NW_006494611.1:6834470-6854725 GCF_000325575.1 Pteropus alecto | reverse complement strand
TATTACTATTATTCTCCTTCATTGGTCGATGTAAAGTTTTGTTAAACTTGATTTGATTTAAGTACATCCATGCTTAATCTAATTTAGTGCAGAAAATTATATATATATATTTTTTTTCTGGTTCTAAGCAAGTAAGTTTATTCATAGTTGCCTGAGTAGATAAATCCTTGTGCAAGTGTATGCAACAGATAAAACCTCATAGCCAGAACAGTTTTATCTTCCTGGGTCCACATGATGAGTCTGATAGCAACTCATTGTTATGTAGCCCCTCAAAATAACCTTGTCCATGCTAAACGTTGCTGTTTATTTTAACCACTGTAACTGAAAGCTATGCTAGGTTGCTTTGTGAAGGTCAACATTTAACTCCATTCTGGAACTACTCTCAGAATCAAGAAAGCCAGAAGCACTCAGAACTCATTTTAACCATCCTCTGGAAGCAGTAAAAGACAAAACAGACAATATTTATAAATGAAACTTAACTTTCTTATAAAACAAAACCAACTTACAAATGTAAAAGCTTATCTCCTAAATGAAAAAAAAGGAAATTGTTACCATCAGTAACTTTTTTTTTCTTGTCGGTGTGTTTTTACTTGCAAATAAGAAAAGCCCATCAAAAGTAATTCAAGCAATAAGGAGTTTTCTATCTCTCCTTATAAGAAGTCCTGAGGTCGGTAATTCTATGAGAAATCTAGTAATTCTATGGGGTAAAGACATAATAATCACATACCACTGATAACATTGACATTAAAGAGAGCCAGAAATTAATTTAATGGAAGTGGTCAATAATGTGGTTTATTACAGGAGATTTAATATTTTTAATAGTAAAATGTGAGTATGATAATAAGATATTAAATAGTTTATTTCTTCATTAATGTACCTGTCATAAAATATTTATTAAATGCCAATTCCTTATTATATTTCTAAAATTAAAAATTAGACTTCTAAAAAATTAAATAAGTCTAATTTTGATTATTCTAGTATTGATTTAAAAAGGTTATAAGAAATACATTTCAGAACTTTATTTTTAAAATTAAAATAATACTAATTAGTGACATTTGTTCTACAAGGTTTATTTTAAATCTTTAACCCACACACAAGCTTGACGTGTACTATTTTGAATTCCTCAACTTGCAGATACATATAGTCTTTTTTTTCCTATCGAGTGTAACTTTTTTAAATCAAGAAAGTGATTATGTTCTCAGCTTAAAAATATATTGCGTGAGAGTGGATCAACATGTACCTACCTCCCTCTCACCTTTTACACCTTATATGTATGTTTGCATGTGTGTAGATATATACAAAATTACAAATACAGAATTATATAAGTATTTATATCTACTACTAAATAAATTTTGAGCCAACATAAATGAGTTACAATGCTGTAAAACACAGAGGATTCATATTTGTTGAAAGAAATTATAACAGATAATTGTCATACACATAAATTTATATGAATTTTATATATGTATAAAGTGGGATGTGTAATATATATATTGTATAAAGTGTAAATGCACACGCACAAGATTTGATCACTGAGAAAATCACAGCTCAATACACATAGTTGATTGAAATCCTACTCCCTGCCTCCAGAACCTCTCTTTTGACTTTGGGTTTATTAACGCTCTCTTCTACTCTTACTGCCCAAATTCCACATTATATTTTTGAGATGTACCCATGTTAATATATGTGGATTTTGTTTAGAAGTATTAACTGTACATTCTTCTGGTAGATATTATGTTGTTTCCAACTCTTCACTGATGTAGTGCTGCTGTAAACATTCTAGTACATATCTCTTAGGACGCAAATACAAGAGCATCTCTTAGGGAGAAACTGATGGGTCAAAGAATATGTTTATCTTCATCTTTATTAGATATATCTAAATGGTTGTATAATCTCATTCTCTACCAGCAGTGTAGAAGAATTCCCATTTTACCACTTACTTTTAAAATAGTATGTGACACATGGCAAAATGCCATATAAATTTTGTTATTGAGATTGAGGTAATATCAACCTGATAATATGAGTTCAATAGCTTTTTCTATATATTCTGTTTAATACCTGTGTAATATATTCCTTGACGGTTTGGTAAAAATTAACATAAAACACTTGGATCCCTTATATCTTGGAGGGTGTACTTGATTATCTGGTCAGTTTTTATAATTGTTATTCATTTAATTCATGTTTGTTATTTTTCTTTGATCAAATTTATAATTAACATGTTTTTCTAAAAAATAATCATGTTTTTATAACTAATATTTGTGGACAATGTAATACTATTTATTAAATATTTATATTGATTATTGAGTAATTTACATTTATTCATTGTCTTTTCTCTTTTTTTCCTAATGATTTAAATAGAGATCCATCCAATTAAAGTTAGTTATTTTTTTTAAAAAGTTGACCTTTGATTTTGCTGTTTACTTTCCTGTTTAAATTATTTTTGGCTCTTAGCATTTGTATTTCCTTCCTTTAAATTTCTTTAGTTTTACCTAGTTTCTCTTTTGTAATTTATTGAGCTGAATGTGATTTGCTCATTAACTCATTATTTATTTCAGAATGTGTCTCTTCATTTGCAAATATATGTTCTTTTTGGATGTGGGTGTGGGCATTTTCTTATATATAGATTTCTTCTAATTCGCTTTCATTTAAAAACATGTTATTGTTGCTTTAAAATTCTTTGAAGTATTTGTGACTAATTGCTTGTATAGTAGCAAAGAATTACTAGTTAATTTTGTCTTCAAATCTTCTATATTCGGTGCTAAATTTTCTCTTATTGATAGATCATATTGCTGACACATATATGTTTAAAATCACCCACAGTGATTATGAATTTATTCAATTCATCTTGTGAATTATGTATTTCGAGGCAATATTATTTAATAACTAAGTTTATAATTGTGCTCTATTCTTGGCAGGTTGCTGCATTTATCATTACAGTATCATTATTATATTATGGCCGTTGTTCCATTCTTAATTCCATTAAACTAAAATAATAATTTACATTTTATCTTTTAAGAAATATCTACTGAGTTATCTGAAATATTTTAGTTTTTAGACTTATTTGTGTTAAGGATACTTTTTTTTCATGTATTCCCAAAGGTGCTAATATTCCCATTTTAGATGGCTCAACAATACAAAGTCATGAAAATAATTAATTTACTGGGAGAATCTATGAGAGACTGCATCGGATTAATGGGATGGTGGCAGTTGTGCTGATAGTGTGTGCGTATATGTATTCATGTGTGTATACGTATGACATAACTTAAAGAGTTAGGGACTAGATAGAAAACACCTGGTGGACCTAAAAGCTTTTAAAGTATGATGAAGATATGTTATAAATCTTCACAATTTTAGAAAAAATTCATTGTAATGGTTATAGGGGGGAAATCTTGGAATAATTGTTTTTCATGCTCGATAAAAAGTAATTGGTATTAGTTATTTTAAAAGTAATATTCTGGAAAAGTCCTTTTCTTATCGAAACTAAACTTTTTCATTATAATTGTGCATGTAGTATTAATTTATTTAAATTATCATTTCTAGAGAGTTTGACAACTTCAGTGATGTCTTTGTTGCAATTTTCATGAATTCTGATGATTTTACTTATTTGGTATCAATATGCACAATGATATCTAATTAATTAATTCAATGACTATATATAGAGCACGTTTTTTAAAAAAAGACCTTCCCTCAGGCTCTGGAAAGAGGACACTGATGGGCAACATTTTGTGGACTCAAGAAATTCACTTTAGTAGAGTAAACAAGTAAGGATGATACAATGTGGAAAATGTTATGGGAGCACAGAAGAAGTTGCAGTTAATTCGCCTAGGGCTTGCTAGATGAGGGCTTAGTGTGAGTAGACTTCATAAATAAAATATCACAGTATCCACAGGTTAAAGAATGAGAAAATTCAACAAGAGGTGAGATGAGGGAAGTTTATTTTATCAGAATAGCCTATGTAAGAAAAAGTGAAGAAATGTGGACATGTCTGGCCTGATTGGGAAGTGTAGGTAGTCTGGTATAGTTGGCAGGGTGAGAATGGTGGTTGATGCAAACAAATAATTAATAATAATAACTATTATTATTACATCTAACACATATAGAAAACACTAGATTGTTGTCTGTCAATACCATTTTAAATTCTTTACATATGATAATTCATTTAAGCCTTGAAACAACTTTATGAGATAGCCGTTATCATCTCCAATTACAGATGAAGCAACTAAGGTACAGAGAAGTTAAAAGTTTGCCAAGGTCTCAGAGCTAGAAAGTAGTAGAAGTGGAATTAAAATCAGGTATTGAGCTCTAGAGCCAGACCTCTTAGAGACTTACACAGTATTTCAAGTAACAGCATACGGAGGGGATTTTTACACGATCAGCCACTATCATAGGAAAGCATACAGATTTCATTTATTTTTCTATTTCTTTGGCATAAGTGATTCCCCTGTGACAATATTTATTTGCAAGTACCATCCAGATACAAAGGCAGAGGCAATCCAGATGGGAACTGACAAAAACTCTAAAGCCTGGCAAACTTATTGTCAGTTTTAGAATTGATTATTGGTTTTCATTACAAAAAGCTAAACTTTATAGGCTATGAAAGTAAGACAATGTTAAAATAAGCCCTCAGGAAAAAAAACAGAGTAGACAATGTCAGCTGTTCTTGTCACCATGGAAATGCAAACTTGTGAATTATTTTAGGCCCTTACACAGCCCTAAAGCTCTTATGGGCAAAGGGTTTTAGTTAAAACTATTTAAACCACTTTAAGTTAATTTACCATCGTATTTCTGAATTCTGGCCTGAAGCCAGCATCTTCCCAGTCTTAATTTGGTCCCCAGTTGAATTCAGATTTTAAACTTCATGTTCCCAGGAAATCTAAGCCCAATTTCATTTACCTCCTTAGGGACTTAGAGAATGCTCCTCCCTATAACTCTCCCACAGTTAGATGTGCTGTACTGAAACATGCAAAAACATGTGTATTTTTTCAAACAGGGATCTGGTTAACATTGTCCACCTCAAGCCTCTTTAAACTCCAAAATTGATTTTAAGAAACACTGTGTCCACAGAGCTCATGTCATTGCCTGTTTCCTTTAGCCACTAAACTGATAGCTCAGCCACTGCCTCTTCCATGGGAAAGTCCAAACCCGAGGACTAATTTCTAGACATTCTGTGATTCTGGGTACATCGGTATAATGAAGATTTTCCCCAAATACTCTAAGTTCTGTTTCTTTCAGACTTTAGTGATGCTCTCCGCTTCCTCTGAACTACCTTTCCAACTCTTCTCATTCCAAATTTCACAAAATATAACCCGAAATGCAAGGCCCAGTTCAAATATCATTCTTCTCCCAGAACTGTATTATTTTTCAACTTTACATCCAAAACACTTTTTTAAGGCCTCTAAGAAATCTCTCATCAAAGCCCACTTGGATTGCATTATCTGGTATAATTAACTAACATGGGTGACCCTTTCCCCCCAAAATGTGAGTTCTCTCCACCCCATCCTCCAGTGACTCACATAGTCTATACAGAAGCTTTCATAGTGCCTTGTATATAGCAGATGCTCTGTAATCGTAGTTGGAATTAAAAAAAGAAAAATAGATGAGCTTTACCTTTGAGACTGAAAGAAATAATGAAAAGATAGCTAGACCATAAACCAAAAAACTTGGGTACAAAGCCCGATCTACCACTATTTTTTGTAATGTCAGACCAATAACTTTGTGTCTCTGGGTCAAAGGAGAATGTATTAGATAATCCTAAGATTCTTTCTAATATTTAGAATTTTTCATTCTATGATTTCCCCAGTATATTAGGGACATAAAATACTGATAACTTCTATCCCAACTCCTAATCCGGCTTGAGAAAGGTTGTTTTAGGCTATAACCCACAAAATCTCATTCTACAGGGTTAACTAGTGAACCTGCACAGTGTAGTCGAACATTTTCTACCATTCTTGGCAACCTGGAGGACAAAATGAAACAAAACAGAAAACCCCGCTCTTAAGAGAATTTGAATAAAAATTTATAGTCAAAGCCTCATTTCATTTGAAAAAGAAACAGGTTAAGAGAAGCAAATTATTTTTGCCTGTAGCACAGAGTCACTAGCAGAGCACAGCCCCCAACTGAGTTCTCATCTTCCAGGAAGAGCTTTACCCATAGGAATTAAGAATTTAAATATTTAACTGCCTTCAACAACTAAGATGAAGGTAATGAAGAGGGAAAAACAAACAAACACACAAACAAAAAAACCAAGGGTGTGTTTTAAGCTTCATCTGGGGTACATTTAATTAGAAGAAGTAATCACTGGTTTTTTAAAAGGCATAATTGTTATGTGTATAAATCGTGGCTCAAATATGCAGGTGAGCAAAATTTTTAATTTTCTTTATTTTTATATAACTCAACCTATTGTATATGTTAGATTTCTATCCTAATAGGTGGTGGAAACTTAATGTTGGTTACCTTAGGGTTTCTCTCCTCATCCCAGGTTTCTATCTAAGTTCTAAAGGATTTTTTTTTATGCTATGGCAGGAGGAGGCATCTGGTCCTCTACTATCATCTAACCATTCCCACAAATTTGATTTATATCTCTCAGTCCACACAAGTCACTGCT
Source organism: Pteropus alecto (assembly GCF_000325575.1). Taxonomy (NCBI): domain Eukaryota; kingdom Metazoa; phylum Chordata; class Mammalia; order Chiroptera; family Pteropodidae; genus Pteropus; species Pteropus alecto. The sequence goes on along the minus strand of NW_006494611.1, from coordinate 6,848,121 downwards.
CGGTCATCCCTTATTCTCCTAGCCAAGAGGTCTGGTTCTTTCTCTGTGTTTCCTTTGTTCTTTACTGCTGTTCCTGGAGACTCTGTGAGGCCAAGGCCCTATTTGCATATATCATGCAGTTATTTCTACATTGGGTTTTGCTTCTTGTCCAGGCTTTCCTGGAAAGCAAGGCACAGGCCTTGCAGCTCTCTAATTTGACCAATCTATATGAGAATTTGATTATTTTCCCCAAGGTTATGGTCTGGGATAGAGAAAGTAGCAGTCTCGTATTATCTACATATATATTACTTTGTAACTCTTTTCTCTCCCCAACCTAGGAAATACTTTTTTCTTTCTTTAATTTTTAATTATAGAAAATTTCAACATATACAAAAATATGAATGTATAATAAACCCCATGCATTCATTACCCAGCTTCAGCAATCATCTACCCCAAATAAATCTTGTCTTATCTATACTCCTACCCATTCCCCACCAATGCTGTTTTGAAGAAAATCCCAGACATCATATCATTTCCTTTTTAAACATTTAGCTAATCTCTAAATGATAAGGATGCTTTTAAAAAGCAAAATATGTTAGTGTTAAAAAACAATAATAACTTCCTAATATCAAATATCTACTTAGTGTTTGTATATTTCACATTTAAAATGTTTAATAAATATTTTGCTCTTTAAAAAATTTGTTTAAATTGGGATCCAAACAAGAAAGATTTATTGTTATTGACTGATGTGTCTTATAAAACTACTTTTATCTGTGAGTAATGGCGCCACCAATCTTCACACACCAAAAAGCAAAAACAAAACAAAACAAAAAACACCTTATCTTCAAGAGACCAAGTCATTTGTCCTGTAGGTTTTCAGGAAATCTTTATTTGGACTCCAAGTGGGGAAACTCCCCCTCCTGCTACAGGTGCACATTCATCAGATAGCCTCCTAAATCTGTTTTCAAATTCCTTTTAATTGTCACCTATATTAGTATATGGCACATAAAATCCAAATTGGGGTTGCTTAACGCTATGGAACCATATTTCTTCAATGGGAAGAAAAAGAAGTGTGGATTATCCCATGTGGAGGTGTTGATTTTTCTAATTCTCCAGCCTGGATATGGCGCTCATTACTTCCACTCATATGTTATGGCAACACCTAACTGCAAAAGAGGCTGGGAAGTAACACTGAGCTGTGTGTTAGAAGGAAGAGGAAATAGGGGTAGTGGAAAATTAACTAGTTTTTGCCCATCTCCAAGGGCTTTATTTTTGAAGTTCAAAAACCATAATAAAAGTCTTTTTTACTCATGTTGTTCTGTTATCTCTTTCCTTAGTTAATAAATTTAGATTTACCTACCTTGTCTGGGTGGCATCATGCTGTTAAAAAAAAGTACTAGGGTTGAATAAGAAAACTATCAGTTACAATTTCATTTTTTTTTTCTTGTCATGCATTGTAGTATTTTTAAAGATAGGCTTGTAGCACAATTGAATTGAGTTTAGATCCTTGACCTACCACTATCTAGTTGTGTAAATTTGGTTAATTTAATTTCTCTGAGCTTCGCTTCCCACATTTATAAAATGACACTAAGCATGCCTTATTTCATAAGCTGTAGTAAAAATGAAGTAACATAAGCAAATATTTTAATACAATGCCTGATATAAGGTAGCCTCTCAATAAATGGTAAGTACTATAGTAAAGAAAATAACAAAAACTTTTCTCTGACTGTAAGTCATTACCTATTATCCTGATGCTACAGACCAAGACTCTACACAGATTTATCTTATTTTCTGAATGTAGTCACCAACATCTACCTGAAAAGTTCTGAATATCTATCTCACCCTGAGTAAAAACAACTACAAAAATCAGAAGCATCAGAGTTAAACGAGCTATAAAATAACATAAAAATTTATCATTCTAAATAGTAAAGATTGTACTATGTGTATTATTCACACTTTTAAATGGATTATTTCCTTTAAAAAAGGAAACATGTTGGAATAATTTTTATTATTCTGATTATTGTTTCTGTTTTGTTATGTTTTGTTTTGCTTTGAACTTGTCAGCTTTTTGCCTTCAGCAATCTACACAGCTGAATCTCTAAATGCCTGGAAATGAGAATCGTCAAGGTAAGTCTTGCCTTGACCTTTTTCACTGCGCGGCTGAGGCATCCAGCTGGAAATAAGAGCAGCTGCCTTTGGTGCCCTAGTTTAAGACACTTTAAACACAGCTTTAGCTTTATCCTGCTTTGAGTACAGACATTTCAAGATCCCATGGAATGGGACACGACCCATCTACTTTATATTTGGATACTGTTTTTACTGAAGATAGACTACATGAGGAGGGGGAGGGGAAGGAAGGGATGGAGTAAGAGTCTCTTGATGCCAGGTCAATGATATTTATATTTTTAGAGTACCTTTCTCTTCCAAGAATGTGTCCATTATATCTCGGTATTCTCAGGCATATCAGTCCCTCAAAAATTAAGTGTTTTTTAAAAAAATTAGATGGTGATATTTCACTAGAGTTGAAAAAAGGGAAATCCAGTTGAGAATCAGATCTGTCCAACTTTGTGGGGTACTCACCTCACAGGGAACCTTCCTTTTTAGGGTGAAAGGGAGTCACCATTCCACTGTTCTGCTAACAGACTATTTTTATGTTCAGGAAGTAGAGTTATTGCAGAATCATGAGAATTAGATATGGAAAGAATTCATGAAGTAATCCATTGCAACTTCAGGCCACATAAAAAGAATCTTTAGTCTACTCTCCAGTGGTGGTGTGGGCCACCACATCCCTCTCACACTTTGATGAGCTGATTTCACCCAAGCCTAAAATTCTGTCAATTTCATAAACAAAAGCATAGAGATGTTAACAGTCTATTCACAGTTAGATTTAAATGAACTGTCTTCCCATGAAAGAGACTAGGATTCTATTGCCATTTTCTTTCACGGCACAGTTATCTTTAGGTAAAACAAACAAACAAAACCCAAGTCATCATACATTGAAGAGAATATATAAACATGTTAAAAATAAAACAAAAATTTGATATAAAGCACTTAAATCAATGAGACACTAATCAAAATATGTAGGAGAGGAAATATCCTTTAACGTAATGAGATTCTTCTTGTCATTATCATCCTGAATATCTACACAATAGCCAAATTTGAGTTATACAGTCAAAATATCAGAAAAAAAATTTTTTTTAAACAGATCTCATAATTTTGCTAAAGATAAAATTAGGACCTAGAGAAATTCAGGAATTTGCCTAAGGGGTTTCCAGAAAATTGTTAATAGGACTCCACTGACTGACAAAGCAGGGATCTTTGTACTGTAGAATACTACTGTCAATTTACTTAGGAACTCTGAAAATATTTGGTTGAAGTTTACAAATATCATTATTACAAATAGCTTTTAAAATATCTGGTGAACTAGAAAGCTCTAAAGAATCTATGATTAAACTACATTTGTGGTGAAATGGTTGGAATTGGAAAAATTACCTGTTTAAAAATACCATTGATCTTAAGTCAGTTATAAGAAAATAGCCTCTGAGTATGGACATCAGTAGGGCGATATTAATGCCACCTCTTCCTCTGAATTGTTGGGTGAGTTTTGGTAATAACCGAATTTCTCTAAAATGAAAAGAGTTAATTGAATCAATCCTAAGGCCCCCTTGAGAGTTCCACTAGTTTACCCAGTATAGCTGTTCTTGCTCAATAAGTATTTATTAATGGAATTTTGCATATATGTTCAGTGAACAATTCTTTCATCATATAAAGTTTAGAACATGTCTTTCGTTGGAAGAAATTAATGAGTAAATGTTACCAGGCATATTGATTTACTTTATAAACAACTATATTTTATGTAATCTTTGTGAATTTATTTCCTAATGCTCTAGAATAACAAATATTTAATTCTGAAAAGAGTCAAAGACTTGAAAAATAATATAAAAAATAAGCAACCTCCCCCCCTACCCCTTATTGAAATGGCCTCTATTCCCAGTGGAATTTTTAGGTTGGAAATTTACCAACATGGAAAACATAAAATGAAGTGTAAGAAATAAGCAAGGAGGGGACTGACTAAAATGCTAGGGAAAATCCTTAAATTTAAAAGTTTCTCCAATGTAGTGAAGGTCCTGTGAAGTAAATGTGACCTGCTTGCTGTAGACCAATATCTGAATATTACACAGAATGCCTCACTTTCTTATTCTTTCCTCAGCAAAATATTTTCAAAAATCATATTTTGAGATGTTTATCACCATGGAAATATGTTTGACTTATAATTTATATGAAGTGATAAATAGTATTTGTTTCACAGAAATGAACATCACAGTCAAGGTTTCTAGAGGGCATTTATTTTACATAAATCCTTAGGGGTATATACCCTAAATCTTGAATTGTTTAATATTAAGAAATAGAATTATAATAAAATGCAGTCTAAATATGTCAGCAGGAGCCTTTCATAACTTACAAGTTAACAAAATAAAGTTTTGCTTCCTCTCCTAAAGTTTCCAACTTTGTGCGCCTACATAGTACGTTTATCACAGCACCTGTAACTCATTATTGTACCCACTCTTTTACACACTTGACTTTCTCCACTGAACTTGTCTTTTAGGGCAGAAACCATATCTTACCTATCTTTACATAACCAGGTAAGTCCCTGTTTCCAAGACGTCAAATGTTTTTAAGTAATTAACGATAATTAAGGTTTGTATTTTGGTGACGTTACATCTTATTACATTACATTTAGGTGACACATATCGGCATGAACTTAGCAAAGTCCATTATAAAATCTGATCCCATATCTCTAATGAAAAGAATGAAAATAATAATGATTACTTGGCCACCACATAAGATTATTGTATTAATCAAATGAAAAAGAGGGTATGGTTATGTATTATAATTTAATAGGGTTGAAAAACTAAATTATTTAATACAATTTTTTATATTCGTGGTGGTCATCACAGTAACAAAAAATAGTAAAGCACTAAAAAGAAAAATGAATTATGCTTACATAGAGTTGCACTTTGGGCATTAAGAATGACTTATTTTTCTTTAACCAATATGATGCTAAGTACTTCCCAGAAAGATTACCTAGTAATGTGAGAAATCAGTGCAATTGAAGTAAAATTTTACCTACAGTTCATTCATTTTACACATTAGTTCACTTCTCCCATTGCTATTGGCATGACTCTGAGCTACTTATCCTTCAGGTTGGTTTAGTTCAGAACATGGATAGATGAAGGATAGATGATAGCACAGACTCACAAAGTCTAGTCAGTTGTATTCTGTATCACATGATTCTTTTTCCATATCATTATCTTTCTTATATCTATTCCAGTTTAGTGCTTTTTTCACCACTAGTAAAATTAATGGCTGTCAGGTTGCCTCTCTCAAATCTTCTTTAAATATATTACTCACTGAATAAATCCTCATTCATTGATTTATTGACTTATCTTACTTTTGCTGCCCTTGTCTCTTTGACTCAAAACCCTACACTTTCTAATTCTGCAGTTACCCCAGTGAAAGACTGGAAACACCCTAGAACTCAATCTGGGGTCATTTAAGATGTGAAACCACCATTTAGGAATCAAACACTGAATGTTGTCTCCACTTTTCCATAACTTAGATCCACTGGGAACAAGACTTTGGAAATCATCAAGCCCACTTTTTGCACTTTAAGGATGGGGCGGGGGAAGTTGTTCAAGGTCACTCAGCTTATTAGTAGCATAACTGAAATTAGAACTTTAATTTCTGGACTCTTAATTTAGAGCTCTTTCCATAGAACAATTCTGTCCCCTTTTCTAGTGCTTAAGTTTTAAATACTCAGAATTGTTCAATACCTTTAAATGGCCTGGTGTAAATTCCAAACACCATTAGGCTTCATTCCTCCTGGGGTCACCCTGACACACAACCTTAAGCCAGCCATTTTCAGACCAACCCAGGGACCAAGAAAGGTGTCTGTGTTATTGAGTGTGTGTATATTGGTTACTACAAGTATCTGCAGTTTTCATGACTCTCCATGGATCGCATTTCTGTGCAAGTTGCACTGCAGTGACCCAGACACAACACTGACAGCTGTGGTGTAAATAAATAAAAACAGAGTATTTTGATCCTAATGGGGGAAGGGGTAGTAAAAGGTTGGGTACAAGAAGAAAAAGAGGCAGACAGAATGAAAGAACCACAGCTGTGGAAAGAACAGATGCTGGCCAGGAGAGAGGGAGAGAGTGAGAAGGGGAGGAGAGAGAAGATTAGGGTTCCACCAATGTCAGAAATGTTGAGGCTCTTGGAAAAGGATACACATACTTGGGACAGGTGGGAAGTGTTTACATTAAAACCAGAATATCAAATGCCTTCCTAAATGCTAGCCAGCTCATTAAAGACCCAAGTTGACCCAAAGGAATAAGCTGAAGTCCTTGCCCAGAGAGCCCATTACAGAGAGAGCATTCGGAATTCTTTATATTCCATTCAAATTATGGGATATCAGTTGTATGCATCAACATATGATGCTGTATGCCAGTCTCTGTCAAAGTGTGGTCCCTAGATTGTACCATCAGTATCACTAAGGAAATTTCTAGAAATGCAAATCTTATGGACCTATTCTGACCTACTAAATCAGAAATTCTGGGAGTAGGACCTGAAACCTGTATTTCAACAGATCTTACAGGTGATTCCGATGCATGCTCGAGACTGAGAATATCTGCTCTATGTACATGATGCTGATCAGTTTTCTCAGGATTCTTCAAAATCCTGTCACCCCTAGTCAATAGGCTTCCACTCGACCTCACCTTGGTCACTCTGGTTTCTGCAGAACCCATGCCCTGACATTACCAAGCACTAATATCTCCACAGGGCAACGGAGGCAAGAAACTATATAGCGTATACTTCTAATAGCTGGGCAACAGAACAACTAAACCATCAGCTCAAAAACCTGAAATCCATGCATTAAGATTCCATTTAGTAAATGATATTCAACACATACCCTCGACCAGAAATTGGCCCAATGCAAGGGCAGCAGCTTTAGTTTCAAGGCCATTTTCAATAGCTTTCTGCAGTGCCTTTTATTTAAGGAATACAAAACATTTTCTGTTAAGTTACTGAACTTAACATCTAGGCACATCAGTGTGTCTAGAGGAGATTTAGAAAATTTGGCACAGGAAAGTTCAGTTTAACATGGAAAAAAATTTATTCTCTATCCCTTGACATTACTTTTAGGTGTTGGTGATATAGTGGCTAGGAGTCCAGAAATCTAGCTTCCAGTGCTCCCTTCTCTACTGATCTCTGACCCCTTAGCAGTCACTCGTACTCTTTCATGCCAAGTTTCCCCTTCTATAAAATAGGGAACATAATTAGAGAGGATATTGAAGGTCCTTTGTCAGCTCTAACAGATAATATCTTTGTAGTGGAGCTGGCTGGTTAAAAAGCCAATTAAAGGTAGCGGTTAGCACGTCTGCTTTACACGCAGAAGGTCCTGGGTTCACACCTCAGTGGAGCCATGGTGCATAGTCTACGGTCATGCCACCCTAAACAAGCCCTATGTCTGATCTTGGAAGCTAAGCAGGTTTGGGCCTGGTTAGTACTTAAATGAGAGACCAACTAGGAAGACCAGGTGCTGTAGGCATAAATAATAATAATAATAAAAAGCCAATTAGAGAAATTAATTAGGTGACGGTTCCCCAGTTCAGTTCTCTGTGTGTTTTGTAGGGCTGGCTCAATACAGTCCATCCCCCTTTAGTAAACATTGATTTCCAAAGGACTCTGGTGGCTCACTCTGTATGGCATAGTACTAAGATATACACCATCACTTTAGGGTAAATAACTCAAAATACATACTGCTTTGTATCCAATAGTGTTATGGCCTCCACTGGAAAGAAGTCACAAAATTATTATCAAAGAAGCTATCTGAGAGGTAGACTAGAAGAGTTTCTAAGTTCAAGAAACCATTTTCTAATTTCCTGGGACTTTTTCCACTAGGTTCTGCCCTTATGTTAAACACCTCAGCATGTCTAAGTTGAGTCTCACTTTGCCAAAAGTCACAATTCTAAAAGTATAGAATGTCAGAACTGGAAATTCCTTACAAAGGAGAATGGGAGAAAATGACTATTTATTTAGTACTAACCCTGTACCAGAAACTGTTAGATGCTTTATCATGATTACCATTCCATTTTACTACATGGAGGAAATCTAGTCTTACTCCTCTCATTTTGCCCAAAGGGAAACTGGAATTCTCAGAAAAGAAACATAAAGTGACAGGCCACAAAATGACTTAGGAGCAGACCCAGGACTACACCCCCAGTCCAGTGATCTTTCCAATATGTTTTATTCCCTCTAGAGGGTCATTATCTTCCCAGAAAAATATAAAGGCAATATAGAAGACATTCGAAAGAAAAAAAAAATTTTTTTGATTTTTAAATGTCTACTGCTCACTATAAAAATAACCGCATTTTAAACTTTGGGAATAATGAAATTGCCAAGGACAGTTAAAGATTTGCTCAGAAGAGGACATAGTTCCATAGTGTAAAGGTTAGCACATCTGCTTTACACGCAGCAGGACTTGGGTTCGTGCCCCAGTGGAGCCACGGTCTATGGTCTATGGTCATGCCACCCCGAACAAGCCTGGTGTCTGATCTTGGAAGCTAAGTAGGGTCAGATCTGGTTAGTATTGGGATGGGAGACCACCTAGGAAGACCAGGTGCTGTAGGCGTAAAAAATAATAAATAATAATAAAAAGTAAAAAAATAAAGATTTGCTAAAAAGAACATCCAGGCAATTGCTTCAGTGTAAGGAATTCTAGAGTAGACTTCCAGAAAGACTCTGCACTTTCAGACTTTAGGTATAACAGCAGCCACAGTTTGTAAAATTATAGTAATAGCAAACTGTGTTGATTGCTTACTATGTGCCAATCACTGTGGCACTGACTAGTTTAACCCTCAAAATAATTCATTTGGGGAAGAAAGAAACACTAATGCCATTTCGGAATGACAAAACTGAGATTTAGCAAGGTTACAGAACATGCTTGAATTCAAACAGCTTGTAAGTGGCAAAAAAACATTTGAATAAACTTGGTTTTATTGTAGATCCTCAACTTCTAACCACTATTCTATACTCCCCTTGGATACAGATAGTGATAATTAATACCTATCTTGTCCTTCAGGGTTTATGAATCTTAGTACTCTCCATCTTACTTAACGCTCATAAATGTGGCAAGGTTTCATGGTCAGAACTGTTAAAACTCATGTAGGGTAAGAGATGAAAAAACTGAGGCCATGTGAGATTAAGGAACTGGTCTTGGGTTTCACAGATAGAAAGCGCAGAAACAGAACTTCTGAGCTCTAGTGCATTGCATTTTCCTTTATGCCATAATGACAGAGCACAGCTAAACAAGTGGGGGATCTTGGAGACGTGTCATGATCAAGCTTCAGTACCAGTCACTGAATAGAGGGTTGTCGGAGAATCCTCTTCTTGCCCATGGAAAAGCTGGGAAAGGGATGGGGGTAGTTCCCGGAGGTCATGGTGATAGTGTAATACACAATGCTTTCTCCTTTCATCACTACATCCCGTGTGAATTGGAACAGGCAGTGAGGCCTTAGTCATTCCTCTAAATATGAGCAGAGGAAATAAGAGTGGAAATCATAGAAGATTACTGTTCTTCTCAATAACCTGCAAGTATCTCTCTTTCTCTGGCTTCTTATCTTTTGTCTATGAATGGCCCATGGATCTTTCGGCTCTGACATCTGCTAATTTCACTGACCCTGGACTTCCAGTTTAAAGTGGGGAGTCAGGACTGTCTCCTTTATCACAGCCTCCTCAGTTATAGGGTCATGACTGCCATCCTTGTTGGTTCCCCACCACCAAGTGTCACACTCTCCCTTCTTGCTGTGTCTGTTGAATGAATTCTCACCACACTTTTTTGGCAAAGCATGCTTCATTGTCTAATGAGTCCATATCAGACATTAAAGTAAATTTCAAAAACAGATTATAAAAAATTATGTTAAATTTAATCTTTAACTTGACACTGATTTTTAAATTAAAAAAAAAGAAACATCCTCTTTTTATAAGAAAATTTTACAGATCTTGACTTCTATTTCCTAAAAATAAACAAGCACAAAACAAACATAACCAAAAGAGAAATGAAAGGTTTATATGAACACAGTTCTTGAAGTATTCAAATACTACTTTAATTGGAAAGTTTTCATTGACTTTTAATGGCAAACAAAATTACTTTGCAATTACTCCTCTGCTGCTTCAAAATATCTGGAGTCCATCTTTTACTTTTTTTCCATGCATCCATATTTATTGGCCATCAAAACTCTAATTATACATTTTTTAAACACATACACAATTTGACATGCATACTGTCATAAAATGCTAAGCTATAAATGCATACGCACTAATGAAAAGCTACAAATGCAAGAGTTGGTTACCAACCTCTTCTCTTTTCTATTTATATAACCTTGAGCAAGACTTTTAAAATCTCTGGTCCTCAGTTTTTATTCCTGTGAAATGGAAATTATAGTCTCCACTCTTCCTGCTCCCCTACATCACAGAATTTTTGTAAAGAGTAAAAGGAATCATTTATATTAAACAACTGTAAATTCTGGCATTGTACATGTGAGGTATTTTTACCATGAATATATTTATTTATCTTTTTAACCTCTTCTTTAATCTATGCTTCATATAATGTGAATCTGCCATCATATTATAGATGTTGCTCTCTTTAACTATTTTTTACGTCCTGCTTAGCCTGATGATTGCATAAATCTGTTCATCATTATTATTTATTTTCTCAGTTACCGGGAATTTGTTACCATGTCATTCGTTCAACAATTGAGCATGTCAAGTGTCAAGCTTTATTAAAAAGAAAGTTATAATATTGTATTTATTTATTAATGATTTAAAGAGTTATTTTCTTTTCATTCATCTTTCTAATATTTTATATGATTTTTATTTTTTATTGAAAATATCACATTCTATAGTTTAATATTTGTTCAAGCTATCCTATACTGCAATAACCCAGAACCTGGTACTGAAGTTGTTGCCACAACAAAAAATATTCAATTTTAAATATATCTAGAAAATGAATAATATATATCATATATGAATATATAATATATAATAAATATTACATGTGTATAATATATATACATATATAAATATATAAGACATATACAAATGTAATTCCTGTCTCCTATAGTCTTTGGAATCACTGGGGGCCACTTTAGATGTCTGCCTGCCATAGCCATCCTAAATGCTCTGAATTTGCTGTTACTCATATATACACGCACAAAAGGTAGAATAATACTTAATGCCGACAAAAATTTAAATTGTTTTACTTATAAAATGGTGGCAGCTGTAAGATTTTGGAAAAGTCATTTAATCTCTCTGAGCTTGTTTCCTATTATTAAAATGAGGTTAATAATATCCCCCCCCCTTTTATATGCCTTAGAGGTGACTGTAGAGGACAATGACAACAATGGGTACGAGTGCTACTGATGCACTGTAGAAAGTGATCCAGAATGGAGAGGCTATGTTGTCATGAATTTGTTGGCCCTGGTGATGTTTGCAGGTAGACTTAAGCCAGGGATTGGGGCTGGCATTCATAGTACATGAATCATCACTCAAATCTCAGTCATACAGTGAAAGGCATGTCTGAGCTATTCTTTGATTTGTTGTGGTTTTATGCCCTTTCAAACCACACCTACCTATATAAGAACCAAGAATCTCTGAGAAATTTATTTGAAATGCTTATTCTATTGGATACAGTAACTTTAGGTCCAACCCTTTCATGATAAGCTTAGGTTGATTTTGTTAACGGCTGGCATCTGGTTTCCAAACTTGCCCTTACATAACCTGAGTGAGTCCCAATTCAGCCTCGGCTTTAATGAAGATAGATGTCTTGCATATCAGGGCAACGCACCCTTGTTCTTATCATCCTCTAATCAAAATAGCCAGGGCATCCAAAGCAACACAAAAGATGCTAGTGTTTCATCAGTTTAATGACCAGGCAGAGGCACACAGATCTCACCCTGGGCTCATTATCGTAACCCAGTTTAAGAGCACAGAGACCACAAAACTACCGCCGTGTGCGCTGCAGAAGGTACTTCAACAACTCTTTGCTCCTGGATTATCGTAGAGCCACGGAAATGTTAAAAAGCACAAGGCCTCGGGTAGCCTCTAGGGGAACTACTGGAATGTTGTTTATCTTCAGACCACAACAACTGCTCCAGTGTTTCACAACAGGAAGGTCTGTCCTGGATCTCAGACATTGAAAGCTTAGAGAAGCAAGGCCTGAAATAACCATTCCCCACCTCCCTTCTCTTCTACCTTCTGTTTCCCCACCCTTCTGGATCCCTCCCCTGTTCAACAGTTCAGATTTAAAAAAAAAAAAAAGGGGGGGGGGTGAGGGAGAAGGGCACAGCCAAAGCTGTGACCTTGAAATAGATACAGCTTTCCAAGCAGTTTGCAGTTAACTTAATACTCTAGCCAGGATGGGACGCAGCCTGATCCAACAGGACTTTAGGGAAACTAGAAACTATGCTTTCTTTTATTGTCTTAACCTCTCGACTCATAAAAATTACCCTTCTTCTGCAGCATCTGTGTTTTTAGAAGTTCAGATGTATTCTCTCAGATCTCAGTATGAGAAAAAAGGAGAAACTGATTATGACTCAAATTCTAAATTAATAGTCAATGCCTGGTAACTGTTTAAGCTCCACATGATTTGGGGGAGTCAGTTTTAAAAAATCCTGATAAGTAGCTCCGATCTTGGACGAATGAACTAACCTCTCAGAGGAGAGATGACAAGAGCCTATATTCAGGCCCTTAAAATGGAGAGGTTGCATGGGCCTTACATATTTGCACTTCAGGGATCTCTGAGACTCTTTGGCAGAGAGCACCAAACTCAGAAGATTCTGGGTGAGTTTATTACATAACATAATGGGAGCAGATTGTTGTTGAGAAAGGACTCTTTGTATACTAAACCATGAGGACGTTCCTGAGTTCTGCACGTTATAATAGGGGAATATTGGTCTGCAATATTTACGACCAGGTCTTGTCATGTCGACTGTTTTTTTTACAACCTGTTTCAACTCAGCTCTCCTTTCCTGTGATGGAGAGAAGAAACCTGGATCCAAGAAAGATATTCTTTGGATATGCCAGGATAGAGAAGCGTTTGACCTGAAAACGGATGAGTAAATAATAATTGTTTCAGAAAATGTAGCTATTTCATGTCCAACTCCTTCCTGGAAACATTTAACCCTTAGCACTCTGGCAGGCCATAGTATAACTACTTCTGAACAAACTGACAAGTGAATCCATTCATTTATTTAGTAGATAACTAAGACACCCTGTCTTAAGCATAAAAGATGAACAATACTCACTTTTAGCTCTCAGAAAAGACACAGAGAGAATAAAAAAAGGTAAAAAAAAAAACTCTAATATCGGGGAAAATAAAATACAAATGCAAGGAGAAAGTGATGACGTAATACAGAGAAAACATAAACGATTAATTCTGGCTGTCGGTTTAAAGAAGGCCTTTGTGAAATCAGTGTGATTCCGCTTGAACCTTAAGGGACTGGTATGTTTTGATAAGAATATGAAAGTGAGTTCACTTCGAGCTGAAGTCAAAGCAACAGCAAATGAAAAAAGCTTGAAAATACGTGTGATATATATATATATATATATG
>NW_006494611.1:6822164-6834421 GCF_000325575.1 Pteropus alecto | reverse complement strand
AAACAAAGAGTAATTAGAGAGGCCATAAAGACCATTGCCCACACCTTCCCAATGCTTCCAGAAGGACTCGCACTTTCACACTGCCTTTATAGCATCTATGAAGTTGAAACATTTCCACATGTATTATTTAATATTCAACAACCTTGTAAAATAAGAATGTCTCCCATCACTTTTGGGGTAAAATTCCATTTCTTTAGGTTATCACACAAAGTCCATCAAGATCTGGATCCATTCCATCAATTTGGCCTTATCTCTAACCTCTGACCCCTTACATCTACCCAACTTTTCTTACAGCCAGCTTGAGATACTAACACTTCCTTGCTCCCAGACCTTATTACATGTTACTATTTTTGCTGGACATAATCTTCCTAATTGCCTCTAAAAGTTGGCCTGCATCAACTCTCTGAAGTCCACCACTACCATCGTTTTCTCTCACACGTCTATTGTAGCACATAGCACAGCACTCTTAGCATTGGTTTCCTGGATTTTCACTCCCACTAAGAGCTCCTCGAGGCTAGAACATTGCCCACATTAACTTCTATACCCACAGTGACTAATACAGCAGCTGATACATAGTAAGTTCTAAAATAGCATTTGTTGAATGAATGGATGTGAAATGTTAAATTTTCTGGAGCACAAAAATGACTGCTCAACTTCTAAACTTGAGCTGCAAACTCAAAGAAAGATGGTATGCAGCCGAGATTAGATCCTGGTTCTAAGTTCTACATGACTTAGTGGCAAAGGAGTATCTTAGTAGTACTCCTTTTGTTTGTCAAAAAATGTCTGAGGCCAATTTAGTGACACAGAGATTGTAATTTTGCTGTGTTGATCTCAGCTGAAACCAAGGTGTATTTGCATGAGACAGTAATCATTTAACTGCCTTCTTACTAAGAACACTAATAATTTGGCCCTTCCAGACAGGCTTGGGAACATGATTAGGAAACATTTGAAAAATGACACCCCACAGTAAAATGGAGCTTTGTGGCCTCATCCCCAATCCCAGCTCTGATCCTTTAAAACCTCCTTTAGAAATTTTTTTTTCTTTTCTTGTGTATGTTTATAAAAAGTGAGAATAAGAACACTCTTCTGAAACTACCCTTACCTGCCAAATTATCCAGTATTTATTTAGACAATAGTCGAGTCTCCGTGGTTAAAGTAAATCCAAAATCTTTCTATCAAATCAGCCAAAGGAAGTCTATATTAGATTATGTGGACAGTTATTATTCTTCTTTGCCAAATATGTAAAAACAGAAAATGACTTCATGAGTTTTGTTCTTATTTTTGGTCTTCCCATATCTTGCTGAGCCTTTATAGATAGCATTTGTCCCAGTTGATATTTTCACAGTGCCATTATTGACTAATAGAATCTCAGGTTTTGGTAGGAACCTGATCTTGGACCCTATCTATACAGTTATCTGCAAAATGGCTGTGGAATTTCTGTTTGAAAAGTCCTTTAACAGAGAACTTACTAACTCCTAAGAGTAGCTCATGCTGTCTTTGAACAACAATTTTAACTTGTGAGATCAGTTTTTCCTGGAGTTTCCACAGCATTAGTCCTAATCTATCCTTTGGAGGCACAGAGCACAAATATAATCCATCGTCCATGCCAGCTCTTTCAGATATGTGAAGATGATAAGGCAATTCTATTAAGTCTTCTGCAGATGACTCTTTCAGAGGAAGTAGTTTGTGTCACACTCCTTGAAGATTTCTGTGATTGTCAATGTCGCTCTAAAGTCTGGTCCCTAGATTTAAGACCTGCTATCTGGATACTTTCAAAAGAAACAAGATCGAGACCGTCGTATACATATTTCAACTGTTGATGTGAGCCCCACATTTCTTTCCTTAATCTTACATTTTCCATCCTGCTTTTAAATTTATCTTTCAGTTTATTCTTTCATTAAGCTCATACACTAATTATATTCTTTCCTTCACCCATGCTATTAACATTTGTAGAACACATGATAGTTCCAATAGATAAAACAGATATACAAATAAAATTGTAATACATTTGTATATAATATTTATTGAAGGTCCTATAATTTTTGCCATTGTAGTTACTCTTGGTCACTTTAAATTTTAACTCTGCCAATTCATGATTTCTCCTCTATTTTGCAAGAGTGCATCTAAGCTCTGAGAAAGCTTATGTTACATCGTGCAGAAAACATAGGCCAAATCTGTATCAGTGCAAAATGTTTGCATTTCTCTCTACCAACATCGATGTCCCTGTTCTTCACTGTCTTCTCTCCTCACTAACCCCTCTACTTGTATACTAGATCTCACCTCCTCCTGGAAACAAAAAAGATATCCTACCCTTAACATACCCTAGATTGATACTGATATCTCATAACTGCAAACCTTCTCCTCTCCCAGTCTTCCTAAACTTAGGAAATGGCCACTCTATCCTTCCAGTTACTCAGGCCAAAAGTCTTGAACTTATCTTTGACTTTTTCTCTTTTTCTCATAGCCAATATTTATTCTATCATAAGATACTCTGTCTGTCTTCCTAATACATCCAGAGCCCAACCAAACATTTGTATTAATCTACACTGTAGTACCCTGAGTCAAGTTACCATTATCTCACCTGGATTATTGCAATTGCCTCCTTACTGCAGTCTCTGCTTCCCCCTTGACCTCTATGTGCTATTTCACTCAGAACGACTAAGGTGATTCTGATCCTGTTAAAAATTAAGTCAAACCATGTCATCCCTCCACACAAAACAGTGAAAGGCTTCCCATTTGACTGAAAGAAAGAGCCAAAGCTTACTGTGAAGGCATGGCTCGACGTGACCTGGATACATGTGGCCTGCCTGACTTTGACTTCCCTTACACACTCCTAACTCGCGACACTGCACTATGCTGGCCTCCTTGGTTCCTCGAACACCATAAACACACTCCTGCTTCAAAGCCTTTGCATTGGGTATTCCCGGGTATCCCTATAGTTCTCTTTCTCACCCTCTTCAGGTCTTTGCTAAGTGAGACCTTCCTTAATTCCCATATTCAAAGTTAACCACCTCCCTCTAGCACGCTCCACCCAACTTTATTTTTCCCATGGTTCTTTCACCTTCTTAAGTACTCTTTTATTGTGTTTATTTTCCCTTCCACTCCTCTGTTCCCCATCATCAAAATGCCTTATGAAGGCCGGAATTTTTATCTGTTTGTTTTTTGTTTTTGTTTTGTTTTGTTTTAGTGTATTCCAAATTGCTAGAACAGTATCTGACACAGCCAGCATTCAATAGATATAAATATTCACTATCTGAAATCCCATAAGACTCTTACCATATGTTCCACATCATGTTCTGTTTGACATTGCCTGTTTCTGACCATTAGGCTTTTCTAGGCCCACAAGCTGCTGTCTCTAAGCTCTCCTGAAGAAATGCATGGATAATTTCTGGGTACCTTCCCTGCCTCTCTCGGGCTACAGACACTTATGAGGCACCTCTTTGGTCTTTTTTTGCACCAACATGATGCAGTACCATTCCTTGTTCAGTACTGCTCCCCTGAGTCAGAGAAAGTATTTTAAATCCTGCCAGAATCCATTCAGGAAGTAGGCTTCTGGTCAGCTATAATCTCAGATGACCTCATTTGGGGGAAATATAATACTTAACCATTAAACTCTCAACTCTTTCAAGTTAACAATTGAGTGGGGGGAGTAACTTCCTCAGAAACCATCTTCAGCTTCTCACTAGTTTGTTGTCCTCTTGTTCCCATTCCCAGAATCTCACCATGGTCAATATGAAAATCACTCTAGGCTTATTGCTTCTATGCCAATATCACTTCATGCCAGAACTTTCATTATTGATTTCTAAAGGACCCAGGCTATTGCAAGTCCCACAGCATTTTCTCTTAAAGTTTTCATCTCTGTTAGGGCTTCAAAAAGCCTATTTTGAAACTAAAAAGTCGAGCCTCTCCTCCTTTCCTGTGTCTGAGCTTCTGCAGTAACCATTCTGAGGACATGAGGCTAAAGAGAATAGCCCCAGCACCCAAGAAATTTGAAGGGGATAAATATATCAATTATATTTTTAAATCTTATTCGACTTTCCGAAAAATAGAATGGTTTGAATTCTTTGCCAGGAAAGAGGGGTTAAAAATCATTTATAATCCAGAATTCCCATAGTCTCAACCTTTAAATTTTCCAGGTCCTCCTGCTGAGGGGTCTTAAGCAATATGCTCAGAAGACCCTGTAGGATACCTTATCCTTGTATTATTAATCTCTTATCTATATGAAATCACAGGACTTATTCCTGTCTGATTTGTCTTCTATCCAGGTGAGTTAAGATAATCAAACTGATGGCTGCTGGATGGAAGAGCATTTGGGGGAATGTTGAAAAAGGTGAAGGGATTAAGAAGTACAAATTGGTTCTTAGTCACAGGGATGTAAAGTACAGCATAGGGAATATAGTCAATAATATTGTAATAACTATGTTTGGTGCCAGGGGAATCACTTCATGAATTATATAATTGTCTAACCACTATACTGTACACTTGAAACTAAATAAAACAATATTGAATGTCATCTATAATTGAAAATATTATTTTTTTTAAAAAAAAGATAATCATGTGCAAGTCACAAGAACTCCTTTGGCCCCAGGATCTCAGGTAGTGATTAGAGCACCCTGTGCAGAATCATGCCATCATGTGAACTACAGGTTTTCCTAGGGATGCACACTAGGAAGAAATACTGACAGGCCCAAGATGGTGAGGAAGAGAGCAGCTAGATCAGCTCAGAATGCATTCATATATCATGGTGCTCTGCCAAACCGAAGTGTTGACATCCTCCTGGGTGAAAAATGGAGATGCTATGAAAAAACACAGAGCAGAATAGAAAGCTATTCCATCTCTACTCATGCGTAAGCCAAGGCAGATCTTTACTGTGAAAGAGCCTTAAAAATGAAAATATTGAAATTGATACAGCATTATTAACTATTTCTTTATGGATCGATAAACTATTCAAATTAGGTAGTGTTTTCTAAGAGAATGTTGCTACTGGGAAATGTCAGGGAAATCCCAGGATTGGGGTCAGGCCAAGGGTGCATGGTCAAAGTGGGAAAGACAACATTAGGGCTCTGATGAGAGGGTGCAATAAAGGAACTGGTGAAAAGGAAAAATTTCAGTGACCGGAAGAATTAAGAGGCATCAAGGAGGAAGATTTAACCTGGAGTGTTGCTTTTATTGCAGTTCTAGCACATCTCTCCTCGGCATCCCAATTCTATCATAATCCACTGTGAGCTCAGGTAATGCAAACTCATTTTCATATCAGCAAAAGGGATTAGGCAGGTAAATCTTCAGAGGAAAAAATATCCATGATGTATTTTACAGCCGAATGCAGTATAAATGATTTTTTATCCACCCTTTTGTATTATTCATGCCTCAGCTCCCTGTCATGGCCATGAATAAATGAAATTTAACAAATGTTGTTTGGTCCACAGTGGCCCAGAATCATCCTAGAAACTGCAGATTAGCTGCAACCCATTCCAGGGCCTCATCGAGTATGAATGTGAAGGCCTTGGAGATAATCAAAATAAAAATCGAAAGATTCCCTTGGTCTTTTCAAACTTCCTTTGATAAACAAAAAAAAATCACACACCCACGATTAATGGCATTTGAAATGCAGTATGTTTCTGTGTATTTAGAACATATCTCTGCCTTGAACTTTTACAGACTCTCCTTTGAGAAATAACGTGTCAATCAGAAATCAGCAAAATTCAGCCTGTCGCCTAGTTTCGTATGGCTTGTGTGCAAAGAATGGTTTTTAAATTCTTAAAAGGCTGAAAAAAATTTAAAAAAGAAGCATACTTCATAACATGTTAAAATTATATGAAATTCAAATTTCGGTGTCCACAAATTAAGTTTCATGGGAGTCCAACCATGCTCACCGATATTGTTCATGGTTGTTTTTGCACTAAGCAGTGGAGTAGAGTGAGTGCAACATTGATCAGATGGCACACAAATCTGAAATGTGTACTATTTGACCATTTACCAAAAAAGAAAAATGTTTATCCTAGTGTAAACCAATTCCCTCTTTTTAAAGATGAGGAAAATAAAATGCAAGGAAAAGTAACATCTTAAGGTCTCACAGCTGGTGTGTAACAGGGGCAATGCTGGAACCCACCTAGCGTTCTCTTTTTTTCATTACACTACATGGCCCAGGGCCCTCCGGCCTGTAGGGTGAAAGGCAGTGATGGAGCAGGCCATAGGAACCAAAGTCACTGTTTCAGGGTTTCAGGAGCATAATCTAAAAATACTTCCTAAGATGAGGAGAAAATAAAACAAGCACAGGAGCCAATTATAAAAGTGTGTGTGGCGAATTCACTTAGGCCCGGCACATGCCCTACTGTGTGATGAGGCCAAATCACCTTCTGATCTGAACTGAATGCTGTGTGCCTTTGCACTTATTCTTACGTCTCTGTGGCAATTTAAGAGCTCACAGAAATAGGAATGTGGAACTCTTCATCTGAGCAAGGGCCCTGGGAAGAAAAAAGAGAGAGAAAGAGAGAATCTTGGAATGGGGGAGAGTCGAGCTTGGTTTTCTGCTGGAAGCTACATTTTTATTTATTTATTTTTTTCTGACTGGCACGTGTCTTCTTTGTTTTGAATAATGGAGATAATTATACATTCGAGGGATCACACTCTAAACCCCTCAGACAATTAAGAAATCTTATTGCAGGCAATCATGAGAAAATGTAAGGGAGGATTACCCAGAGAAACAATGGAAATTACACTTCTTCAAGTCCCTCGCTTAGCACAGAGACCTAATCATCATTCTCCTCTCTTTCCCATGGCCTAATTATTGATATTCCAGGCCACTCTCGGGGTAAGGCAGTGTTCTCTCCTAAACCCTGTTCATGTGAAGTCAGAGGTTTTGATGGGTCCCTCTTGGGAAATTGCTACCTCAGTGATTTTGATGACAACGTATAAGCTCGCTCCCATTTACCAGCACCTAGGAGTAGAACAAAAGCTTTCATTATATTCAGGCTGCAAGATTCTTTGTGTAGGGAGAAAGGAACCATGTAGAATATTTGCTCAATTCAACAAATATGTATTGAGCAGCTACCACATGGCAGACATTATTCTAGAAGCTGGGGATTAAGCAGCGAGAAAAATATACTCCCTGAAATATACCATAAGGGCCTATGTCTAGTCAAGCCAGGTAGATAGACAAGAAAATAAAAAATTCAAATGTGTGTCATAAGAATACGAAAAAAGTATGTATGGACTGTTTGGGGCTGCCTAGATGCTAAGCTATTTAAAGAATAAATGGAATGAACCAAGAAAAGAGGCTAGAGGAGGCATTTGCCAGGCTAAGGGAACAAGTGTAAAGCACTATAGACAAGGGAGATGATGGGTTGTTCAGAAAACTAGGGTGGGGCTGATCGCACTTCAGGAATAGGAACAGTAGGCAGGTGGATTGGAGGGTGAAGGGCAAAGGATGAGGCTGTGCAGGCCAGCTGGTGCCAACCAGGAAGATTCTTTTGAACTTTACTCTGAGGATAAGAAATGCAACCTTAACGTGAGGGTAATGCAAAGCCTCAAAATTTTCTTAATGACAATATGTGATAGGACCCCATTTGCCTCTTTTGTGTTACCACAAAATAATATCTCCTCACCAGGGACTATATATTTTGACCCACAATGCCCTCACTTTCATGGTGTAATAATAATAATAATGATAGCAATAGACAGTGCATTTTGTGTTAACATGTCCCTGGCACTGCGTTAAACACTTTACCTGAATTATTTCATGTAATCCTTATAGCAATCTGATGAAATAGATATTATTATTATTTCTAACAGATAAGGAAACTAAGACACAGAGGTTAAATAGTGTGCCCAAGAATGTACAGTTCTTAAGGAGAGAATTTAAATGTAAATCCAGTGTGGTCTGCCTCCAGAGATCAAGCTGAGCGTGGCCCTAGGAGTGAAAAAATCAAATACAGTTTCCGACTCAGATCCTCAGTGATTGTGTGATCAGAGGCTTTTGCTGACTGAATATTTCCTAGTATTTAAATGAGAAAGATGGGTTAGTAATCCCCTTCCTCAAATCTAATGTCAAGATATTTTATTTCTCATAAATGTCAACAGAAAAACAGGAGTTCAGCCTACTCATTTGACTCTTACTGTTCTTAAGCCAAGTACAGTTACAAGAAATCAACCCTATAGAAAAAATATGGTCTCTCTCAAGGCTAATTCTAAATCTCTCCTCTCCCTCACCATCACGGTCTTCTTTTGCAAGGCTTGAGACAAAAATACAGTGACAGAGTGATTTCCATAAACACATGTTGACTGTCAGTGGATCAGAAAATATAGTATCCCTGGAACTTCCCCTCAACATGTCGCTGTCATCTGGTTTTGTCTTCTTTATGGTCCATCTACAGTGACAATAATCCAGGCTCTGTTTTCTCTTCATTGATTACACTTTAAGCTGATTAGAGTGAGACTTCATTAAAAGAAAGTCAACAGCTCTGAAGAAGCAGGTGTTAAAAGCTAACAAAAAGATTCAATGTTAAAAATGGCTCAACTGTGTTTGCTGGCTTTGGAATGGCCAACAGGTCCCCGTTCCTGAGTTTACACCACTATCCATCGTATAGAATGGAAGTCGTGGTTGGCAAAAAATATCTAGAGAAGGGCAGAGAACCTTCCCATTTTAGTGCCCTCAGTTTGCCAGGGTACTGGGAACATAACTCAGTGGTCTCAGCTTCAGAATTCTTAGACTTCCTGGAACCAAAGGTTTAAAGTCTTGGCAAGCATGAGTCATGGCTTCAGTCTCTGTCTCCTTAGGAAAAAAATCTGAAGAACAAGTGATTTATGGTATCTTCTTCTTCTACAAGAGCTCTCCATCCCTTGGCCACTAAATGGACTTTGAAATATGCCCACAGGGATCCTTTATCCAAGGACAATCTCTGAGTGCTTATTATTCACTTTACTAGTGTAGAAGCTCTTTAATCATTGTCTCTGCATTTGCTTTAATCTAGAAACTGTCAATTTATTAGCTCATAATGTGCCTGAAGCTTCTCACCACCTTACTGAGAAAGATTAGTATAAATTCACAAGATGACTTTAAAAATTCAGATTGATGTGACATTAGAATATGAATATAACAATTATAGTAAGATTTAAAGTTTATTTCTGAAAAAAAATCCATATTTTTTAAGTGGAATAAGACCATTTTTAACTCCAGCAATAACAATCAAGTGTAAAAGCATTATTTATTAAAAACCTGAAGTTATCCATCCAAAAGGATTTTCAGCACCAAAGTTTTGGGAAGTTATCCAGAGCTCAATCTGAGAGATGCTTCAGTAGTCAAGAAGTAGTTAAAACAAAGTAGTTAAGAAACCAGACAAAGTTCCATAGGCTGCTAAGTGCATATATACAGACTACACACACACACACACACACACACAAAGAAGTAAATGGAGAAAGAAAGAAAGAAAGAAGAAAGAAAGAAAGAAAGAAAGAAAGAAAGAAAGAAAGAAAGAAAGAAAGAAAGAAAAAGGAAGGAAGAAAGAAAGAACAATTTAATGGAGAACAATCAGAGCATCAAGAAAAAGTAATGTTTCGGATACAGGGGTACAGGAGCCCAGGACAACATGAGACCAAAGCAGTATATGGGGCATATGCTAAAGAGAAGATGGCGTACGAGTCCTGAAAGAAAGGACTGAAATAATGACTCCACCTTGAAATAAAACTTCAGTATCTTTGGCTTCCAGATGATCTAAAGCCTGGCTACAACTAGTCTAAACTCTATAATCACTACGATCTCTACCAATGACATTCTTGATCTGTTACTATTTGTCTCTGATCTTTCTCCCTAGAGTTGTGTTATTATCAAGTAAAACATTTACTTATTTTTTTTTCCTTGCAGCGGACACCTAAAAGATTATTTAGTCCAACTCATTCACTTTGTAAATGAAGAAACCAGGCCACTGAGAGGTTAAAGTGAATTGCCCCAAATCATCCAGGTAGAGAGTACCATAGACAACTAAAATTCTGGATTTTCTAATTCCCAAACCACACTTCATTCTAAAAGCCCATTTTTCCTCTCAAATAATCATCACTTTCCTCTTAATCATAGTAGGAATTTCTAAAAGGTAGAGAAAGACTAGAGGTGATTCTCAAATTGCTGATTTGGGAACTCTATATTTGTAAAGAAGTACAAGAAATTAGAAGGAAGACAATATTATCACATTTCTTTTCAAGAGAGTTCCAACATATTCCAGAATACTGGCTTAAAATAATAGATTCTGTCTGTTCTGTCAATTAACCATTCTGTTATTCTTTTCTTACCAGAAATAGAATTTAGGTATGCAAAGGATCTTAGAGATCACCTAGATCTACTTTCTTATTTTATGAATGAGAAAGCTGAGGTTCAAAGAGGATATCTTACAAAATCACAAAATATTAGAATTTGAAAGGACAACAAATATTTAGTCAACTTTATTTTTAATTTAGAGAAATAGGGGAACTACAAAAAGTACTTAACTGTTATTAATACCTGTGTTTCCCACCACCTATCATTGACAACTGATCATATTTTGCCATATTTACTTCAAACATTTTTTTATATAAGAAATAAAACTATGCAAATACGATTGAAATAACCTAAAGTGTTGGCAACACCTAGTCTCATTTTCTTCCTTATAAATCCAGGGACAGCCTGCATTAGAAATTTGCTTGTGAATTTTTGCAATGTAATTTGTATAATTTCACATGTGCCTATAGATATCAATGGATAATGCATATCTTCTGTTAGTGCCAGGGAGTTAGGGACCCTTCAAATAAAAGGATTCTGATTTTATCTGATTGTATATTATTCTGCCTAGAAATATTCAGTAGAAAATTACTGTAAGACAACAAAATTGTAAACAAGTTCAATCTAACACACCCATTTAACAGACAGGCAGAGGGGTTAAGTGACTTGCCTCAATGGATAGTGTCACCATTCAATAAGAACCCAGGTGTCCTCTCTCCTACACCCACCTCCACATTCTGTTTTCACTAGAAAACCCCACCTGATTGTCTTTTTTCTCCTATTTTAAGTGCTGTGGATGTTTTTCTTTATCATTTGTAGAAAGCCACATTTCTCCCCTCTACTTCCATTCAGAAAAGAAACAATTCTGGGGTTGAGAAATTTCATACCAGAAACAATATACTTTTTAACTTCACACTTTGTTCTAAACAGCAGGGCAGCCATGCAGACACCAGACTCACACACCATTATGAATCTGTCAGCAATTAGAATTCTAAACCCTATTCGGTTTTTACTTGCTTCAATCAACTTGTCACTGCAGTGAGGATTATCTACTTTCTCAACATAAACATCAACCGAAGTGAGCGCAATGGCTTGCGTCCTTGGCGGAGGCACCGTCAGGGAGAATGTTAAATAGCACATTCTGCAGACAGAAGGGATCTGTGGCCTTAATGGGCCATAATTAGAGGGGGGAGAGCTACACTAGCCTTTGTGTGAGGCTTCAGAATTCTGCTCCTTAAGATTGGGAGACATTTTGGGAGATGCGAGGAGACTGCTGTCTGAGTCTCCCGTCTCATTTTCTGAGAGAGAGAAAGGAACAGAAAAGAAAATGTGTCTGTGCAATGTTTGCACTCAGACTCAAAGGATCTTGGGGATCATGCCACACAACCCTCTCATTTAAAGGATTAGGAAACAGATCAGAAGAGAGGATGATCATGGCCACTCACCACACTGCCCCCTACAGAGGAGGTGGAAAGGACTTAGGTCCTAAGCTAAATCTTTTACCCAAATTCTCGTAGTTTTCCATGGCTCCCAGTTATGCAAAAGACCAAGCAATACAGTGCAATAAGTGTGAGGACAAGGCAAACCCAAGGTGTCAGAGGCACCTAGAGAAGAGTCATTCCACATCGAATCTCTTCTGAAGATAGAGAGTATGTAAGTATATAAGTAGAAATTAATTTGATTCCTTTCAATAAACTATTTTAAAATTACTGCCTAAGGAAGTTAGAGTTAGGTGGGAAAAAACAAAGAGAGTTTGGTATCTTCTACTACTAATAATAGCTAACATTATATATTTACTTATTTAACCTTCATGAAAACTATATGAGATTAACATTATTATTTTAGCCTTTATTTTACAGACGAGGAAACTGAAGCACAGAGTGTTGCATAACTTGCTCAGGGAGAATGTTATATAGCACATTCTGCAGACGGAAGAGATCTGCGCCCTTAATGGGCCATAATTAGAGGTAATGGCAAACTAAGATTTGAATCTAGATGATCTGGCTCTAGA
>NW_006494611.1:6734904-6820112 GCF_000325575.1 Pteropus alecto | reverse complement strand
AAAAAAGCTGTCTGACTGCATTCTTTAAAAACAAGGCAGCCACTTCTAAAACAAGTGAAAATGGCTAGGGTTGCTTCTACCTCCTGAATTTAGGCCTAGATGCTATGGTGTCCTGAGTCTGTGAAGGCAGGAAGGTCTCTGTCTGTGTGGATTTTGTTATTGCAGCCAGTTCTAGTTGGTAAAACTTAATCTCAGAGGGAGAAAGAGAACTTTGGGTGTTATCTAACCAAAATTTTCAGTTTTTAAAGGAATAATTAAGGGGTCAGGAGTGAATAACTTGTCCAAGGTCAGGAGTGAATAACTTGTCCAAGGCCTACATAGTGAATCAATTGGAGAGACTGGACAAGAATCAAGGTCTTGTACATTAAATCTCTTACTCTTTCCACAATCTTGGGGTCAAAGTAGATTTTACTGTGAAGTAAATGAAGATTAAACTTCAAAATATCTCCTTTAATGGGTTCCTTCCAAAGATATGAGAGAGACCTTAGCAATGTATTCTTATGGTCACTTCCCTCTTTCTTTTTTAAATTTCCAAAAGTGAAATAGTTTAACTACATTTTGTCTCCTTCTCCATCATTCTTCCCTTCAGGTTGGGAGTTAGAATGACCATGGGCTTTTCTGGCTAAGGAGAAGTTAGGGTAGGTTAACATTATTTGGGGTTTAGTCGGATATAATTATGTGATTCCCAGTCCCTTTCAGGAAGAGTTAAGTTATTGTTTTATCTTGATGTAGGACTGGGTTCCATGAACCCTTTTACAACCAACTAGCACCAAGATTCAAAGGAGGGAGGGGGGCAAAGTTTATTTTTTATGCAGATACAAATGGGCCCTGAGGCATCTGGCACAGGAAACATGAGGGTAGTGGAGAAGAACAAGGTTTAAAATATACAGAGGCAGGAGGTAGTCTGTAAAGATTCTTCTAAATCTCATCTCATGTGTGTAAGAAACTTGATAGACATTTCCATTATCTATAATGAATTGTGAAGCTGTGAATTGTAAATGAAACTTTTCTAAACTACCAGCAATTATAAAAATACATTTCAATCAACTAAAGAAAAATCGAATTATCTATTCTCTTTATAGAAAATAATTTAAAAATGTATCATCATAGGAAGTAGTGATCAACCAGTATACTGTCAATAATGGATATGAATAAAGTATAATACAGGTATGTTAATAAAGGTATTGTGTTATTTTCTGGATTTTCATTTCTTTGTAGTAACTATCAGGTGTCTAATACCTGTATTTTTGTGTGTGTGTGTAATTAATGAAGATGTATTTTGGCATTCAAAAAATATTCATTACTGTGCCTAATTTTGTTTTTATGATATTATATTTATTTTCCTAAAGAAAGCCCCCAAGTCATATATAAGTTGCATAAAATTTGGATCTGTCCCCTGCCTGAGATTACCTCTTTCATAAGTTTTCATCAATCATAGGATTACTGAGAATGATAGGATATGTCCTGGGTGGGGTTTCTGAATCAGGAATCCATTCTTTCTGTACAGTCACTCTAGCACTATCTTCATTGGAATTTAGCAATTTAGAAGAAATTTGGAGTCTTTTGTTTGGTGTACAGGAACAGTTCCGTTTGGGTCAATTTCATTTCTAGTGACAGGAGCAAAGTCTTATAACACTGCATTATTACTCATCAGTGTTATGTTTGTATACTGCTTATCTCCAAAGCAACCAAGCCACTTAATCTCATTTGATTTTACCAAATTTATCTTCCAAATATGCACATTTGTGAACATATGTCTGGGAGACTGGTTATTCTAGCCCATTTTACAGAAGGAAAAGACTCAATCATATTGATGAATTATTAAAACTCGAACTACTCATTACCATCTCTAATATATTCTCTACTTAGAGAGTTACTGTGAGGATTAAATAAGACAATGTTTATGAAATATCTTAACCTAGACACTAGCATATGAGCTCTTGGTAAATGTTAGTTTAATGTCAGATGATTCTTTACCCGTCAGTAAACATTTGCCAACTTGGGTTCATGAAACACCCAGATGCCTGGAGGCATTTCTACAGTTCCTTGAAAGAAAATGTGGTCATAGGACACAAGCTTTAAATTTTTCTGCTCCAACATGAACCATGGATTGTAGACCTGAAGAGAGAAACTCAACACAATTTTTTTTTTTTTTTGCAGACTTGGATAGTTAGGAAACCTTATTGAGAACAAATTTCTGAGGTGATATGTCATCAGAAAACCTGACTGACTCTCAACTTACCTACTTCCCAGTTACATGACCTTGGTCAAGTTGTTTTATTTATTTCTATTTCTTTACCTACAAAACAAGGATATTAATAACTTACGGGTCTAAAAAGGAATCAGAAAAATAAAATATATGATAAATTTGAAGATATATAGACAATGAATTATTTTTGCACTAGAAAATTAAGAATAAGAACCAAAGCAAACCAGAAGATAATTTGTCTCACATTCTTTCTTCCACAAGCTGCGTCACTACTTTCCTCAGAATTACTAAGTGCAAGTAAGTGGGACACACTTAATATGATTCCAGAACAGAATGTAATTGTTTAAAGCCTGGATAATGTAGATGTAAATACATACTTGACAAAAGACAAAAAAAAAATAAGCGTTACTGAAAAAAAAAAAGCTAGGATTATCTCTCTAGCTTTTATTTTCACAGAGGGGAGATGTGATACAAACTAAAGATGATAAATATAAGTAAAAACATATCATTTAAGTAACAAATATAGTCAACAGAAAAGTGGAAATAAAATTTAAGGAGGAAAGGGAAGTATGAAGTATAGTGTATGTGAACTAAGTCTGGTTATTTCATGAATAGAAGTCAATAGATGATATTTGATGTTGACAAATCAATACATACAAATAAAAACACATTTTTCAGAGATAATGAAGGTAACTACCAGCAGAACCAGAAATAAAGCCTCGTAAAATAAGTTACCACTAAGTTGAAAGCAGGAAGAAATGAGTTGGGAAGCTACTGGTGTCCAACATAAACTCTTCTGTACCGATATTAAAGAAAAGAAACAAACAACTAAAAAAGACATATTTTTGTTTATCTTTGGTAGCATCAGGATCACCTCAGATATTCAACATTGCTATTAGTAAGGATTTTACTTTCATCTATCTCTTTTCTTTATTCTATACCTATATTGTCCAATAAGATAGCCACTAGACACATGTGGCTATGAGAAATTAAATTAATTAAAATAAAATAAAAATTTCAGTTTCTACATCTTATCTGCTATATTTCATAGCTAATGGCTACTGTATTGGACATCCTAGAATTATGGAATTTTCCATTATTGCAGAAAGTTCTATATCCTCATTCTAAGCAATCTCATTCACATTTGAGGTTTTACCTACCACTCCTTGACCTTTATCTGTACCCAAACATGCCGTGTCCTGAGCAATTGTCTTCACATGTAACAGGAATATTTCACTTGATGTCCCATAGCCCTTTATACTCAATTTATCCAAATCTGAACACATTGTATTTCCTGTGAAAGTCATTTTTACTTCCTATATTCTCTATCTCTATTGTTGGAATCATCATCTAAAAAGTCACGAAAATCCTATGGCGAGTCTCTGCTACTTGCCGCTCCCTCCCTTGAAGCTGACAGTGGTCAGCTCATCGCTTCTTCCTTTCACACTTTTTCTGGCCAGAGTATCTACCAGGTCATCATGTTCTGCTTATTCTAGGTGCGGCCCACACTTCTGCTAACTGAACTCTGCTCTAAAGCTGACGAGTTCCTGACTGGCACTCTGGACATCACTCAGCTAGTTTTCTTTATGATTTTTTTTACCCAAGTAAAATGCCATTCCTCACTTTCTGTAGCTATGATACATTCTGAGTGTTGCTATGTGTTTTGATGTAACCACAACAAAGTCTGGGGAATAAAAAGCTTTTGATAAAATGAAAAGACTATTTCTTTCTCAAGTCAGCGAGGAGGCCTATGTTGGTCTGCTGCTTTGTAAAACCAGACTACAAAGAAGCAGTGGTTTCACAGAAGCTTAAATGTGTGCCACTGAAATGAGTTGAAACCAAAAGACCTATGGCATTAGGATCATAAAATACATTTACTAATTGCCTAATATATGTAAAGGTCTGTGTTACAGGAGAAATTGGGTTTCTTCAAGAAATCTATAGTCAATCAAGAGAGAAAATAGTTTAACAGCTATCTTTAATATAAATCAAGTTGTGGATTCAGTAGAATGACCAGCTCAACATCTGTTTCAATCTTGTTCAGTTTCTTCATTTATGAAATGGAAAGTAGTTTTGAAGTGGGACATTAAGGAGGAATTTCTTTCACCAGTCTTTCACTAGAACCATGGAGTAGGTGCCACAGCTGTCCAGTTTCAGGTGATGTGTTGTATCATACAGAACCATTTTTAAATCAAGTTCAACAGCTTTTCCTCAGTCCATTGACTGTAGGGAACTTTCCACAAAACCATAGGTATGGGCAGCTTAGGCTGCATTACCACTTGTTGGCCTATGGTCAAGTGCTTAGGGTCTACTAGGGCCCAGTAGCAAATCAAAAGAAAAAAAATGTTATCTATGAGAATACCTTTGCTAAAATCTTAAGGTATATCCAGGGACTCACCTAAAGGGGCTGGCCAAAGTTTCCATTCAGGATCTCCATCTGCCACAGATACTTCAAGCACCATTGGATCTGCTGGATATATAGCCCATGATAAAGTAACCTGTACAGCAGCCTGAACCTGCTCCAGATCCTTCTCCTGTTCTGTTCTTCTTTCAAAATTAGCAACCTTTGAATTACTTGATCAACGAGTTCAAATAGCAGACCCAAGTGAAGTATATGTTGCCTTTGAAACCTAAAGACCCCCATAGGCACTGTGGCTTTCTTTGTAATAGAACAGAATTTTCTAACTGCCTTAGGAGGTATATCTTGACATGTCCCAGACTATTGATATTGTAGAAAAGTCATCAGTATGACCTTTGGTGACAAAAGCCCTAGAATTTGGGGTAGATATATTTCTATGCATGTGTCACACAAGTGTTAGAATACTTGCTACTGTTCACCTGGTTAAATTAACATGATATCATCAGTGAAATAGACCAGTGGAACAGAGAGATGATCAAGTTCCATGCTGACTGGAATAGAACATAGGTTTTGAAGGTTGATATAACCTTGAGTGTATCTGTGGTCCTGACAGCTGAAATCAAACTGCCTCTGATGATCTTTAATTACAGGTAAAAAGAAAAAAATAAAAATTCATCAGATCAATAACTTGCATACCAGGTGCTAGGGAATGAAAATGTATTGTTTTTCTCAAACAAAACAGACACACATCTGGATCAATAGCTGTAGTTGGAATCAACACCTGATTAAATGAGCAATAATTCATTCTCATTCTGCATTGTTTCTAGACTTATAACCAAATTCAGCTTTTTACAAGTAGCTAAAAAAGTGTGATTAATGGAAGGTATAATATACTCCAAAATAATTGTGAGGTTTTGCCAATTTATACCAATGAAAAACTGGAGAACATGTATGGGAACTGATCCCAAGGGGATTATTTCAAGGTGGAAGAAATATAATGTTGGAGTAGATAATATTTATTGATTAGAGGAAATTGATGTATTCTGGATAATTTCAAAGGAAGAAGAAGGATAAAATAGATAAATTTCCAGGGAGGAAGATTTGGATGCAATATTCAGAAAAACCTTCTACTTGATACAGCTGCCTAGCAGTAGAATTGGCTGCTGTGGAAAGCAAGGGATTCTCTGCCTTGGGAATGTTATTGCAGAAACTGTCTATATCTGCTGTGTGTTTTGGTTGAGCACATTCCTGTAATAGGTAGGAGGCTAAACTAGATGACCTTTAAGGTTCCTCGCAATCTCAGAATCAATGATTGCATAGAGTGAGCAGAGAACGTGAAAGGAAGGAAAAGGAATTTCTGAGATGAATGTGGTAGACATTGTGGACAATATGTGAGCAAGAATGTGGTGGTTTAGAGAACTTGATCCCAACATATTCTCTATCCATAATGCAGCATCATGATTTTATATATATATATATATATACCCAGCAACTATGATACATTGATTTAGATGAAATACCTTTCCCTGGAAATAGAGATATACAGAAAGAGCAGTGGGCCAGAAATAGGAAATTAGATGCTTTAGAATTTAATTCTAGTATCGCCAGAAATTCACCATATACTATTTGAGTGGAATTTCTTGCAAATTCCACTTTCGTTCACTAAAAAGGAGACTTGTGAGATGTTTACTAAGAACTTCTTATGATTGAGTATAAAATAGTTCATCAGATACAAAATCCAGGCTCAGGAGCAAGCTCATGACTTTGTCTCTTAAATTTCACAGTGATTGCATCCCTGAAATGAAATATAGCTCACATTTTTTTGGTTTTGGTTTTGAGGCTAAAGTGGGGGTTTAGGAGAGGATATCATAATTCCTCCTTGTGGCTACAGAATTATCCTAAGGGGTTGCTCCAACTGAGTAGAATAAGTATTGATCAAGTCTCCATCACCCTCAAGACCACAAAAGGAGTTATTCCTTAGCCTCTGAGGATCTGGTATCTCTGGAGAAATCAGGAGACCTGACCCCCTACCTCCCTTCAGAGCACGTTGTAGGAGGTGCAGACCAAAGGTGAGTTTACACATCAGTGACTAAAGCTTCCTGCCACTAAGCATAAGAAGTCACTCATGAGCAGCGTCCCTAAACCACAGCTACAGGATGTGGGCACAAACCCTTGTATAATTGTTGGCCAAGAGCCAATGAGCATTCATCCCTGTGCAAATACTTGGGCTTTTTTGTTGTTGTTAACCTTTGAAAACCACAGGTATTAGCCTCTCTCTTTCTTTCCCTTGGCACGAGTCATCTTCTTTTCTCCAACTTGGTTTCTTGTGTGTAAAGAATTTCTGAGGAACTTTTAAGCCTAAATTTAATACTTTTGTCTGCCCCTCTCCTGCCCCGCAAAATGCCAAGCAGAGGTAAATCCACCTTACAAAATATCTGCTGGCTGTCCTGGCTTCCGCAGCTTTGTTTGGGCTTTTTGATCAGATAGAAAATCAGAAAGCTCTATGAGTGACCTTAACCTTTATGAAAATACAGGACATTTCTGGAAATTCCCTTTAAACGACGTGACCTATTTTTTTCTCACCTCAGAATTAACATAACAACTATGAGAATACTGATTTAGATGACATGCTTCTTCTCGAAAGAAAGATATATAGAAATAGCAGTGGACCAGGAATAGGAAACTGGGAGCTTTCGGATCTAATTCTAGTATTGCCAAAAATTCACTATCTGCTTTTTGAGCAATTCCTTTCCACTTTGTAGGTCTTTGCTCTGTGAAATAAAAACACTGGATTCGATGGTTTATATGCTTCCTTAGTCTCATAGCTCTCTCTGTGAATTGGCTTCCTTAGTAATGCTTCAGCAGAGAATGATCCTCATGGCAAAAGATCCAAACATGTAAGGTCTCCTTTATTTTCTGCTTCAGAGGCTGGCCAAAAGGCAAGCATCGAAAGAGGCCTTATTGCCCACTAGGAGGTCAGGCATGGTGGTTCTTGACCACTCCTCTTCTTATAAATGGTAGAGAATTGATCCACCTTGCTTGTGTATTCAAATGTTCCCCTCTTCTTGATATGAAAACCCAAGCTGAACCTACTCCAGCATCAGAATATTTTTAAATAAAAGAGATGGCAGATAGACATTACAGGGTTTCTAAGTCCACAGAAGGAGAATTTCGTAACCATCAGAGATGCCCAAGATGTATCAGAAGACTGTCAGCAAGCTGTTGATAGAAATGTTCAAGAAGTTCTGAAAAGAGACTTATTGGGGATTTTCTAGTGGAAATTTCAGTATGAGATAAAAAGAATAAACTCAAATATATGGTGAAGGGAGGAGACGACTTTGAGTGGTGAACATACAATGCAATATACAGATGATGTGTACACTTAAAATCTATATAATCTTATATAACCGATGTCACCCCAATAAATTTAATAATTAAAAAAAAGATTAGATAAAAAAGATGACTGACTATGACATTTTTATGATATGCTTTGTACTTAACACCTCTTGTATCTAATCCTATTCTCAATCGAATCTATGATGCCCCTTTTGGAAACTTTATTGGTATAGTTCCGATAATAGTCTAAAGAAAAAGCCCAGGTTCACATATAGGTTTCCTGATTTGTGGATGTTAGCTGAGCTTAAAGATAAGGACCCCAAGTGAGAACCCCAAGTGTCAAATGAGAAAATGATGGTCGGTGGGCCCACATTAACCAAAAAACCATTCCCTGAGAGAACTGAATTTAGTTGTTGCCTTTGGTTGTTGCCTCACTTTCTGCTGCAAAAGTCACATCACTCTACAGGCAGGTACTAAAAGATTTTTTTTATTTAATAAAATAATTTAATCTCATTTTATTGAGTCCTCACAAAACCTCTATGAAGAAGGCTGAAGAGGTATCATTGTCTCTATTTTGTAGATGAGGAAATTAAAACTTAGGAAAGTGAAGGTAATTTTTCAGGGTCTCACATGATTGATTCAAACAAAAAAGAATCTAATTATTTAATCAATAGCAATAATTATTTGAAGAATCATAAAAATCATAGGTTAAAGGACTACATTAGTCATCTCTTTAGCAATCCTTTTCACAATATCCACTTTATCTGTCTCTACTTGAACACTATTTCAAGAAGCAATCCATGCCATTTTTTGACATTTCTAACTGTAAGATTATTCTTATCTTAAATTACCCTTTAAATTCTTGTATGCTCTCATTTTTTATCATAACCCTGCTTTCTAGATCTCATATGTTACTTTATCCCACAGAACAGCCTTTGTAAAATGTGAAGATAGTTCTCCTGTCATTTGAGTTCACTCTTCTACATACTAAACAGCTTTGGTATCATTAACTGCTTATCCTATTGTTACAGACTGGACCTCAGGGCTGAGAGACATCTACCTCCTCTCATCTTTTCTGATTTGATTCCATTGATGATGCACTGAGTCCTTTAGAAGGTCATTTGGGAACAGTCCAGCTTGGATTACAAAGGGGACAACTATGCAGAGAGAAGTCAATTGTCAGGCTGATCCTTAAATGGTAACTCAAAAGAATGGGCTGGACATCTCAGAGGCGTCTGCCAACAAATGCCACTATCTTGAGGCAAATAGAGATTTTTGGGCAGCAGTGTTATAATAATTTGCCAATTATATCTACTTCAGAACCACTGCCAAAACAATCTAACGACTTTTCATTCCACTACTGTTGACAGGACAGCTAAGAATTTCAACATTTCCTTTTACAGTATGAATAGAAGTTTCCTGCCTTGGGGACTGTAACAATATTTGTCATCATAGGGGAAAAAAGTGGGTGCTGAGAATAGGAAAGAGAGGGAAGGAGAAAAATACTTATGGAAGTAAACAGAGACAAAATAAAGTTTATTCAAGGCTTGGGTTTTGAATACCTGCATCGAATTGATGTTTGTGAATGTATCAGAGGACAAATCTTTGGAACTGAGGAAGTTTTTCAAAGGAAAGACTTCAAAAATAGACTCCACATGAGCAAAAAAGTAATATTACCTGAAAATTTGCACTTGAGTATTAACCAAGGTGTCTCAACTTTGGGTCATGGGACATGAAAAAAGTTGACTATAATGTTTACAGTGTTCAACATTCAAAACTTTTTTTCAAAAGAAATTAAAAATAAAATAAAATTGAAAAAATTAAAAACTAAAAGAAACTTGAAGAGATGATAAAAGATGAGATAATCTCCAGAGTTCTTCAAAATTAGATTTAAGTCAAGGAGAAACAAAGAGGAAATAAGAGAAAAGAGTAATGAAAACAGAACGAGTTAGACAGTGTTTTTGAAAACACACTCCTTAAAACTCTGTGGGATCCACAGACATTCCACAGGAGGCCTCTTTGAGACCTAAAAAAGAGGAGACCAGTGGCATTCCTACCTCCATTTCGCCATGGTGGTCTTACTTCTATCTGTTTTACATATTAAGTATCTACTAAAAAGAAAGGGTCTGCTATTGGGAAAAAAAAAAAAAAAAGCTTAAACAAAAAACTGCAAAAGGAAATGAGCCATTGAAAATTCTTAAGCAAGGAGTGATATGATCAAATTGTGCTTTAGGAATCTGGCAACTGAGAGCAGGATAGATTACAAGAGGGTGAGCCTTGGAGCAAGGATACCAATTAAAAGGCTATGACCTCAAAAAAATAAAAAATAAAAAATAAAACAGGCTATGGCCATTATTCAGGTGAATAGAATAGAAAAATCGATCTAATAATATACCTGTAAGAATGGAAAGAAAGAGTATATAAACAATTTTGAAAGAATAATGAACAATTTGACATCTGAGCATTGTGGTACAATGGTAAGTCACATACAGATGCAGTACTGCTGTGGTCTAAATGTTTGTGTTCCCTCAGATTTTATATGTTGAAATCCTAAAGCCCAATATGATAGTAGTAAGAGGTGAAATCTTTAGGCAGTAATTAGGTTACAAGGGCAGAGCCCTCATAAAAAAGAGCCCTTATTAAAAAAAAAAAGTACAAGAGAACACCTTTGCCCCTTTGCCATGTGAGGCTATAATGAGAGGGCTGTAATCTCAGAAGAGTACTCTCACCTGACCATGCTGGCACCCTGATCTCAGAATCCCAGCCTCTGGAACTGTGAGAAATAAACTTAAGTTGTTTATAGGCACCCAATCTGTGGTTTTTTGTTATAGCAACCCACACAGACTAAAGTAGATACTATATGGAATGTATTTTGCAAGGAATTTAAAGAAACGTAAACTGATGGATTTCAAGGATGATGACTGGGACCATAAAAATGCCACAGAGAAATCCAGAAATTTGAAGATGCTGAATGTGAGAGGCCATTGGAACACTGATATAGATGATAAGCATACACAAATGCAAAATTGAATCTTGAAGAAATATCAAGGATGCATATATGGATTTGGAAGTCATCTTCATTAAAAAGGGTAGCTAAAATAATACAGACAGTGAGACGCCCAATAAAGGAGAAGATCAGGATCAAAAAGCTAAAGATCAAGACCTGGAAAATGCCTACATTTAGAGGACGAGGAACAAGAACCCAGAAGGTCTGCCCTGAGTTTATGATCAGGTATTCATTTGATATTATTTGATGGGCTTAGGAAAATTTATTTTCTGGTTTTAGAAAATTTGATTATACTTATATGAGATCTGAAATGTACATCTATCAGACTAATCAAGCTTTTAAATTTTCTAAGATACTAAATATTCAAAATCATGTAGTATCATTTAAAAGTAGTTAATTGTTTCAGTCTGAAAATATGATAGGCTGAACCAGAATCTTCAATAATGATATATCTGTAGATGATGTACTTACACATCAAAAAGTGTCCTAAAAACCAATACTCCCACGGGCAAGGGAATAGCCAAGTTTGTTACGGTTTCCAATGAATGACATCAGCCCCATGTAGGTTTCAATCAAAATAGGTTCAGTTAACACCATCAGTCTCTTTTGTCTTTCAGATCCGCTTGGATTCTTGAGGGCATTCTGGATAGCTGGAACAAGTTTAGATGTGAACCCAGACAACTGAAGAGGAAAAGAAGGCACAGAGTTAGTGAACACAGATTAAGTCCAGAAGAACCCCATTCCCAGCCAGTTCTTACAAAAGTTGACCACTCTAGAGGGCTGCAGTTATTCTTCTTAAATAGAAATCATTTCTCAGAATTGTTAACATTGCTTCTGCTAGTCTTTTAATAAATTAATCAGTTAATAAATTATGTACATAAAATCATCTGCTTGATCTTGTTTATTTTTTATTATTCATAATTTGTAAACACATTAAGAAGCTGGTTTCATAAATTTGCTGATAGTCTATTAAGAATCAAATACCTGTTGAGTGTTCCTGAAGATTTAAATACAAAGAAGATATAGTCTCTGCCATCAAAGAAATAACTCTGTAATAATCTAAGAAATGAACTTATAATGATTATACAAAGTTCACAAAAATAAATAGCAAAAAGAGGCACACGATGCTAAAGCAGCACAAGAGGGAGAAATCATAAATGGTTAGAAAATAGGAATGACTAAAAGATGACTCGAGATAACCCTTTAAGGGTTAATAGGGTTTCAACCAGTGAAATTGGGTTAGAGAGGGCCCAGCTGACAGCTGATATTTATTCTAACCCAGTATTCTTTCCACCATTTGAGATTCTTCTTGGAATATGAGCACTTTCATTTTCCTTTGGAAAACCACCCTCTTCCATTTAGCCCAACTAGTTTAAGTGGAACTGACTTTGGTACATGAATCAAGACTAACCAATCCAAGGAACCCATTCTTCTGGGTAGAGATTGGTTCAGGTATAGGCGCATGACCAAAGTAATTGTGAAATTGATAGAATACAAGCTTAGAGGTATTCATGATCATTTTTGTGATACATAGTGAGAATGTGACTGAGAGTGAAGCCAACAGAGGTGAAAGAACTAAGATATGGAGAGTGATAAATTCTTAACAAAGGTATTTGAATTACTAGATCAGTCTACACTAAACTTTTAAGTTAAATGAATGAAAAAAATTTTCCTTTCGTCAAGCCAAGTCAAATTGATAAGTCAGGGAGCATTTCAAACAGAGATATAAACAAGTAAATGAATTGAGAAAGTTCATATCTTTGTATTTCTAATAAACTCTTTTATATCAATTATCTCATTCCAATATAAGTCTATCATGTAGGTAAAGGAAGATATAATTATTTTCATGTTAGAAACAAAGGCTCATAAAGGTAAATGACTTACCACAGTCACTCCACTTTCTGTATCATAATAAAAAAAAATACATTTGGAATAAGAGCCTACTTATAGTGAGATCCAAATCTGTTTCCTAGGAAACTGGATCACAAATCTAAATTAAATCTCTTAGAGTATATTTGAATATCAATCCAAATTATTAAGCATACTATATAAGTTATCTTTCCCATGTCTCCATTAAATAGTCTTTGTTTTAAGGGACTAAATAAGAGTGATAGTTCAATAAAGAAGGAGAAGCCTATAGTCTTTCACCATAATCCAGTTGTCTACATAGGTTTTATCCTGGATGCTTAATTCTATACCAAATTTCCCTTGGGCAAACTACTTCTCCATATTAGGTTTAGTTTCTTTACTATTAAGAAAAAAACTCTAAAATTTAGAATTTAGAATGTAGCTATTATTATTAGTTGACTTAACCAATAAGAAAGAAAAAAGGAAAGAAAGAAAAAAGAAAAAGCCATGCAAATGCAACTTCTGTAATTTACTAGTTGTGTGACATTGTAAATTCCCTTCCCCTTTTTTGAGCCTCAGTTTGCTCTCTTGAAAAGAGGTCTTAAAATCTATGTGTTTTTTTTTAGCTAATATCAGAAAAAAAAAATTAGTGGCTGATGATAAGACAACACAGAGTTTGCTAGAGCACCTCAATATCTGTGGGTTTTTCAGAATAGCCTAAGGTATTTGTCCTTCTACTTTTCTTTAAAGTAATGTTTACCTAATTGGATAATACAAAAACACTAATTTAAAAAAGCACACTCTGCTGAGGTTAAAAGATCTAACAGACAAGTAGGGTTTTTGCTTGTTCTCCATGAGTTTCATGTATAGCAGCAAAGATAGACCGAAAGTACCTCTTATTACCAGTACCAGCATCTTCTTTAGACCTTAGAAGGGATCTAAATATTGGTGTTAGTAAATTAACCAAATATAGTCAGTCACATAGGCAGAGGATTCTGGAAGGAAGGACATCCTTCATTTCAGTGAACTCTACCAGTGCTTCAGTTAACTGGATAAGAAAAGCAGAAAAAAGAGTTCTTTCTTCAACTTCCAAAAGAGGAAAAGCAAAAACAGAATAATTTCCAGGTTTTGATAACTATATTTTAGTTATGTAAGTTGTTAGAAGGGTTTAAATAACAGGTATATGAAAAGTCTACTATATTTGCAACTTTTCTGTAAGTCTAAAATTATTTCAAAATGGAAGGGTTTTAAAACCTAAATTTAAAAATTCTAAATATTAGTTCCCCAAGATTGTTGAAGTTTTCAATTAATCAAGAAGAAAAGTTTAAAAGAAAAACAGGTACGAGAGAACATTGCCACTTTGTTTTTCTTATCTCTATATTTTTAATATAAACTTCTATCAAAATTATACAAGCATTAGTAAATTTTCATTAATATTATGTATCTGTCATGAATTACACTGAGACAATTAAATTCATTAATTTTCATCCAATACAGTTAAATAATTTTTATTTTTTCTCATTTTTTAAAATTTTTCTGAAAAATTCCACTGAATAGATTCTTTCCTTTGCAACTTTTACAACAAAAATTTGATTTTTGTCCATTTTAAATTTAACAATTATGTTTTCTTCTGAGGGCATTATTTTTAATATTATTATTTTCCTGAGTGTGATTTTAGTTGTTAATTTTGTATTTAACTCTATTAAGAATAACTCTCATCAGGCCAAATTTTACTTCTTAATGTCAAAAATAATATGTGATTTTTTAGTTTGTTTACCAGCTATATGTGTACCCAGTGCTATGTTGTTTTAGCTGCTTTAACTTTCCATGTTTATATGAATTATTACTATTGGTACTGTGGACTAACTTTCTGTGTCACTAACAGATGAAAGGCCATCTAAAATCATTCAAGAAATATTGATGAAGCAGCTACACTCTACTCCAAGTACGTTCTAAGTACTGTGAGTAGACAAGTAAGAATCCTGCTCTCATGGAACTTATATTCTTGTGGTCTGAGACAAAAAGTAAAAATAGATACAAGCGATTTTGGTAGTGAAAAAGATCTAGAAGGAAAAAAAAATATGGTAAAGAGATACAGAGTAATGAGACTGAGGGTTACTTTATTTATATATCATATTCAGAGCAAGTGTTTCTGAGGGAGAAAAACTTGAACTGAGGCCCAAAAATAAAAAAGAGGCAGTCATTTGGAGAAGGTATTCTAGGAAGAAAGTAACAGCATTGCTAAGGCTGTGAGGTAGGAATGAGCTTAGTTTATTTAAACGCCACAGAAAAGGTCAGTAAGACTGGATTATAGTGATCAAAATGAAGAGGTCAGAGCACTGGGCATGAAGAATCTTGTGGACCATATTAAGAACTTTGGATT
The DNA here is from genome assembly GCF_000325575.1 of Pteropus alecto. Taxonomy (NCBI): domain Eukaryota; kingdom Metazoa; phylum Chordata; class Mammalia; order Chiroptera; family Pteropodidae; genus Pteropus; species Pteropus alecto. The sequence goes on along the minus strand of NW_006494611.1, from coordinate 6,804,970 downwards.
GAAATGATTGTAAAGACAAGTTTAATGTCTCAGTTTTAAAAAAGAATTCCAGCTGCTATTTAGAGAATTTACTGTCAGGGGAAAGAATAGAAGCAGGAAGATGAGATGAGTTTGGAGGTCACTTCAGTAGTCCAGGAAAGAGGTGGTGTCTTGGACCAGACAGTGGAGAACATAAGAACTGGTTGAATTGGGAATACTTTTTCAAGGTAGAGTAACAGGACTTGCTGATATGATTGAATATAGAACAGAAGAATTGAAGATGACATCTAGATTTTTTGTCTGAGCAATTGGGTAGATGGTGATATCATTAATGAGTTGGAAAAGCCTATGGGAGTAGGGATTGGAGGTGGTAAGGTGTAGAGATCAAGGATTCCATTTTAGATGTGTGTTGTTTTAGATGTCTCACCAGTGAGTCTCTTAGAGATTTATAATAGTCAGCTAGATACATGAGCGTGGAACATGAAGAAATATACAGATGAAAAGTCCATGTTTACAGTTAAAAATTCTATAATAATAACTATAGATCCAGAAGTCAAGAACAATATTCATAAAGTAAAGTTAATAGCCTAAACAAAATAGGCTATAAGGCAGGGGTTAGAAATCAAAAATTTCAGAAAACTTGTTGAACAAGATTCTAGGCACTAGGGGAAATCAATGCACAGGGGATCTAATAGGTAAACTGAGGGTTCAAGTGTTCCAGAGATTTGCCCAGTACCAAATAGCTAGTATGCAATTGAGCAAGTTCTTAGACCTAGGTCTCCTAATTTGAGTCCTAAAGTCTTCTTTTCTATAAAATACTGCTATTATGAACTGTAAAATTCTAATATTTAGGAAAGGATTCATGTTTCTTGTTTTCAAAAGGGAGAGAGAAAAAAATCAGACTCAGTAATTACCAAACCCATGTTCCTTAGAACACTAGATTTCCTCATAGGGTGGGTGACCATATAATTTATCATCCAAGCCAGGATTCTTTTGAAAAGAAAGGAAGTGTTATTAATAATGTTGGGAAAACAGATTCCTGAGGGTTTGGAGCAAGGGTGTGGAAGAAAAGGAAGAAGCTAAGCAGGTAACCTGCTTCAGTTCCTGAAATTACATCAATTAGAGTTGCTCTGTTTTTATCAGTTTTATATATTTGGGGTCTGAATAAGATTTTATTTTAAAAAGACTTTAACATTTTTTTTGAGAAACACTATACTAAGCTTGCCTAGGAACCTCAAGCTCTGACTATTCAATCCACAAAGATCTATAGTGCCCACATTTCTATTCATCTTTTAAAACCAAGCTCAAATCCTCTCTCCCACAAGGCCTTCTCACTCTAGGCAAAAGTTATTTTTTTATTCTATTACATTTCATGTATACCTCCACTCAAATATTTTATCCAGTTTTCTAAGAATTAGAGTTACAAGTGTGGCTGGCTGTCAATACAACTAAATCAAGGTTTCTTCGCCTTGGGACTATTGCTATTTGGGGCCAGATAATTCTTTGCTGAAAGGGAGAATGTTCTCTTAAATTTAGGATATTAAGCAGCATCCCCAGCCTCTACTTTCTAGATACTAGTAGCACCCTACCCTAGGCATGACAATTAAAATTATCTCCAGACGTTGCCAAAGGTCTTCCAGAAGCAAAATGATCCCCTGTTGTGAACTACTGAACTAAAGAAAGTATAGCATGATGTAACATGAGAATCGAGATCAAACAGATCTGCTCTTAAGTTTCAAATATGGCATTCACTAGCTGTATGACTTCGGGCACGTTATGTAACCTCTCTGAATTTTATAGCTCCTTTTCCATTAAAAAAAGCTATTAATAGCACTGAACTCACATGCTGTGAAGGTTAAACTAACTTTAATAAGTAAAGAGTTTGTATATAAGCAATATGTGTGTGTACGCACACACTCATGTATTTCAGGAAGGGTTAGGGAAGTGAAATTCAATGAGGCTAAAATTTGGAGTCATATTGCAAAGGCCATAAAGGAAGCCTATGCTAATAATCAATAAATATTGTCAATAAATCATTGATATTATCATCATCACCGTCATCATCATCATCATCATCACCAAACTATGATTTCCTAAAGGCCAAGTACAATTCACCGTAACACTTGGACCAGATGCCAACACTCTCTGGATTGCCAACACTCTCTGGATTGTCAACACTCTCTGGATTGTCAAAATGCCTTTTCATAGATCAATAAATATTTGTCAAATTAGATTACTGAATGCCTCCCCACTCTTCATCATAAGCTTCAATTCATGAGAATCCTCTGTGGTCTCAGAATCTAAGTGCTGGAAAGAAAAAGTTGATACTATTGCATACTCAATAAACTTGGCATTTTATTAGAGTCGGATGCAATTTATTTGTAGTCATTTCTGTGAGCCCTCTAAAAGTAGGAGGGCCAGGAAGACGGAACAAGCAGTACATTGAAAAAGAGGCAGACAAAAGGCCAAATCTCCAAGGCTCTTGAGGTTTCAAGCACCTGAACTCAATCTGTGTGACAGGAACACAGTGTCATCTGATATGAATGCCACCAGCCACATACTTTTCTCTAAAAGCTTTTATACACCCACTCCTGGCTCCTACTATTATTCCAGTCTCAAAAACAAAGGGTCAAGTTTTAACAACTCCGATTACATAGGGGCTAGGCGTTGGTTAAGGTAGGCATAGTAGTGTGTGTGTGTGTGTGTGTGTGTGTGTGGTGTGTGGTGTGTGGTGTGTGTGGTGTGGGTATGTGTGTGTGTGTTGGGGGTAGAGTAAGGAGTGTTGAATATTCTTCTTCACTTTACAACAATTATTTACCCACTGAGTGGCTGGGCTCCTAGTTTGCTTCAGGTGCTGTCTGCCAGGAGTTCACTGAGCAGAGTCTCAGTTTTCCTTATTACAACCATCACTTGTTTCCTGTTTACACTGAGTAGAGACCTGGTTTCATGCCTGCAGGCCCACATTCCTCAGCTAAGCAGATTTTTTAAGCCTTCGGGCTATGTATTTCAGTCTCTCTATGTGCTCTTGCTAGCACATTGCTCAGCATGTAGTATTCAATGCCATGTAGGTATTCTATGAATACTTGTTGAATTGATGTGAAGAAAAACCAAAGGGCTAAAGATATAAAGTTTTATTTGATTGCTAAAATATTGGTTCAATTCCATAATTCCCTTGAAAAGAAAGTTAAATATACCAGAAGAGAATAAAAAGGGAAGTCTGCAGATAACTTTGATTTGGCTGTAGAGTTTCCATAATACATTCACTATTACTCACCAGCTCTGAACTCAGTCACTAGTCACTCTCTGCAAGACTATCCACACACTCCAAGAACCCAGTGAGGCAATAATTAAAAGAGGGCAGATAAGGCGACAAGTTGCACATATAAAGAGGATTAAACAATTGAGGATATTTTCACCTAGTCATAATATATAATGTCATATCACATCATATCATACCAGTGTATATGAATACACACACAGAGTTCCTTCAGGTTTATATCAATTTTTCTGCACATCAGAAATTGTTTGGGTGTGAAAACAAAAAGCCATTTTATTGTAATACTTTAGTCAATTAACTTAATCACTCTAAGCATCCTCATTTTTAAAATGGAGATAGCTATCTTGATCTCACAGGGTTTTATTGGTTGAATTACATGAAAACTTTAATAAATAAATACAAAGTATAATTACAAAATATTACATGAGATTATTTTTATGTCTCGTAGTAATATAATACATAATCAATGCCAAAAAATCTATTATTTTCTATTTTCACAACTGTTTTATATGAACAATGCAAAGAATGTGCATGTACTGATTAGAAAATGTTGGTGAGGCTTGGAGATAATCAAGAATGTGTGGAAAGAGACCATTTGACTATCATATTTGCCAGAGTTAGAATGTATAGTGAGATGGATTAAGAAAATGTATTTTAACATAGTGTTGCATAATTCTGATAGTGAGTTTTTAGATCAATGAGACTAAGAGATAGTATAAATTAGAATTTGAATGCAGTAATATCCATTAATGTTTTTCACTAGGGTACCTTCCTAACTAAGCAACCCGTGGTTCAGCTTTGACACAATATTGTATGATCTGAAACCTCTGTCACCAGCTCAACTTTCTCTCTTAAGCTTCAGGTGAAAATTTCTAACTGCCTGACAACCAACTCAACCCCATGTTTTATGGACATTTCAAGCACAACATGCACTAAACTGAATGTCCAAACCTAATCTTCTTGTAGTTTTCTCCTTTGGAATTAATGAAAGGAGAAACAATGTCATATTTGACATCTTTCTCTCCTTAATCTACTATGTCTTGTCAGTTACCTTCTTTCATTGAATCTATATCCTGAATATCTCAAAATGTCTTGATCTTTTCTCCATTCCTACTGCCCCTTAATTTAAGCCCACATACCTATTATTTGAGCTATTAAAATTATGGTGGGGAATTAATAAGATTAAACTCCAGCTAAACTGAATTACTGTGTCTAAGAACACACCTTGTACCTTCATGTGCCTCCCCCCTCTCTTCATTTAATCCAGACTTCTGTTTTAGTCAATTAGTATTCATTTAAAAACCTTTGCATTTGTTTCTGCCTCCACTATTAAGCAATGTCTTCCACAAAGGGAAGAATCCTGTCTCATTTGTGTTTGTATCTTTAATAATAGGCATAATACCTGCATTTTGCAGGTGTCAGAAAATATTTGAAGAATAAGGAGATTACATGTGCATGTGCTATAAAAAAGTGAGTAAAAACTTTTAATGTATTTTTTAAAATAAACTATTTTATTAAATTATAAATAATTGTAAATTTTGACTGTGTAATTCAACTCTGCATGGTTCTCTTCCCATACCATAATAGTTTTGTTAAATTAAATTAAATTGCTTTAGGTATTTAATTTAGTTATGCATTTCCCTCATATTCTTACACTTTTCCCTGTTTCATTCATAAGGGAAATGAAAAAGCTAGTTTATATCACTCTTTTAACATCTTATCTTATGCCAAAATATTCATATAAAAGGTATTCTATATCCCCAGAATTATCTTTCTTCTTATTTATACTTCTATGTTAATATAACTGGGTCTTAATCAAAGCCAATGTTGGAAAATGTGCTAAACATAAATAATATTGTGACATAAAAACCAACAACAAAAGAAAAACTAAGACTCAAAGAACTGGATCAGCATACTCATCTCACATCCCAGATGGAGATCACTTGTTTTCCTAGAGAGCTGGGACTTGGGGTGGTCTTTGAATAAGAAATGGGTTGGCAAATGAAAGTGCCAGGCTGTTGCCAAGAAGGAAAAAAAAAAAGACATTGGAAGAATAATTTAAGAGAAAAAGCCTTAAAGGCAATGTACTCAACAGATCTACAAAGCAGTTTGATTGACACAAAAATCAACCAACCAACTAACCGACCATTCGCCATGATTGAAGTCCATGTATGTGGACACACACACACACACACACACACACACACACACACACACACCCCTACTATTCTTACTTCCATCCATCAAGAGCTGTGTGAACATCGAATTTCCTTTTTAGCCTTGGGTAATAAGAAGACTTGGGGAAAATTTTAATGTTCTAGTCTACTAATTACATTCATGGGTATTTGGGAAATAATTATTCTATTTCCTTTTCAATAATTTAGTTGGTACCTTCTTTCTTAAATTGATTGTACTTATATATAGCAGGATAAAACAAAGCATTTATCTACAATTAATAGAAGTTGTTTTTTTAATCCTTCACTCTGATTTCTTTCAGCAAAGACACTTAAGGAATAAGTATTAGTGCACCAGATAGGAGGAATATGAGAATTCTTGGTCCAGGAAGTGATAGATATAGTAACCAAGTTATTGCTGGTATTTACTTATTAAGTTGGTATTTATTTTGACTTAGAATAAAACACAATTATTATTAATTCAAATATATATATAATTTTAATAGCTAGAACCAGATTCCCTTTAAAGCTGAATAGCTTTTGTAAGTTACATTATTAAGCTCTTCGAGTTGGAATAACAGGTGCTAAAAGAAAATAAAACAGATAAACTACTCTCTACTATTAATAAGAAAAAAATAAAACAGGATTTTAGGTAGGGGCAAGAACAGACGGACAAGAGAGGAAAGAGGACTCTGAAGCAATGCATCAGAGTATTATTATTAATAAGTTCTTTTAGAAACAGAGAGATCTGATATTCCATTTGAAGTTGGGGCATTATTATGTTGTAAACTCCCACTCTCTACCTGAAGCCCTCAGTGAGTCTACTCTCACAGAAATGCCTTTGTGTAAGAGTTGTTTTGTTCTTATTGGTTTTCATTTTGTTTTGTTTTGTTGACTTTGGGTGGTAAGGAGTCAGTCTAGGGGCTGATGTTGATGCTTGGGTTGAGATATTGTGAAATAGAATTTCAGGAAGAGTAGCAACATCATCTATACAATGAAATAATTTAGTGTCTGCAATAGCTTGGAGCCAGAACTTCTTCTCACTGGTGTGTCTCATAGGGTGCTCAGTATAGGTAACACAAGCCCCTGAGGATGTTGGCATAAATCTTAAGAGGACCACTAAAATGTCCTGAAAGCAGAATGTGACTTAAGCCAACTTCATCTATGTGTTAGAGGGGGATAAATGCCCCCGTCCAGCCTTTAATCACATTTTTTTAATTTCAAGTACTTTTTAAAATAGGGGACTTACCAATTTGAAATATTTGTTTCACACATGAATAGGTGTGTTTAAAATAATCTAAGAAATGCAATATATGCCATCCAACCACTGAAGACTTTAGAGGCAGATTGCCATGTTCTGAATTTATAGCAAATGAAGAGTTGTGATATTCTGAAGTGAATGCCAGCATAAAATGACAAGCAGAAATGATAAGAGAAGGCAAGAATTTCAAGGCCTATAAGTATACTCGTACGTGTATATCTGATTTTGTTGAAAATATAATGTTTGATCTTTCACTGAATGTATGGCTCAAACTGTTTTACTTAGACTACTTAGAGTATTTTAGCACCTCTTCCTGGGGAAGAGGAAAGGATAGTAAAAGGAATGTAAAATTTACTTGGGGAAATAAGATTTAAAAACATAAAAATACTATTAATTGCTTTATAGTTAATGGAGCATTTTTATACACATTATCTCATTTAATCTCACAATAATCCAATGAGATTGGAAGACAGGGCAGTGTTCCTTATTTCCATTTAGAGATAACACTACCAAGGCCCAGAGAGAAAACCACAGAGTCATATTTGACTTCATACTTTGCACTACTCCATACCCCTCTGAATAAAATAATTAGAATTTAATTATATATAGAAAATTATATACATTCTGTGAGCAATAAACACAATCAGACTAACACAAATATTGCAATTTTTAAACAATATTACACTATAATTTCTTGCTAAGAAATTAGCAAGGAGGGAACAGCATGATATGGTTAATAAAAATATTATATATTTTTTCATATATAAAACAGTTTTATTGTTTCCTAAAAAAGTTATATAAAACTTTTAAAGTTTTTTTACCTATATAAATCCCAGGTTGTATCTTATCACTTTTATTTAACTGTACATATTTTAGAATCACAAAACTTTACCAACAAAGCTATTCCAAGAGGGAATCCCAAAATGCATCCTACCTTGCAAATTTCGAGGAACTTCTCACTGGTGTGTCTTATAGGGTGCTCAGTGAAGGTAGCATAAGGCACCTCGGTGGACCACGGGTTCCAACGGGACAGTAGAGACTGCTGCTCTGGGCTCCCCCAGTAGATCCTAATGCCTTCTCCTTGTCTCCTACAAGAAAGGAGTTTTCCTTTAGTCATTTCTATTAGATTAAAACAAAAAGGAAAGGGTGGGAAAGGAATATAATATTTCAGTGAGCCTTTATATTATTGCTGAGACAATTGGTTTAACTATCACCTAGTTGAATTGTTCTAGGCTATTTAGGAGAAGAATATAAAGAATTAGCTTTCAAACATGACGAATTTAAAGTGTTGTTGAGAACTCTGTGTGGAAATGCCTCATTGGAAATGTGACTCTGATGTTCAGGACAGTGGCCAGGGCTGGACATTTGAAAACTGACTTCATGAAAACATTCTGATAGTAACAGTGAAAAGAGAAAATAAGAAGGAAGAGTCGAGGAACTGAAACAGTCGAGGTGGGAGATGGTTTCAAGAAGAAAGATGACAACAGCAATGGTTTCCATAGACTCATAAATACAAGCAAGAATTGACTAGAAAAAGGCTTGAGATTTCCCAAATAGGCAGATATACATGATCTTTAAGAAAGATGATGACCAATTCAAAATGCCCTGTGACCTCAGATTATGTATCTCACCATTTTCTATTCTCTGCACACATTCCGCCCAGAAAAATTGCAGCAACAAATATGTCAAAGCTCATAGGGAGGCTTTCCCTGCCCTTTTTCACTAAGTTCACAGTCTTGATCCACAGAGGTGGGAGGCAGTCATTCTCTGATATAGCACAGGCCTGGTCATCTGGTAAATCCAAGTGACAAGTAAGAGAAAGTCATCTTGGGAGTGGTGGGAGGGAAGTTGTGGTAAGGAAGTGTGGCCACTTTGAATAACAAAATTGTAATTTCTATGGCCTCTTCTTTTGCATGTGCCCATCAGAATTTATAGTTTGTGGTTTTAGACATCTCTGAATATAAAGAGATGCCTGGAGGTTAAGTCAAGCTTAGGAGCTTTGCATTTGACAAGCTTTAAAACTAAGTTGCCTGTAATTCTAAACAGCCCCGTGGAACATCATAGAGGTCTTATTTCTTCTAGAAATTAAATCCTGAGATGTAGATTAATTGTGGACCCTTCACAAAGCTGTCACTTCCTGTATTAAGGAAGGATTCCTTTGGGAATGCTATTGTGGTTTCTGAATGTTTATCCATGCAGGGATGTGTATAAACACCATCTCACACATAAGCATATAACACCCCTCTCCCAATTGGCTGGTCCCTGAGCTACTTCTTACAAAAGGAAAGTAAGAAAAAAGCTTGGCATATTTTGCTGCCCAGTTTTCAGATTTTTGATGATTAAATTTGAAAGTTGACACTCAACTTTTTTTGAACTTAATCCTTTGTCCAGAAAGAAAAAAAAGAGAAAAGAAAAATATTGTACATACCTCTAAACTTCCCTCTCTAACCCCTCACATTCTCAGCTGCTATACTAACATTTATCACCCCCCCCCCGCCACCGTACTTTCCTTCATTTTTTTTTTCCTGGCCTGATAATAAATTCAAAGCTCAATGAATATTCTATACATGCTGGTTAATGGAGCATTCTGGATTGAATTCATTAAACAACTTGCACAATGGAAATATTTGCTGCTTCATACATCAATTTATGTACTGAGTGCAAATTTGCTCTTATTCAAAGGGGATGAAAATCTGCCAAGATAGCTTATCTAATAAGAACAGTTATCTTATTTCACCTTGGGGAAACCCCAAATGAAGTTTAAGCATGACATTCAAGAAGGACTCTATTTCTAAATAGACAATCAATTTGGGCATGGTAATGACCTTTCTCAGAGATGTGGTATACTTTTAAATACACGAATTCAGCCACCCTTTTCTCCTGAGCTCCAGAGGTGATGATAGATGAGAAGATAAATCTACAACTAAGAAGTGTCTCCAAAGGTAAAACTAAGATGATGCTTCTCAGCAGAGCCTTTAGTACTACAGTACTATGAAAACTTATCATCTTCTTTTCTGTCAAATGTCACCAGGACAATTGTGGAGAATATGAATTATTTGATGACTAGGAATGCTTTATTAAACAGTTATTCATGCTTACCAGGAGATAAGTCATGTAAGATAATTAGAGTAAAAAATGCAATGAATGGGATGTTGGGTAGTCCTATGTTAGTCTTAGTTTTGACACTTAATGCTGTGTGACCATGGGCAAGTTCATTTCTTTTTCTGAATCTCCATTTTCCCTATGTTCTTTAGAGTGCCTCCATTTGGGATATTCCATGACCTCAGTAACTCTGTGTTAATGATGTAGACAGCTATGATGGTAATGCTACTAGCATTTATCCAGTAAAGAACATACATACCGGATCTATAAGAAGCCTCTGGGTTATGGCTTTTTTAATTTAAAGGCATCACATTTGCCTCCCAACCCACTCCCAAGCAGAATGCATCCTTTGCTGCAAAGGCTATACCAAGTATCGTCTCATTACTCCTAAGGAACTTTAGCACCTACCATGATATTTCGAAAACATGTAAAAGCACTAATCAGCCACCATATGGTGCAATGGTAGTTTAAGGCATATAAGCTATAGAAGGTCAGAGTTAGAATGGCTCTTGGAAGCTATAATCCAGAGCCCTCTTTCTGAAGCTGGGAAAACTGAGACTCAGAAAGGACCAGTACATTCCCAAAGCATCACTACAGATAGGACTGAGTTGGTGAGAGCCATGATCTCCTAAAATTTCACTGAGGAGTGTTTTCACCATTCTGGCCTATTGTTACAAAATACATTCCAAGTTAAGGTCCTTCCATTACACAACACAGCCTTATTTCCAATTAGACACAGAATTAAAAGAATTGCCCTAAGGAGCCAGCCATCTTTTGTGGGCAAAAAGCCTGCTCAGGAATTCTAGCTAAAGGTCAGAAAGAAAATCTCTGACTCAAAAGGAACTGTATATTTTTATTTATACCCAATTATGGTAATAGCAATTATGTGATTGTAGGAAAATAAGGTAGTACTGGAAGTGAGGCAGTTATTTCATAGGATAAGAAGACTGGGTCTTTCTCACTGAGCTGCTATGGTCAACTTATCAAAGTTGGAGTACAGTCCCAGGAAAAGAATGCTAACATCAAAGTTTTAAGCAAAGAAAGAGTTGGTAGCTTTCTTCCTGAAATCATACTCTGAGTGTAAACCCTGGCTTTCGCCAGCTCTTTGTCTTTGGGTATTTCACATCACCTTTCTGATATTTAAGTAACAATTTCATGAGAAATAAGATAATGCATGAGAAAATGTTTTATATGCTATAAAGCACTTTTCGATTAGAAAATACTAAGTGCCTCGCATGTACTATAATGTGCTTATTGTGTGCTGTTACAGACTTTATATTTTTAAATTTTATTTAACCCTCATAGCAATTTTTTTAAAAAAAATTTGGTAAGAAATAGAAGCTTACAGGAAATAAGATAAAAAATAATTGACCAGTCTTCATCAGATCACCAAGTCAAGAACTACTAGTGGAATAAAATAAATAGGGGGAAGAGAAACATCATTATCCATGTATTACTGGTCCACAGTCCATTGCCCAATGTTTTGAAAGGCCAAAACTGAAAATTTCAGAGTTTGGAGTAAGAAAAAATTTATTGATCAAGAAGGCACCAACCAAGAAGATGGGAGACCTAGTGGTGCCTCAAATCCATCTTAAGAAAGTACAGAGTTCCAGTTTCTTTTATGTTCAGAGAAAAGGGAAATGTGAGAGACAAGAGGCAATTGATGACTACAGACATCTAGATGCCAGCTGGGGTCCAAGGAAGATTGTGCTTACTCTGTTGACCCTAATTGATGTGAGTTTTCTGTCAAGAGTTTTCTGAAAATTTTTGATAAATAATACATACTTTCTTTATCTCCTTGGAAGAGGCACTTTATGGTAAGGGGCTGTTTTTGAAAAACTCAAGCCATAAGCAGAATTCCTCCAACGATGAACATGTCTGTATGCAAGAAGCTATTCACCTGAAGGCCATGGGAACAAAGCAGGCTTGAATAAAATGGAGTCAAAAAGGCTGAGTATTTCACTCTGTTACAATTACATCTTATTTTATTACCACTTTCTAACCTCAAGGAACTCAGCTGTATCCGACCTCCATTCCCACTTTTTACCCTTCACTTCGATAAATATCAAAACCTCACAGAAAGGTATAGCAGTATAGGAAGAGCTCTATAATGACAAATAAAAACTTGATGAAAGAAGAGAGTTTTTGATAGTTGGAGTTTTTAGAATCCAAGACTGTCTGAGTTGGAAGGCCCCTTAGAGGTGCGTTTCTAATTCTTTCACTTTATAGATGTATAAACTGAGGACGAGAATTTTCAAAGATTAGAGTTTTTTAGTCATGTTAATTATATGTTCTACTCTGTGACTCAGACTCTGAATTCTACTCAAATACAATTGTTGGCAGGGTGGAAGCCCTAAGCAATTACTACTTTAAACCATCACAGCAGCCCAAGAGAAGATTTGCCTTTTACACCAAAAAAAAAAAAAAACAAAAAAAACAAAAAAGCAAAGACATGTTGAAGAGATGAGGTTTACACAAAAGAAACTATCATATGAGTTCCAAAGGACCAATTGTGAAAAATAAACATGGTTTAACAACACAGAAAGGAGCTCCAAGATGAACAGGGGAATACTTTCTTCAATAACAAGCTTCGTAAGACAAGACATGATTTCTGTCATGAAAGACTCCCCTACTTGAAGTAATTTTTGCTGAACTAGGAAAATATGCCAGCCAGTCACCAGACTGCGTTAATTTGTTCATTCCACGCATTTTTTTCCTCTGGAGAGAAACCACACATCCATCTGTGTAGCTCAATATAGCCAATTTCCTTTCCTTTGACTCCTCACTCTCTTTCCACCCTGGTCTTCACAGGTGCTGGGCTGAGGCATTAAACTATCTGTTAGAAGAACTGAATGAAGATACGGGGCTCCCCAGACGGAGAATGGCAGCTTCCATTATTACCTGTGTCAGTTGCCCCCCCTTTCTACTCATCTCAAATCTCAAAGCTCCACCACAGAATTAAAAACATAGCTCAAGGCACCAAAGTGAGATTTATGAGGAAGCACAGACATTAACTCTTGCTCTAAATGCAGGGCGTGTGCTTGTAAGAACGGGTGAGCAAACAGAGGAAGGCCACAGGGGAGGCGGGCTGGAGGGCGGGCAGGGAGGGGGAGACAGCAGTTCAGAAAAACACAATATATTTTCTTAATGTCTCCTTTCAGCCTGTATTGTTAAAAAGTGGGCCTTCTAGGCCTATGAAATGTTAGTCTCTTGCTTATTTAATTTGCACAAAAGGGAGGACTGAGTTGGCACCCTGGAGGGTATTCAATGCTCCTTTGCTCATTGAATGACCTCAGACGAAATATTTTCCATGACAAGAACCCAAAAGACGCTGGCACAGAGTCAGACAATAAGATTTCAGAATGTGTTTACATTCTCTCACTGTCCCCAGGCTGTTCCAAACCCATCAGCAGGTGCTGCCTTTATCTGCTCTCTTTGCTCACCTGGCTCCCTCCCAGAAGTTTCCAGGGCCTTGGGCGCAGTGAGGTTAACTATTTACTGACATGGGTAACTAAGAAATTCTATAGGTTATATTACTTGAGGGAGAGGTAAGTGATAAAGTTAAACAGATCAGCAGTGTCTATAAAGAGAGAACTCAGGGGCAGTGTGGTACACTGATGAGAACCTTGAATGATAATTAGGAGGCCTGCCTTCACGGGCTAGATCTGCCACTGGCTTGCTGGGTAATTTGAACCATATACTTCCCTTTTGGCTCCAAGGGTACATCTGTAAATCCAGATAGTCAAACTATATCATCTCTAAGGTCCCTTTCTGTTCCAATAAATTAATATCTATGCTGAAAGACCAAAATAATTAGTATCATACTGGTTAAATAAAAAGCCATAGGATAATGTAATGAATATGAGAAATTCTTAGAGGGTTGTTGACTTGATCATTCTTGTCCTAGAAGAAGAAATGATCTTAAACTGCAGAATGAAAGACCTAGGTTTAAGCCAAAAGCAGAACTTAGAGAAAGTGAGGGTGAATAATTGTAAAAAAGGTTACAAAAAAAATTTAAAAGACTATGGAATCACCCAAGACAAAACAGATTTGTATTTGCTTGACAAATTTTAGATACACTTGTCCTAGAAGTGTAAGGTAAAGAAGACTAAGATCCAAACCAAAGCCCCACCTAAGATTTTGTGACTGGCAGTGTTGGGATGTGTGTGTGTGCATGTGTGTGTGTGTGTGTGTGTGTGTGCATACATGTGTATGCAAATACTTAGAATAAAATATATACAGGCTGTTAAGGTGTCAGGTACATAATAATCACTTAATAAATCCTTGTTTAATGACAATGAATGAATTCAGACTAAGTTAGGATGCCTGTGAGATTGAATGCCCTATTATTCCGTTCTTAGAATGTCACATGTTTTGATAGTAAGATCCCTGAACTGGCAGTCAATAAAACCTGGGTCTAATCCTAGCACTGATACTAACTTTCTGTGTGTCTTAGAGCTGGGCACAATATCTCTAAGATTTCATTTCCTTTTTCCGTGGTCTAAATGTTTGTGTACCCCCCAAATGTATATGTTGAAATTTTAATGCTCAAGGTGATAGAATTAGGAAGTAAAGTCTTTGTGGGGTGATTAGTTTATGAGGATAGATGAAATTAGTGCCTTTTAAAAAGATCCCAGAGAGATCCCTCACCCTTTCACGGCAAGAAGGTGTCATATGTGAACCAGTGAACCAGATATCGAGTCCTTACTAGAAACTCCATCTGCTGGCAACTTCACTTTGGACTTCTCAGCCTCCAGAACTGTGAGAAATAAATTTCTGTTGTTTATAAGCTACACAGTCTCTGGTATTTTGCTATAGCAATCCAAATGAACTAAGATACCCTTCTTATAAAATTATATAGAGACACTGGATTAGATATTCTGGAGAGGACACTCCACCTATGGCAAATCTAATGCTTATGACCCATTGAACTCAAGGATTACTTACCATTGGGTTTTACTTAAATAATATACAACAATATTCTATTTTCCAGAACTGGTAGGAATAGATTGTTTGAATGTAAGTCATTTTAAAACTTATTTTCTGAAACAGATTATATTTAAAACTAACTAATTCTTTTATAACTTAATAAAAATCATCACAAACTCCAGATTTTAAGACCTGGAAGGAATTTATTGGTAATCATTCATATCCTATGTTCTTGACTTCTTAATTTTACTGATACAGAGACTGAAGTTAAGAAAGTTATTTAGATTAATACTCAACACTCCCCTTTACTTTACTCCAATGCTTTCATTCATCAAAGCCAACTGCTGTATACGAAAAGAAAGCCTTTTTACCGAAGCTCTAAAAGATTTGTGACTGCTAAATTTATTAGTTATTATGTCAGCTGTCTCTTCCCCTATCGTTATTCTATTCTTGCTGTTATCAAATTCTATGACAATATTCCAGCAGCTCTTCTTCTATTTTGTTTTTCTTCTAAATTTCCATTGATAGAGAAACTAGGAATCCATTACTCTGGGAATCACAGGAGAATAATTAAACAACAACAAACTTCTTTCTCATTCCCCTTCCTATAAGGAAAATGTATCCATTTTATAGCAAAATTTTTGGTTTCACAAATGTCATCTAAATGGAGAGCTAATGAGGTTGATGATGAGCAATTTTTAGATTAAAAAAAAGGGATATATGGTTCTTTTAGTCTTGGGCATCTAGATGTTCATATTTAGTAGGTCCATTTAGAGCTCTACATCTGTCAAAATGAAACAAACATGATTCCAGGATTAAAAATAATAATCTTGTTTCCACTGATGGGCATGACACAAATTTTATAATTCATAGAGTTATACTTGAGTAGACTGTTATCGTCATATTCTGTACAAGAAGCCCATATTCTGATCTCCCCTTCAAACCTTTTAGGGTCTAACTCCCACAACATGTAACATTTGCTGTGAGTAGCAACATTATCAGCAAATCTCTGCTAGCATTCCTCCAGTGAGGTCCACAGAAATTTCTCTGGATAAAATTGTAATGAAGACTCAGAGGTGGGAATAATCTTTTACTGTTGAAGGTATCAAAGGAGACTTCATTCATTCAATACATGTTTACTAATCTTCAACCTTGTACCAAGTACCTTGCATTGAAGACAGAGGAAATTATGAAAGCAAAGACCCAGTTGAGGGTAGAGAATGGAGGAAGACATAGAAAATTCAGTGTATGTGCTGTGATTTACGTTTTTATAAGGATCTTATTTAGTTCCAGGTGGGCTACATGTGAGCTGGGAGGGTGGAGGGAAAGAAGAAAGTCACAGAACTCTGTGAGGATTGGAGTAGTACAGGAGATGAAAGATCTGGAGAAGCCTATTCCTAACATAGAAGCTAGTAAGATGCCACTGGAAAATCAATGGAAACTGTTTAATTAGCCAAGCAAATTTGTGTCTGACTGCTACACTCAAAACTACAGAAAGAAGAATAATGATGTGTAGAGGTGAGTGGGGCATATGGCTAAGCCTTATGTCTTTCTTGGTCTCCAGGAAAAAATGGGGCCGTGTCTCGACCATGTGTGAGCTTCCTACTGGTGTCATCAGGAAGCCTAGAGGCAAGCAAAAAATAGGATAAAATCAAAAGTCGTGTGGTGGTGGTGATGATGGCAGGAGAAGAAAGGGGAAGGAGAAACTTTAAATGAAATATACACTTTATCTTCAACAATTTCAAATTGTAGTTACTACTTTACTGAATTAGCAGGCTTCCTACTCTTACTGTACTTCGATTTTCTTTTCTGTCAAATAAAACTAGTGACACTGTCTTAAAAAGATATTATAAGGGTTAAGTAAAAATTTTAAAATGTAAGCACTCTATATTTGCTAGTTCGGCAATGCCTTACAACACACAAAACAATTTTTCATCCATTATCCCATTGTTCCTCATGAAACTGCTGTTTCCATAAAAATTAAAAAGGCAGTGTGAAAGGCCCAAAACCACAGAGGTAGTGAAAGCCAGAGTTTACACCCAGATATTTCCATCCAGTGGTAGGATTCTGATCTCATTCTCCTAGTCCAGAACCCCGAGCTCTATTCACAGATATGAATGCTAAGAAGATCTCAAGAGTGGTAAATAAACAGGGCATTTAGTGGTAGCAAAGTTTGTCTGTACCTAGCAGTGCTCAGAGTGGGAGTTAGGAGCAGGACTGTGTCTGCAGTGATGGAAGCAGAAGGCAGGATCGAGAGTCTATCTAGTCCAGCTCTGGTTCTTAGTCTTACAAATAGCAAAGTAAGTCTGGCAACAGGGAAGAGTCAAATCTCAAGAAAAACAACAGAAAACCCACTACTTCCTTTTCCATCCATTACCCTGGCATTAGACCAGTGTGGGAATTATATTTTTAAAAATTGAAAGAAATACACTAGAATATTAATACAATGGTAATATTTTTCTTGCTTTAAAAATTCTTACTTTCTTTTATAAGGATGTATTATTTTTACATAGAACTGATAAACTGCATATTTAAGATGATGTAATTCACAGTAATCAGAGCAAGGACTAATTTGTACCAAGTAGTGTGCTATGACCTCTGCATTTGTTATCACTTGTCTCTGTCATAAACTCACAAAGTAAGTTTATAATTTCTATTTTATAGATGAGGAAACCAAGGTCCAAAATCATCAAATACCAAGTGGTGAAGCTGAAATTAGAATTTCAGTCTCTCTGGTTCCACAACCCCTCCTAATCCCATGGTACCCTATGGATGTACTAGACAAGGAAGAATGAAAGCATTTATACCAACCAATCATTTATTCCCCAGTAAGCCTATTTAAAAACAGTTATTCTAGAGCTCACATTTTTATCTGTAGTCTCCCTTTACCTGAACTAACCTATCCTCTGCATTTCTCCACAGTGCTGATCCAACCAGCTCAAAAACCTGAAGGGGCTTCCAGTTGCTTATCAAATTGAGAAATTCTCATGCTCGCTTTGGCAGCACATATACTAAAATTGTAATGATACAGAGAAGATTAGCATGGTCCCTGCGCAAGGATGACACGCAAATTTGTTCCATATTTTTGTAATTGGTAGGATCATTTTATGAACTATATAGATGTCTAACCAATGTACTGTATACTTGAAACAAATTTAAATAAACAAATTTTTTAAAAAATTCAGAAACTTTCTCAGTCTCACATTCCAGATCTTTCATAGTACACTTAGAGCATTCATTTCCAATATTCAAAATCATAACTCCTCAGGGCTCCAAACAATTTAGCTTGCTGAGCCTGTCTGACATTTGTGATAATGTCAACAATGTAAAATAATTCTGCATACTTGTCTTATACCATCCAATGAACTGTGAGCTCTCAAGAACAGGCTCCACATCTAAATCAGATTCATTGCCCCACAATATCTATCTTGTAAGACATGGTTGGTTTTCCCAGGGTCTTTCTTGTGAAAAATACAAATCAAATCATAGCAAAAATACTTATTCCTCAGAAAAGACTTATCTGGTTACTACTTTTGTCTTTCATTAGACAACATTTCTAAATTGCATTGTTTAAAATTGAGCTCTTAAAGTGTTTTCTGTTTGTTTAAGTGGGATGGGAGAATCCTTCATCAATTTTGAGGTGTACAGAAAACGAGATTTTTAGAGAAACATTCAAGACAGAGTGGTTGTACCTTTGCATGCAGGTAGTCAGTTAGTTTATGGTTCTTCTCTGAAAGCATTGTGCTGTAGATGCAGGTCTGCCAGGACTGTATTAGGGCCCTTCTGTGTTAAGAGGCTGCCATGTGTAAAAAGGAGAGGGCAGCTCTTATAAAGTTACCAAGGAAAATGGCACACTATAAAGGAAATAATTTTGAAGCAACTCCCTCTATTATAAATTGGGATATTTGGCAAACCTCTTGGCCTCAGGTTTGTGTAAATTTTCATCTCTTCTCTTAAAAGGAAGTTACTTTTGAACTTCTTAAATAACCAAGTTTCAACAGGCACAGAATAGCTAAGTTAAAAAAAAAATAGCTTCTTCTGAGAAGAACATTTTTTCTGAATCTCATCTCTTTCCATTTTCTCTCAAGGGAGACTGAGAGTTGAAAGGCTGGAATACATACATGGGCAATTAGAGAGACCATTTACCACAAACTTTTGACCCAACTTTCCACGGCTCTTTGGTAAACAGCCGAGGTTGCCCAGGAAGGAAAAGGGCACAGCAGGAACCCAGATATTTTCTCTTAACACTTCTCCTTGGATCATGCTCAAAAAGCTGAGACCATTTTCCTTTCTCCACCTTGGAAAAATTCAAATTGAAAAAATTTTTAAGAGATTAAAATGTGATACACATTTATTTTTCCTTTCATATTTATGAAAACATTTCCTGAGGAAGTTTATTTATGTTATTTCATACAATACCTTATGTGGACAAAGCAAAAATGTCCATCTCTAGTTTCTGCACATAGATGTAGTTCCCAATTTACATTATTTTCCCTCTTAGTCATCATCTACATGAGCCATTCAAACTGTTCAGCAAGAATTGCATGTTCAGTGATCCCTTCCATCTCTGTCCAAAGTGATTATAGGTGAAATTCAATGAACAAAAACCCATTATTTGTGAGGTATTTCAAATAAAAGAAGTCACAGAGTTTAGAGGATGTAGACCTGGGTTCAAATCTCAGTGCCTTCATTTACTCTGTGATCTTGGAGAAGTCTCTTTAATGCTCAGTCTGTTTCCTTATTTGTAAAATGGAGATAAGAATGCCTACTTAGTGAAAGTATTGTAGGGCTATATATAAAATGTCTGGCACCTCTCATCGTAGGTTTAAAGTACTCCTTTAGCAGAACTCTGAAAAGTAAATCAAAAGAAAAGAAATTTCTGAATTCTATTGTACTCCGGCAAGTTTCTTTTGCATCAACCTAAAATTGCCAAATTATAAATTGGGAGAGGGGCATGGAATGGAGACACAATTAGGAACATGGTGTAAAATACTAAGTTAAGGACAAAGTTACAAAATTTCTGAAATACAGCTGATTTACCTACATTCCACTGTGTATATTTATTTTGGGTTAAGTGAGCTAGAGTTTACTTGGTGTTTTTTATCTTCATGTTGCAATAGTATTATTTTGCATACATATGAGCTTGGGGTTTTATGATTTTGTTTTTACTTAAGATTTACTTCTACCACAGAGCTTTATTTATATTTCCACCCAGGCCCAGAGCAATGATACAGATGAGACTTGGGATCCTCCCTCTTATTTTTTAGTCCCGGTGTTCAGTGCCTCAGTGTGGCAGCTTTGCATACCTGAGCAAGAACAAGTAGACCACATCTCCAAATTCTATCCAAAGGTCCACTTTCCAGATGGTAACCTCTTGGTTACTCATTGGGCCTAAGTATATTTTCATTGGCAGCATGTAATTGAATCCTTTGGATTTTTTCTTTAATCATCCCGAAACAATGCTTTTCTCTTAGATTCCCATCTTGGAGCAGGTACAAACCATTGTGCCTTCCACTGAGCAATCAAAACCCCTGGCAGCATGCTCTGGGAAGGACAGGTCCTGAAATGGCAGCATGCTCTGGGAAGGACAGGTACTGAAAACAGAAATAGGGCCATTCGGACAGAGAATTCTAGGGTCTCGGGTACTCAGAGTATGGTCTAGAGCAATGCATGACAGACTTTAATGTGTACTTGAATTACCTGGGGACCTTTGTTAAAACACAAATTCTGATTCAGTTGGTTCTAGACTCAGTATCTCTAGCAAGCTCTCAGGTGATCCTGCCACTGGTCTTAAAAACAAGTAGACTGGGGACCAGGAATAGGCTGTGGGTAGACATATCCCTTGGCCTTGAGGGTTCCTCACCCAGTGGGAACCAGCACAGCTTAATAAGGATCAGCGGAGAGTTGTGTACAGTGTGGGCTTAGGGCAGGGGTTTTGATGGCTCAGTAGAAGGCACAATGGTTTGTACCTGCTCCAAGATGGGAATCTAAGAGAAAAGCATTGTTCCGGGATGATTAAAGAAAAAATCCAAAGGATTCAATTAAAACAAATTTTCAATTATATAGTGGAATTACCAAACAGCAGTTCTCAGAACATTTATTTTTTCATTATTTTTCATTGAGAAAATAGACTAGTGTTAGGTTTGTCTAAAGAGTCTTCAAATATTTACGGTAATTTTTTTTTATTGTAGAATCTCTCCTCTCTTTCTCTCTCTCTCGCTCTCTCTTCCCTATAAGAAATTTTAAAGCATTGTACAGAAATTGTTGAATATTCTCTTAAAAAGCAACAACAATGAACACCTAGTTCCTTCAACCATTCTTGATTTGACAAAGTTAAAAATTCCCTGACTGGCCAGCAGATTATTCTCTTCTGAATATGTTCCAGATTTCCAATGTCCTTATTAAAAATTATGTATCCAAGAAAGAAAAACAATACTCCAACAGTGATCCAGTCACTGTGGAACATACCATGACAACACCCTCTTTCTTTTAGAGGCTTTATATCTGCTAATTTAGCCACACTGACTTACCACACTGCTGGCTCACCAGCAAACACAGTTTCTAATTGCTAAGTCTTTTTACACACCTGCTGCTACTTAAATACATTGTGAGGAGGTGATTTTTCAAACTGACTTCTGTAGAAAATAGACATGGAAAATATGGCTCATAGTTAAATTCCACCTTTGGCACCTGATCTTTCATACAGAAGTGTTTGATCAGAAACTATAAGGCAGAACAAACAAACCCTCCTGATGACTTATTTAGGTTAAATGCTCAAGGCAAAAGCAAAAGGAATTGAATTTGTTATATCCTGGTAAGATAGGCATTGAATTAGCAGCTCCTCATAAAATGTACCTCCATTTTAGAAAAAAGTTCATGAATCAAGGGAGGTAGAACCTAAGCATATAATAAATAAATGAATGGATAGACAGATGGACAGATAGATGATAGATAGATAGATAGATAGAGATTAATCAATTAATCTATCCTAGCAAAGCTTAAAAATGGCTTAAGAGTTAAAAAAAAAAGACATCATTTAAAAATGAAACCAAATATATCATCTTTCCACCACATAATTAAAAGGTAGCAGTACATCTCAGTGTCTGGCAAAATAATTCTATTTGCATTATAAGGATTATCCAAAAGGCTGTAAGAGCCACAAAGACAAAGTTTGAGCATGGTCTTTAATCTTGCACCATGCCTAGTACAGCAGTTTGCACCCTTAGGAACTTTTAATCATTAAAATTAAAATTTGCACATACATACAATCCCCTGAAGATGCTTTGGTGCAACTCCAGACTTCTTCTACCATCACCATATATTTTTCTAGACAGCAGAGAAGAAATGAGTCTTAGAATATTAAAAAAGTTTCTTCATAATAATTTAAAGGTCAAAGAGACCGAGGCCTCTTTTGCAGTATGAGTGATGCCCAACAGAGTTTATGTTAACTAAGTACTGAATATTAAACTATATGAATTCCCAGTTAAAGCCACAGAGAAAAATGTAGTTTTGAAGATGTAAAATATTGAACTCTATCCTAGCAATAATATTATTCATTCAATAAATTTATGCTCAGTGGAACTATGCTCAAAACACTGCCTCAGGCAGCATGTGGGGAAGATAAGGAAATTCCTCTGTATTTCATGTTGCTCACATTTTGCTAGGGGAGAATAAGCATTCTAAGAAAGTGGGAGGAGAAAACGATGAAAAAAAGAAGCTATCATTACAGAGAGAGACTCCAAGTCTGACTTGAAGATCGGTGAATCCTGAAAGAAGTGGCAACTGGAACACAAAAGTGTATCAAGAAGTGGGCATTCAAAGATGAGGAGAAAGGTTATTCCAAGTAAAACATAATACAATGCCATGAATGCTGAAAGTGGAAAAGTATTGGAGTTCTTCTACCTCTCATTCTAGGCAGGGTAAACACTGAGTATTGTCCTTGAGTTTAAGTCTTAACTACTTCCTTCTGCTTTAGAATGATGAAGAAATCCTCTCTTCCCACCACCCCCTTTGTGGGGAGAGAGAGCAGGGCAGGGATGAGAGAGAGAGAGAGAGAGAGACAGACAGAGAGAGAGAGAGAGAGAGAGAGAGAGAGAGAGAGTCAGTCTAGTAATTGGAGATGGCCTAGAAAAGGGAGCATGCACGTTCTGCATGGAAGCACACTCTCCATCTCTCCAAAGGGGGATAGAGGCTGGTAGTGTGTTTTTCCCAAACTTCTCATAAAATTTTGTAAGATGCAGAGTGTTTCAACAATGTTAGCTTATCATTTCAGTTCTGTCTTTTCTCATTTTCTTACACCCAAGAAGCAAAGTGGGCCCCAAGCACAAATTTTACTATCATATATGGTGCTATTGTGCCATCAATTTGGCACAATAATTTAGAATTGACTCCAAGAACGGGCTTACTTTTTTTTCCCCTCACCTATAGGATCTTATATGTCACTGCAGAGGTAACACAGTATCTGAATACTAGATCCCAAATCTTCTTTATTTTTATCATTGTCTAGAAACATAAACTTAAGTCTCCAAAATCAACAGTCAGTCTCCCAGGGACAAAACCATCTGACAGGAAGGGTAAACTGACAAGAAGATGTATCATGTGCCCAGCTACCTCTTATTCTTAGAACTGCTTGTAGTATTTCCATAAGAAATTGTAAAGCGTTGTACAGAAATTGTTGAATGTTCCTGTGTGACTTAAATCTAGTACACATGGGAGAAGAAGTCAACCAAGAGGTTGAGCAAATATTGGAAACAAGTAATAAAAAATATTGAAAATTAGACTAAGATTTTATCCTTATTCTATAAGATATTATCCTATAAATAATTGGGGGGTGAGGAAAACTTTTAATAAAAGGAGAGATATGAACTTGACCATGTTTGATTTAAGAAGAATAAATGGTAGAACTTGAGAGGTAGGAAGGAACTTAAAGACTATAAAGTAGGGGAAGTCAAATATAATAGGATCTTGATCGCAAGTTGGAAATATCCTTGAAAAATTGTTTGGTGAACCCTTCTTTCAACTATTTTATGGTTCTGAGGTTTGTAATCTCAGCAAGTGAGAAGATAGTGGTTCCTTTAATCAGAGCAATACATGCAGGTCTGGGAGGGAGATGAGTTTATTCCTGGGCCTGCTGAATTTGAAGAGTCTATGGTGTAGCAAATTCATCCTTAACCTTTCTTTGCTTTTCTTCCTGCCACATCTTTCTCCACCTTCCCTCTGCCAAACCCTCTCCAAGAGTGAAAGAGCTCTATAATTAGCCACACCTCAAAATCAGGAAGCCCTCAGTTTTAAGTGCAGAAGAAAAGAAGAAAGTGGCTAGCTGCCTCAGGCATGTTGCCACTAGTCCCCTTCCCAGTTTGTGAAGATGGAAGTGGAAGGCGAGGTCTTCCCCTCCAAATAGACCAGGCCTCCAACTCTGTAGAAATTGAGAGCCAAGCTAAGGACACTGCCAGTGGAGTCCCCATATCACCTCATTTATAACCTGGGGAATAACAAAATAGATATGGGTGGTACAGAATCTCTCCTCACAATCTGGCTTCAAGTTGCCAACTTTAAAGAAAATAAATTCCTAATGAATGACATAAACCAATTAGAGAGCTGCCTAAACTGAGCCCAAGCTCTAAAACAGAGGCTACAGGTTCCCATTAGATGGAGTGATCTGGACAAGGGCCAAAACAAGCAGATGTGGGACCTAGAATGTCTGGATCCTGGCTTGTTCCAGAAGACATCCGAATACTCCACACGACAGGGCCGCTCTCATCTCTCTCCTCACATCTAAGGATATCTTTGCAAACAGTGCTTCTCAACCTTCCTTCTCTGGCCAGGCTTTTCTGCTCATTACCATGTAGCATTTAATTACATTATCTTGTAAGAACCTGTCACCAAAATACATGTGGGAAAGAACTGAGATTTTTAAATAACTCGTCACCTTAAAGCTTTTGTTAGCTGTTTTTGCAAATGTATCTGTTTAATTCCATATAGAAGTTAGAATTATGACTAAATTTTTTTTATATCCCTGAAACCATTATAAATTTGAAGAGCAGGGAAGAGGTAATGGTGGTGGTAGACATATAGTAACTGACTGCCTATCATATGCCAGGATCCTTACATTATGTTATTTCTTTTAATCTCTCCACAACCCTATGAGCTGTTGTTTATTATTATTATTATTATTATTATTCCTATTTTATAGATAAAGAAATTGGGAATCAGGGAGGTAAAGGAAATTTTCAAGGTTACTCAAGTAGCAAGTGAAGGAGACATATACCAGCTCCAAAGTGTAGTACTGTCGTTAACCTAATAAATATATTTGCTATTTTTACATAAAATTAATGGGGGGAAAACTGGTACAAGTATAGAGAAACAAAAACAGCCAAAAAAAAAAAATACGGAAAATTACATCTAATCTCACCACCCAGAGATAATCACTCTTAATATTCTTGAAAATTCTGCAATTGCAGAAGTTTTAACTCCCTTTTTGGAGCTTCAACACTGACGCTGAAGAAAGCTTTCGAACAAATTATGTCTTCTTGTTATATTCAGAGTCATCAAGAGAAAACAGGAAAGATATTTGCACATTTTTTTAATAAGTGAATTTGAGAAGTAGTCATCAAGTCTTACTACATGCTTCCGCATTGCTTGGTGTCTGGAAAATTAAAGACATCTGTGTTCTTTTAATACCTTCCCTCCAGAAGTTCACCTGAAATGGTAGCCGTGGATTAATAGAGGCTTAGCCAGAGGTCTGGGAAGTCTCTGCGGTAGCAGCCATCAGGGTACACTGGACTCACCACAGCTTGTTTCGTGACCATGGCCAAATAGAGTGCCCCTGGTTTCAAGGAATCCACCTCCCAGTTTTGATGTTTATCATTCTTACCTTCTGTAATTATCAAAGTTGTTTCCAGGATTTAATGAGATACATATTTATGAACACTCTTTGAAATAAACAAAGCACTGTGCCAACAAAAGATAATTGTCAAAATCTCTAATAATTAAGGACTTGACTTCTAAGATAAAGATTTTGCCAAAGGGTTAAAGGAATCATGATAGAACCACTTTGCAAATCTAAAAAATAAATTAGTGGCATAACCATAATGCAAATGCTACCATAATAATAATATCATGCCTATTATGGATGTAGAACATGAATAGTAATAATAATGATGATGATAATGGTGGCTAATATTTATTCCCTTTGGCATCATATTTTCAAACACTTTGTAAACAATTTACATAACTTTCTAATTTTATCCTCAGAATAACTCTATGCAGAGATATATCCATTTCACAGATCAAGAAAATCCATTAAAATTTACAAAGCATTTTTACATATAAACCGATCATCTCATTTGTGTTGTAAATTCCCATTATTATTTCTATTTTGTTGGATGATGGGACTAAGACCCAGAAAGTCAATTTCCCTAAGTTCACGAAATTTGTAGAAGTCATATCTTGGATTAGAACTGGATCTACCTAGAGTTATTATTATTTGTTTGTTTGATTTTAACTAAACAGCAATTGTCTCGGCTTTTAGTCACACAATCATAAAACTTTTCCATTCGGTTAAATCCTCAGATACCCCAAGGTTGGTACCTGCATCTCCAATTTTGAAAGGGGGTTTACCTGACTTAATTTCAGCCTGTATAACTCAAAAGACATCTATAAATGTTCTCCAAAATGGCCTCATCTGAAACTTCTCTGCTTACAACATTCTGTAATCTAACAAAGCCAAGCCTCTCTGACCTGGAACTACTCAGAGATTTTCCCTTTACAAAATTTTTTTGCTTCCAAAGAGAACCAATAGTTCTCTAATAATTGCTCCCTCTGAATTGCTGACTTCACTGGTGACTAACTATATCTATTTGTTCCATTTATCTCTAATAGAGCTTAAGACAAAGCTTTCTACATTAAGGTGCCAATGAAATAAATTTTCAA
This sequence comes from Pteropus alecto, assembly GCF_000325575.1. Taxonomy (NCBI): domain Eukaryota; kingdom Metazoa; phylum Chordata; class Mammalia; order Chiroptera; family Pteropodidae; genus Pteropus; species Pteropus alecto. The sequence goes on along the minus strand of NW_006494611.1, from coordinate 6,778,317 downwards.
GTTCTTTCACATGTCTCTTTATTTCATCATACTCTATTGATTCATCATCATGACTTGAACTTCAAGAAATAGATGAATCTTGACTAAAGGAAAGTACAGGCAACACGTGTGTGTTGAGGAGTAGTAGTTGAGTGGTTTAAGACAGTTCGAGAAGAAAAAACCATGTGAGTCCGTTCATTGGCAGAGAAGAGATGAAATATGTATAAGAAATATTGATATGTCTGATCAATGGGGTTTTGAATTACATAAAACAATTTGGTAATGGGCAGACTAGAAAAATCGGCTTGGGACCATATTGCAAAGGTCTTTTAAGTCATGCTATGAAGTTGTACAATATTGCTTCTCACACTTTTTCAGTGGAATATTTCCAGTGTCACAGGGCCAAGGCTACTTGCTATAAAGACTTTAGGTGAGACAACATATAACAAAACCAATTTTACCATGGGCTAATTGATACAAAGAAAAGTTAAGTTCCTAAGGAATCTCATTAACATTATAAGAAAATGACTTTGGACACAATGACAATATTCTAGGATCTGCTGTACAAACTATCATCATCTCCATTTTATTGGTGAAGACACCAATGGAAAGAGCATAGAAGAGACATTCCAAAGACTACATGGTGGCTGAACCTGAACTTAAATGAGCACAGAAGGTCTGGATAGTCCAGACTTAATACTACGGTGAAGCACAGTCAGGAAACCACCATAATCATTGAAATGAAAGATAATAAAAAATCCAAAGTAAGATTGCAACAGTATAAATGGAAAGGGTTAGGTGTGAGAAATGTAGCAAAGATAGACTTGACAGAATTTGACAACCTGATTAGATTGGGAGAAATGAGGAGTCAAAGATGATGGAATTTTCGAGCCTGGATAATTAAGAGGATAAAGAGGCCAAACTCATAAATAAAGGCCTACAGAAGAGAAGCAGGTTTGTTGAGGAAGCATGAGATGGGGTGGCAGAGAGCGGGGGGTGGTGAGGGGATGACGGGCTGAGTTTGAGATGCCTGGGGGGCATACAGGTGGAGACAGCCAAAGGGAAGAAATGCAGGTGTGGAGTGTTTCCCATTACTGGGCCCCCAGATTTGCTAAAGGTCCAATTAGCTATTTTCAGTCTAGATTTTCAGTTTTAGACTTACCTTGCACGTTAGTGAGTGACAAATGACAGAATTTTTCATAATGCTTGGATTTGAGAAAAAATGCTCACACACAGACATAACTACCCATAAACTCAGCCACCTCATAACAATCTAGAATCTTTTGCAAAACCATCTTAAGCTGCTTATTTTCCAAACTTAAGATATTATGCACACAAACCCATGGCTTGAGGATAGAGCAGTGACAGCTGAGTAATTCTTTCCTTTCCACAGCATGCTGCCCTTGTGAAGGTGAATTTGTTCCTGCATGGTAATGAAATCTATTTAGGACATTTGAAAGTACAGGTTGGCTCAAAATGACTTCCTCTACCCAAGTTAAGCCTAAGAGGACCTCCAACCTAACTGAGGTAGAAAGACTAAAGAAAGACGGAGGGGACAATGGAGAAGAGTTCAAGGTTGGCAGATAAAAGAAGAGATAAAGAACTCAAGTGTCCTTTAAACACCTGATTCTGTGTCTCAGTTACTAGGAATTTATGATCATGGCATCGACTGAGTTTGCTCCTTCTAAAAATAAGTAAATCACCCCAATAGTATATAACTTCTTATACCAGTCCAGTATGGTATACTAGTCATTCCTTTCCTCTTGAAATATATGTCGACCTTTGGAGGTTTGCTCTGACTTCCTATTGCAGTCTCAGTGCAGATTCCAGAAAGAAATAACCAGAATATATAGACTTTGCAATCTCAGTTTATAAAAAAAATACAAAAAATAGCATATGCTCCTTACATAGAACATATTACTCATTTAAAAAGTGAAGTAGCTACATTATTGGTCCAAATCTAAAAATTTTGAAACTTAATTTTATTAAGCAGAAATGTCAGACACAAGTAAACACAGAGATCTCTCTCTTTCACCTGTCACTTTTTTTGATATAAACTTTCAGTAAAAATCAAAATGCTAATTTCCATGATTCTAGAGTTGGAAAACAAAGTCAGATTTTATCACTGTGCATGCCAGTTCTTTAAAACTTTTCCCACATTCCCACCTGAAAAAGATGTTTTTTCTTTAAAAATCATATTTTAAATTGGGTGGGAGGATATACAAAGATAAACATATTTGAGTTATGCTTATGCTTCAAGAGTTGACTCTTCACTGAAAATGCTGATATTTTAAATAGTCATTACTAAAGCCCAGTAACTTTTCTGGACAACATAAATTCAGCATTCTCAACCAAAATAACATTTGTGCTGACAGATATCGTGATGCCCATAGCACTTAAAACAGTCAAGCAGTACCTGCAGCTCTGAATCTTTCCTCTCTAAAATTGTCAGCAACCAGAGTAAAGTGCTCAGATATTAGAAACATTTTCCTAGAAAAATCACAATGCCCTTTGAACTGCTGGGGCTCTATGGTATTTCTTGTTTCTTTCCTCGTCCTATCTATTGGATTCCATTGTCTTCTCATTCGTGCTCATCTCCAGCCTACCATCATGATATTTGCAGGTTACTACTTAGAACAAGCATTTTAATAACTTCAGGAAAGCATAATTGCATTCTTTCTAGAGAATCTTGTGTTCAGTGGTAAATAATACACATTGCTTTAATTTGAATTCTAGAAAAATATGCAAACAAATTAAATTTTACCAATAAATTAGTCAAACCTGACCTTCTGACGCAGAGAGCTCTGAGATGTATTTTCACTTATTTGTAGATTCATTGAGTACTGACTATGAAGATAGCCTTGTGTTAGAAGTGTAAAGAAGAAAGTTAACATCCAGCCCAACCAGCAAAGTGCTTACAATGGAGTTTTGGAATAGTTAGGACATAAACTTAGACGAGGAGTTGTCTAAAGCATTCTGGAAAGGCACTGGTAAGAAACCCATTTGACCGTACGTAGTCTGATATTCCTTCATTTACTTGGAGCACTGAACGGCTTTCTGATGAGTGTGATTCCATGGAACACATTGGGCCTTATGTCCTCAAAGGGTCTTTTCCTCTCTGACACAGAAAGCCTGTCATGTTATCATTAAGTGAACCTGCCTCACCATGGGCCCACCTTCCTTAGGTCTGGCAGGTCCTGGAGAGAAAGTCACAGTTCACCAACACTTTCCAAACTGCTTGCAAAACCCTTCTCCCAACAATGTAAGGGCCAGTATCTTAGAAAAATAACCGAGTTCATTCTTAAGGAAAAGTGAGGAATTTAAAAGAGAAAGAAAAGAAGGGGGAGGGTACAAACAGAAAGTTTTCTTCCTGAAGTTAATGGAGAAACATTGATCTAGAGCTAGGGAGCATCAGTGAGATTATATCGAAATCCTGTCCTTGTAATATCCGTGCATCCATTTTTTGTTAAGTATCCTTGATCTACCCTTGCTTTTAATACAATTCTGGTCATAGGAAGAAGGAGGAAGTCTCCAGTTATCTTGTCTGTTACAAAATATGAAAATAGCAAAGTAAATTTATCCTCTTTCCAGACCTTTGATTCATTTAACTCAAGATTTAGGTTTGGATCTTGGCTCTGCTATTAACTAACTCTGTGATCTATACAAATAACTTCATCTCCCCATTCCTTACTTTTTCTTTTTTTAAAAGGAGGAAATAATTTCTACCTACCAGGGTTATCATGAGGATTAAGTGAAATAATGGGTGTGATGATTCCTGCTATGCTCAGGTTTAACAAATGCTTATGGAATGAGTAACCGACTGGTCACTGCTAACCATTCCCCATCATGAAAATACCTTTTCTCTTGGCTTCTATGACATCATCCAGTATTATGTTTAAGGAAATTGTTGATGATATTAATTTCGTAGTCAGTAAACTCTAACTGCATTGTTATTTTCTATTAAGGCATATTTATTAAAAAATAAAGTATTCTAATTTTGTAACATTAACATTTCCAACAAATCATATTAAAAGAAAATCTTATTTTGTTAATTTCTATTATTGCTATAAAATAAATGACTAGTAGAGTTTTTTGAAGGAAAAATAAAACAGAATAAAACCCAGGAGTCACCTAGGAGGCATTCTCAGTGCTAAACTCTAAAAGAAGCTGAATACCTATTTAATGGATCTGAAAAATTATTACCAGTCCATTAGTTCTAAGATGTACCATTACATTAAAAAATAGGCACAAACATGAGGCACAAATAATTTAGGTTTGATATAAAAATGAAAATGAATGGTTGAAGTACTCCAAAGCCTTTAATAATTAATATGTAAACTTTCCGGTAATTTAAATTATGAGCAAACTCAAACTCAATACATGAATTCACCTTGAGAGCAGGTTGACTTCAAGTTTCCTTTTTAGATATGCATGGTTTACTCAGTAATAATAATAAAAGAGAACCACAAAATTCCACATATAAAGCATCACTCCCTCTAAACCAGCCCCAGCATGCCAGGTTGCAGAGCACTTAAACCCACACACCAAGAGTTTAACTTGAGCTTGGCTGCGGGACTTGGAAGAGACTTTCACTGTTCAGAGACAGAAAATATTAATTATCATCAAATCTGTCATTATCTTCCCATCCCCCCTTCACATTCTCATCTCACCTATCTGATTCTTTCTCCCTCCAGCCAACAAAATGAAAAGCAGTGATTTGCCGCGTGGATTGTGGTTTTACTCAAAAAGAAAAAGGGTCGGCTGTGTATGCCTATTCAAAGTCATCAAAACAAGGAGATGGTAAAGGCATTTCTTGAAGTGCCCCAAGGCAATTTTGTAGAAAATTCAGAAAATATGATTTCATTAAAGCATCTACAAAAGAAAGGCAAAGAAGAAGAGGAAAAAGTGAGAGAGGACAACAGAGACCGAGACACAGACAGAGACAGACAGGCAGGCAGGCAGGCAGGGAAGGAGGATGAATAAGAAAGAGAAGGACAGAGAACTAATGAGAGAGAGGGAATTGAAAAAGAAATGAGACAAAAACAAAATAAGGCATAAAACCACATGTTTAATGCCCTCTCCCTTCTCTTTCTGCCTTTTGAACTGTGTGTCTAGGCAGATAAAGGTGTCAGAAGAGTGTGTGGAAGCAGCAAGCAGAGTTGGTCTGAGATGCTGAGAGAACAGACGAACGCCTACAGGTTATGACTTCAGTAGTACCTGGATGACCCACTGCCCAAAATAACACCACTTCACCCACTGGCTGATGACGAAAATTCCACTGTTTGTGCTTCATTTATTTTGGAAAGGGCTATGATGCCTGCTGTTATTGCCCTGGGTTAGAGAACTTTTTCAGCCTGTTTGCAACTATCTATAATCTTCTGTGGGTGCCTTTCAAAGTCTCTCCTGGGTGCTGGTTTGGACCCATGGCTAAGAGAAAAAAAAGTAGGTGCCTGAGCATAAAAAAGAGTCAAGCTAGAAATTTAAAGTCATTGAGGACAAAATGTATCTACTCGAATAGTGCTCAATCCTCATGAAACTCAGTTTCAACAATGAACATTTAGTTTGTATTTAGAAATTCAGGAAGATGAAAAAAATGACAATTACATTTTGATTTTATATTTGTAAAAGTATATATGTTTCATAATTAAGATAACCAAGTGTCCTAATAACACACACATACATACATGCATATAAGTATTGTAAATCCACAATAATTCAGCTCCAGAGTTGTTTGGCTCAGGAGGTAAGTGTCATTTTTAAAAACTAGATTCTTTTCATCTTTCTGTTTTGCCGTCCTTCACATTTCATCTTAGTTCCTCTCATAATAGCAAGATGGCTAAATCTGTACCAGGTTTTACGTGCAGACCCGATAATGCAGAGATTTTTTCTTCTCATTTTTTAAAAATCAATGAAGGAGACTTTTCTCTGAAGTTCCCTGGCATACTTTCACTCACATAAGAAGCAACATTATGTAGTGGTTAGGAGAACATACTTTGGGGCCAGACTTTTGGGTTTGAATCCTGCTCTATCACTTATTAGCTATCTTTCCTTGGACCAGTTACTTAACCTCTCTGTTCATCAGTTTCCTCACTTGTTAAATGAATTTAATAATAGTATTTACCTCATAAGATGCTAACTGAATTAATGTACATAAAAACCTTATAACAGCATCTGGATCATACCAAGTCCACCTATACACAAGCTACCATGTTTGAATTGGGTTATACTCATGCCCAAAACATTAACTCACAAGGGAAGGAGCTTACCAATTACTCATCTCTTGGGGGCTGGAGATCACATGACTTCTCAGAAGAGAGTTGATGCATAAATAAAACTGGTTCTGGCTAGAACGGAAGGAGGGGGTAAGTGGTTGTTGGGTAGGCACTCAATACTGTCTACTACATGTACCATATCCATTAGTCTTTATTACAACTCTATGATGCAGACCATATCATCCCTGTATTACAGAGAGAATCTAAGACTCAGAGGGGTTAACTCGATTATGATAATGGAAATGTTGATGCATAAATAAAACTGGTTCTGGCTAGAACGGAAGGAGGGGGTAAGTGGTTGTTGGGTAGGCGCTCAATACTGTCTACTACATGTACCATATCCATTAGTCTTCATTACAACTCTGTGATGCAGATCGTATCATCCCTGTATTACAGAGAGAATCTAAGACTCAGAGGGGTTAACTCGATTACGATAATGGAAATAACAATGGTAGGGCTGATGCTTTAGGTCAGGTGGTTTGCAAGTCCTGTGTTCTTTCAACTGAGACAATCAGCTTCACTTTTATGGAAGAGCCAAGACTCTTCCAAGTCTCCCTTTGCATGGCTTTCCTTTAGTCATGTGGAGGTACATGTGGGAAAGATTTAGAAGCTCGTCTCTATACTACAGCTTAGGGGAGTAGAAATATTGAAGAAGAAAGGGGTTAGAAGGATCCAGAAAGAGCTATCATTCCTTCAGTTCTTATTATTAATAAATGTATTAAATGAACAGTGTTTGAGACTCCTCTCACTCATGACACTCGTACTTTTCTTTCTAACATTTGAGAGAATGCTAGAAGTATCGTAGTTGTTTACAAATGAGAAAGTAATGATATAGATTTTGATACCCTTTTGGTAGACCTTTACTCATTTTTCTAATATTTCCCATTATAATAAGTCTTATCGAGTTTTCTACTTCTTAGATTCATTTTTGCATTTTATATTTTACCAAGAAATCATCTGTTTCCTCTCAGATGTCAAAATTTTCCCAAGGAATTGTATATGATGTTCTCTTATGATTATTTTAACCTCATCTCTAACAGTAGTTACATTCTTTCTTCATTCCTAATTTTATCTATTTCTGCCTAATATTAATGATATTAATACTTAATATTCTGCCTCCATATTAGTGATAGCTTTATCTTCCTTGTTTTATCTTAAAATGAATCGAGTTTAATATGATTGTTTATTGCACTAACTTCTACCTTATTTTTATTAATTTCTATTTCCTCATTTCTTTCTACTTTATTTTAATGTTCATTCTCTATTTAATAAATAGGATAACTAAGTAACTTTAAAATAGGTTCTCTTTTGTAATGAATATAGAAAGCTTTGCCGACATACTTCCTTATAGTATTTACTGTATCCCATAGACTATGATTTCTTTTCCCTAGCTGATCTATTGTTTCAAATAAAACACTAAATTTTTAAAAAACATTTTCTCCTATACTTTGCTAGACTATAAGGACTTAAAGCAAAACGAGATCCAGCTTATTATACAAAATATCTTCTAGTCTAGCATGGTGACAGTCCTGTAAACACCTGGTGCTGACGTGGAATTTATATTAACAACAAGATCCTTAAGTAGCAAAAAAGAAAGTATAATAGTATTACTACTCTGTCCCATCTTCTGCAATAGGAATTTCATCCAGCCATAGAGATAACAGAAAGAGTCTACAGATCCAGCTCAGAGATCTTTCAAATAAAGATCTGTGATCTACCAGAGTTTTCTAACTCCTTGTTTAGAGACATCTATTAATTCCTCTGCCCATATGAAGGGCTGGATCCATTTGCCTTTGAATATATGTCCTCTTCTGTAAGTTTCCATAAATACCTCACTAGAGAGAGAAGCAACTCTCTGTACTGTTCCATACAAAGTTACAATTTGCAGGTGGATAATGAGTCTCTAGACACAACCTGCAGTAGTAGTCAGTTTATGTGATGAATCAGTTTATATCATTTCTCCACCAAACCAGACAACTTCCTTTGTTTTTGTTCATGATTCAGTGAGGTTTTTCATACTACTTTTCACTGAAGGCTTGTTATGTGTCAGATACTATATTAAATATTTTATATAAATCATCTAATCCTTGCAATAACTCTTCGAGACAAGTAAAATTATGCTCATTTTACAGACGAAGAAAAAAAACTCAGAGAGTGAATAACTTACAAAAGTTGGAAAGAATTCCCCAAAATAAGAAAGTGGCAGAGCTATAATTTGAAGGTAGGTTCATGTAACTCCAAAGGCAATGCTCTTAGCCATTAGGCTATACTTGCCTCTTTCTGTACCCTAATCACGTTACAAAATATAGAGAACATCCTCGATTTTCTGAAATCTGCAGATTTACCAGGTGTGTTCTCTTCCGTCAACTGAATCATACATAGGAATGTTGAACAGGTCAGAACAAGGCCTTACCATAAGCTGCCGAGGACGGCCCTCCACTATGCTAACTGTCCACCCTCTGGGCAATGATTGGCAAACTAGGGCCTGTGGCCAAATCTGGCCCACTGCCTATTATTTTTTAAAAAGCTTTATTGGAACACAGGCCCCTCCTTTCATTTACATATCATCTGTGGTTGTTTTTACTCTATAACAGCAGAGTTGAATAGTTGTGATAGATACTGTGTGTCCATAAAGTCTAATATATTTACTATATTCTTTTAGAGAAAAAGTTTAACAACTTTCAGCCTAGAATATACCTGACTTCAAATACATCCTGACAGTTTTGAGCTGTGGAACTTTTTTATTTTGTACTCTGTACACTCTTCCTAAGAACACAGAGTGTAAGTGCTTGGCAGTTTTCTCCTTCCATGATGCCGCATAGAGTATAATGAGATGGATAGAAGCAGACATTGTTCATGGCATCATTTACCACATTACTGAGACAGGACAATTATGGATCTGGATGAGCAATCTGCTCAGTCTGTAAACCAATCCACTTCCCAGCACCAGCTAACATACCTCATACCTCAGCCAGAAGACCCAGGGCTATGATAATGTAGACTCCTTCTGACCTCCTTATCTCTGTTGCTCTCTCCCAACTCAAGTGAACACTCTCCAGATGTTCACCATGGGAACACTAGATCTCATGATCTAGGTAATGGATGACCCGGGCCCTTGACTGTTCCTGAGCCTTGGGATCATAGCACTATTTTAACTCCACAAAGACAGAATGGCATAGAAAGAAAAGGCACCAACCCTAAATCAAGCAATCAAGAGTACCAGGAAGGGCGTGGTGATAGAGGCCTTTAATGTAAGCAATGTTCTCTGTGAAATAGGGTCAAGCAGCCTGGAGAAACAATACCTGAGAAAACACATGATTTGATGTTTACAAATCTGAGACATGTTTATGGATATATAGATTCAGGCTTCTATGTGGCTACAAAGGCAAACAAATTACTGGTGGGGTAGATTTGGCAAAACAGAAGTTTCTAAGAGTTATAGCTCATTAAAAATGAAACAGGCTGCCTGAGGAGGTAGTGAGTTCCCCATTTTTGAGCATGTTGGGGCAGACATCAGTGTCACATTTACCAGCTAATATAATAATGATTCCAACATAAAGTGTGGAATTGAACTAGTAAAGCTGTAAAATACATTCTAGCTCATGGATTTATGCTCCTCAATGTGTTTGTTTTGAACTTGCCTGTAAATCAATTGTTTTCCAACAATTGATCTCTCTAATTAATTAATTGGCTTTTAGCACTTCAAGCCCATAAACTTTCATTTAGTCCTCTATATTCTGTACACTGGTCAAACATGAGCCTACTGCAAAGTCCTAATGAGCAGCGTGTTTTCATTTGGGGAGGCTTGAGTCACAAATAAAGAAAGACACTTTTTTTTAAAAAGCTCGTTTCTAATAGAATTGAGCTATGTTGTTTTCCCATTTTTTACTTCATCCTACTGTCTGCATTCCTTTTGCCACCAAACTATCAGACCACCCAAATCAATTCCTCTCCTTACTTTCGATTTACTGGTTGCTGGAACATATGTGTGGTTTTAAAATTCTCCTGGGATCTTAGGGTATGAAGTGCGTGTGCATATGTGTATGTTTAAGGTGCTTCTTCACAGCCAGATAATTATGTTTGGGCAAATACATCATGTCGACTTACCCCCATCTTGCACTCAATGCCTTAAAATCCCTAGGAGAGCTAGAAACTGTAGGAGAAGCTGCCTTGATTGGGCAGAAAGCCACAAGGCTACACGTTTCACACAAACCTCCCGTTCCATGTTATTTCCTCTCTATCATTCTGTTGCCAAACCACCACAGTTCAGCTAATTCCTCCTCGAGCAGCATCTCACCCAGTGCTGCAATTATAGAGGAGACAGAAATGGAGTTGGAAATGAAGTAATGAGGAGGCAAAGAGAGGAGGCCACCGTGATTCACCCCTAAAGCATGTGGGATCATTAAATCTATATATGCGGTCCACTAGTCACTAATTTTACCTACTAACTAAAAGAAAAGAGGAAGAAATGAAAATTAGGTGTTTTGAGAAAAACCTGCTTCTGTTGATTCCTTCCCAGAAAGGAGCTTGTTTAAGAGTGCCAACCTGTCATCATAAATAATCCCAAGGTATTATTTAGAACATCCATAAGCCAACACAAGGAAGAGTACAGACTGTCCTTTACTTACAATGGTTCAGTGTTACAATGGTTCAAAAGTAATATGCAGTCAGTAGAAACCATACTTCATATTTTGAATTTTGATCTTTTCCTGGGCTAGTGATATGTAGTTCAATAGCAGCATGGAGCCATAGCTCCGAGTAGGCCACACAATCACAAGGGTAAACAACCCATACTCTACAGTGTACCATGTTGCCAGCATTTGGGGGCTATTGCGTTTTGTGTTTTTGCATCCCATCATGTCTACAAAATGCCCATCTGTGTCTCCTGCTTCTACTGAAAAGAAGTGAAAGGCAATTACTGTTGAGATGAAATTCAAGGTAATTGTCTAACTGTAGGTTAATGTAAGCATTTCTGAGCAAGGTTAAGTTCGGCTAGGCTAAGCTACGATGTTTGGTAGGTTAGGTATATAAATGCATTTTTGACTTATGATATTTTCAACTTACAGTGGTTTTACCCCACCATAAGTCCAGGAACATCTGTATAGGAACTGTTAATAAAGTAGAGTTTTTACAGTTTACAGTTAAAACACACAATCTTGTTGCCTTAGACATCAATACTTTAAAGTGTGCTTGACTCAATATTTGGGCACTTGACCTATACTCTTTAATTTTCCAGGAGACAACAGGGAGGAACTATGACATCATAGCCCAAGAAATTTTGCTCTTGGCCCAGTTTTCAGGGAATTTTCTTGTTCTGCTTTCTAGTAGTCAACCGACGCTGAATTCCATACATTTGCCCCGAAACTATTTTCTCTGTACTGCTGCATTCCTCCCCGTAGCAGCACCATACTCCTTGCCTCCTAGACTTCTAATCATAGCCACTTTTTATCTCATATTCTCACGCTCTTTCCATTCTGTAATTCCACCCCAGTCCCCACTTTCAGCATCAAATCAAGATCATTTGCTGCTGCCTCTTCCATAGGGGTTATCATCTATTCATCTTCACAGCCATCTCAATAATTCAGGTTCTCATTATCTTATCTATTCTACCTCAGCTGCCTCTAACTAGTCTCCTTTCCTTTCCCGTTGTCCTGTCCCCATCTTCCCACAGGAATCTCTCTTCTCAATGTTCCTGTGGTAGCAAGCACATAAACTGTTTTCAGGGTCTTATTGGAGCAGCATTTCTCATTTTCTCCACCTAGAACACCCTTATTCAATTTTCAAGACTCATTTTCTTTAACAAATTTTCCATGACCCTTTAGTTACCCAAACAAAATGCCCCTTCTCAGTAATTATAACTATATTAAAATAATAATATTTGCCTCTCTGTCCCACAGAAGACTTTGAGATATGAGGTTGTCTATTTTTTATTTGAATTCTCAAGAGTCTACATAGTACCTGACCTATAAAAGTCATTATATATATATATATATAATTTCTCATTTAAAGTTCAGTTGTAACTTTGATGCCACCAAGAAAGTACAAACATTTCACATTGGTATTCAAACTATTCATTCTTCATCTGGTCCCATTTCTAGCTTTATCATCCACTATGCATTCATTATACTCAAGCAAAACTGCACCCTCTCACTATTCTCTGCAATTCCCTGCTATTTCTTGACCACGTATCTCTATTCTTACTATATCTTCCCTCTAGATCAAGCTTTTCCCTTAACCTTCCTCTCTTTGCATCCCAACTCCCCACCAATATCCTGGTATTTCTTCTTCAAAGGTCATGTCATAAACCACTTCCTTTATGTTCTCTAGATGCATCCATAGCTGTATGAATTATCATTGGTGTCAACTCCTCTGCAATGGCATAAGCTTGCTGAAACCCAAAGCATGGCTATCCATATACTTTACTCATCTCTACTATTGGCATATGTACTATTTATAGTGCAGACTGTATTACTTAGCTCTATCTCACAACACCTAACATAATATGTGTACATATTCACACTAAGTGTATACTTATTCTATTTGAACAGATTGTTTGAACCTGGCTTGAAATATTACTTTTATGCATACTGTTTAGTGTCTGAGCCAAGTTGTCAAGTAGAAGCTTGATTTGCAGGAGTTCAGTCAAAAAATAAAAGGTCTCAGATCTCTCTATAGCTGATGCATTTTCCATTCTCTTCTTAAAACAATCAGTCAAAAGGCATAAATATATGCACTGCCTTAACCTCAGTATATATTTGATAAGTAAGTAGTTTTGTGGATTATAATTATTATAGTGAATAGTTAAATATATATAAATTGAATATATTAATAATAAAATTTATATATATAAATTTAATATATTGAATATAAATTGAACACACACACATATATATATATACATATATATACATTCACTAAACTCCCAAGATATGCTCTTGGGAAAACTTAGTGGTTCTTATTCATATATATATACATATATATACATTCACTAAACTCCCAAGATATGCTCTTGGGAAAACTTAGTGGTTCTTATTCATTTTAGAAAAAAAAAAAAACATAGATCAAAATTACGTTTAAGGTGGGACTTTATAACTATTCGTATTCTCTCAAATATAATCAAAATTCGTCAACTCTCTCTGTTTAAAAATCAATGAGAAATACCTATTGCCGAGTTGAGGGACCAGCCTTCTTTTCATTAGTCTAGGAAGAAGAGAGTAGGTGGCAAATCCTGGGGATTCTTTAATAAAAATTTAAATCAATGGTGAGAGTTTACTGAAATTACATTAGCAAATCTATACTCTGATATCTTGGTCTTAGAGAATTCTCAATTTTTAGAGAATGCCTCAATTTTTATTCTCCCTATTACATCCATGAAAGTCATTCAAAATCCAAAAATCAGTGAATTTACTGTCCCTTTGAGTCCACGTTCGGATTTAAGTGCTGCATAATAGAAAAAACACCCAAGAAAGATTGCCATTTACCTTAAAATTTATCTAGACAGGCCGAACCTATGACAATTACATTTTTTCCTATTCTAAGAAAAGCAATATTTTATGTAATGGGACTTGGAGACTAGATTTCATAGCCCTTCATTAAGGGCTTTCCCTCCAGTGATTATGAGATATCCCATTCACTCAATATTTTCATTTCACATTAGCTCCCCCAAAATTTATCAGTGTGTGGCCAAAGCAGGTGAGAGTAATGCCTATCTCAATTCTAACAGACTCCTCAGACCCCTGAGTCTAGGTCATTAACCCTTTCTCTAAAAATCCTTTCAAGAATGAGTGAAAAAAATTGGACTGCAAGAATTTAAGAAATAAAGGATTTAAGGTAACAAGGCATTTGGGGTACAAAATAACCTGTCATCAGGCCATTTTCAACATACATTTTTTTCACTGGCCTCCAGACAAACACAACATGATTTCCACATAGGAGTGGGCAGACACCGCCTGAGTCATCTCTTTTGTGCTGGTCAATGGAAAGATCCCAGGGGCAACTTTCAATTTGCCTGGGCATGCTCAAAATTTCTGTAGGTTTCTCTAATTGTGTTTTTAATTTAATGATTGCTGAGAACATTTCAGGCACAAGCCAAGGGTCACCCCAATTTAAGCCCATAGCATGAAAGAGGGGGCTCACTGGGACTTGATAACGCCCAGGTACAGGGAGAATTAAGTACTCATTTTCTACTCTAGGCTGGCCAGTGAGGAGCAGAAATAAAACTGAGGGAATTATTGGGCCAGATTAATCAGATGAGTGTATCAAATATTTATTTTAAAATGTCAAGGACTAATAACATGAAAGGATGTTGTTTGCATTCTCTGCTACGGGAAGTGAATTGAATTGTTCACTATCTCATGGAGATAATGGCAGCAAAACTAGGATTAGAACTCAAGTCCCCTGAGTCTTTCTGTGACTTTCAAAATTATACTTCCTGTCACATTCTAGAAGTACAGTTGTCCAGAGGAAGGTAAACATGAAGGAGCACATGAAAACTTTTGATTTTCAAACTCTGTAGGCTGTCTTTCCTGCCACCCTCCTCCCTACAGTACCCATGTCTACATCCCACAGTGCTTGCTACATTATACTGCAACTGATATTTTACTTTTCTATCTCTTCAACCACACTGTAAACCCTTAGAAAGAAAGATGTCATCTCTCCGCACAGTGTTTGACATTTAACAGTAACTAAATAGTTGTTGAATTAATGAACTGACTCTTGATTCTGTGCAGCGACAGAGAAAAATACTAGGAACAATATGTGACAGTTTCAAAAGGAGCTTATTTCAAGTCAATACAGGAAAGACCATTCTAACCAGAGCCTCCCTGAGTGAGACAGGCAAGGCAAGAAGTACTGAATTCTCTTTTAGCAGATGCCTTTAAACAGAGGCTGAATAACCACTTGCCAGGGTTACTGGAGAGAAGATGCCTGCTTTGAGTGGTCTCCAATTTACAGCTCTATGACTCTGTTCCATTCCAGACCCCAGACTTCGTTTATCTGAGAGAAGAGTCTCTAGTGCCACCTTCCTGTAACCTGGAGTACTTTATAAAGATCTATCCTTGCCAGAACTGACTAATGAACTTGCAGATCCTATTTAGTATTGAGACTTTACAGTATGAAAACAAACAAACAAACAAACAAACAAACCAAAGCAAAAAACACCCAATTTAGCAGGAGAGGTCTATGATTGAGAACTCAGCTTATTCTTCCACTATTTAATTTATTTGAGTAAGAAGAATGGCATTTGTCCTTACTCCACTAGAAGCATTTTACAGACAAAATAAACTGGGATCTCAATATATATTAATCGAAGAGAATACAGAAAAATCAAATTTCAAAACTGATCAAAACCTTATAGATTACTTGAACTAAAATCCTCATATTTAAGACTCAAAAGGAGGCTTTTATAATCACACAGCTAATGCCTGGTAGAGTTGGCACAAAATTCCACTGATTACAAGGCCAGAATTCTTTTCATTACCCAATGCTGTGAAGCCCACTATAATATAACACTTAATTATACAGGTTTAGGAATACAAGTCAAAGCAGATCCCAAATGTAATAATAGATGCTAAAACTACATATGGCAAAAGCATGCTATAACATGATTAATTTATGACGTGAATAAATTATAAAGGGATTGATTGCACAGTACTTTTCCCATTAAGGACTGTGTTGTACTCTTATATCACATGGGTAATCTGTGCTGTAAACTCTATAACACATGATCTCATTAGAATCCAAACTAAATCAGAGACATTGGGGCATTAGGGTATATAGCAAAGGTAACATACACACACACTACATTAGACTTTTGAATGTACCAGCTCTTTTAGATTTACCAACTACTCTGTAAAGTAGGTATTATTATCTCTATTTTTAAAGATAAGACTAGGGCTCAGAGATATCAAGTGTTTAAACTGTTTCATACTATTAGTAAATGACAGTTAGGATTCAAATCCACATATGTTTGGTTCTCAAGCCCAAGCTCCTTCCCAAGGGATCAAGATACCCCAGTCACCCATGTTCCTGTAAATAAATTTGACTTTATATAAGTAATCCGTTCTCTTTGAGTCTTAAATAATCTCTAAGTTCCATTCTAGTTCCAGAAGTCTTTTGGTGAGACCTCAAGTATTCAAGATTTAAAAAAAAAAAATTCTCATATATATTCTATTTAAGAATAAATTATGTTAGAGACAAGCATGCACAATGTCCAAGATATCTAGATTACTTTCTTTTCTATTTTCTCCTAGGGCTCACTCATTTAGCTAGGGTTGTCTGCATGTCGGCACCTACTGAGGGCCTTTAGTAAAAAGCAGCATATTCACACTTTCGTTATGTAAATGATGGGCAAGCTAAAGTGAGACATCTATGTGCAGGACTCTGTAAACAGCTGCAGCTTAAACAGCATTATCATAAATGCAGGCAGGAATTAGCCAGTGCTGAAAGATGAGGGCCATCAAGTGGATGGGGACTGTCTCAACTCTGCAGTAATGCCTAAGGCTGTACTTCTATCTTTGAGTTAACTAATCTTAAAAAAGTTCCTGGGTAGAAAAAACAACCCATCTCTTTGAGGCGCTACAGTATAGTGAGAAGGTCCTAGCCTAGGGACCGGGAGACTTGACTGCACTATTTACCGAGAACTTTGTGAAGATGACTTCACCATCAAGTGAGCCTCAGTTTCTTCATTTACAAAATTCAAAATTAACTACCCTCCTGCATTTACTACAGGATCGTGTATGTATGTGTTTATCTGTGTGTGTATGCAATGAAATAATAAGTGTGCAAGAGCTAAAACTAAGGGCTGACATTACTTCTCTCTAGCCTAAATGTGCCTGACACATTCATTCCCATAGATTCACTCACCTCAAAAACACAGATGAGATTTTTGTTGTTGGCTCTATCTTTTTCATTTAGCAGTCCTATGGTAAGAAAACCATGAATTTTGGTGTCATAGGGATCTGTGTTTCATCCCAGGTAAAGCATTGGCTGGTGTGGCCTTGGGTATGTTTGTTAATCTTTCTTTCCGTCAGTTTCTTCAGCTTCAAAATGGGGATAATAACACCTTGCTGGTGGCGATATTTGAATTCACAATGACATATGTAAAGAGTCTAATACAGTGTCTGGTCCACAGTGGCTGTTTAACGAATCATAGTGGCTACTGTAATTTTTTACCACCCTTTTCAAATAACCATTGACAAACAATGGGAAAAGAAAGATTCCTCTACCACCTGCCAATCCTAGCCCTGCCAGTCATCCCAGCTGTGTCACTTGTGGGGACTAGGACACATACTCAGTGCTAAATGAACATGGGAATACTACCATTTGGCCTTTCAGCTTGATCCGTCGGCCACCACTTTAGCGCTTCTGCTGCCACCCAGCAACTGCCCAGGGGAACTGCATGGATTTCAGACTAGTAGAATTTAAAGGGATAGTTATTTGAAAATTCTACAAAGCAATAAGGAAAGACTTTTTCGAAAGACTCTTCCCCAGCAATGACAATATACAAAGATATGAGGTATTAAATGCCAGATTGGGTCAAATTCAAAACTCCTGACATTGATACTTAGGCATGTCACCTTCCAAATGGAAGAATTTCTGTAAAACCATCTGGAACTTTTTTTCTTCTCACTATATCATTTATTATTATATTTTAGAGTACGTAGGTAAAACTTTCATATTATAGAATTTCATTCTGAAAGACAACTGGAAGATTATAAACTTTGTTCTCATTGCTCTACAAATGTAAAAAAAAAATTGAAAAATATAGTTAATAGATGTCTGGAGTTCATTTATGGAGAGTTAAAACTCTTAATGCCACATCTACTGTCTACCTAACTAATGCTCTATTTCCTAGATGCTTCTAAAGAACAGATTCCCCGTTTTTCGATAACATAAGAAGAAAACCTAAAAATGCTAGAACTTATAGATTTAGGTCAATGAACAACCTCCTTAGTTGTTTACCCATCTTTGAGTTCTACTCTCAGCTATGTCATGGGGCTCTTGATCACAGTTTCCCGAGGCCACAGTTTCCACACTTAGGTCAAGCATCCAATCCCTTCCATCTCTTGTTTCTTATCATTACTCTCTTTATTTGAGTATAATATTAGCACCTTGGAAGAATTTAAACACATCATAACTGTTTTGTTTTTTTTTTTCCACAATAAATATGAAGAAACAAATCCTGAACTTTGACTCTCTGCCAAGCATCCCCTGGTCCCCATGTCATTCCTCCAGATGGGTTCTCATGAAAATGTACCCAGCACAGCCCTGGGGCTCAGCCCAATCCGTTAAGCAAATCTTTTCTCACTTGACTTTAAGCTGGTGCACATAGGTAGGGTCTCCCCTTTCTTAGGTTATCTATGTCAGTGGATGTTAGTACAATCCCTAATGAAAAGGGGTCCAAAGAGTTAAAAACAAAAATAAAATAATATGTGGCTGATAAAAAGTGATTCTGAAAACCATGGGGAGAGTCAGAGCATGTGATTTCGATATCACATGTTGTTATGGAAGATGTATGTTTAGAATGGATCTTGATGGGAGTCAAAAACACTAGAGAAGACTATATAAGCAGCTGTTTTGAGATGAACGGCTTTGTAAATGTCAATTATGTCCAGTTGGTCTAATATGTCATTTAAGGATGTTATTTCCTTATTGACCCCAAATACTTGAAAATTCTTATCCAAAAAGATATTTGCACACCAATATTCATAGCAGCATTATTCAAGGTGGCCAGGATGTAGAAGCAACTTCAGATAGATGATTGGGTAAAGAAGCTGTAGTACATATATGCAATAGAATATTATTCAGATATAAGAGATGAAATACTGCCATTTGTGACAACATGAATGGACCTAAAAATAATCATGTTAAGAGAAATAAGCCAAACAGAAAAAATTGAAAACCACGATATCACTTATATGTGAGATATAAACCTAAAAGCAACAAACAACAGGACAAAAAATAGAGACTCATGGACATGGACAATATACTAGTAGTTATCAGAGAGTAGAGTGGAGGAGAGAAGGGACACTTCTCTTGACACTGAATTATCACATATCTATGCTTACATTAAATTAAGTTTGACAAATCAGTTGATTTTGCATTTATAAATATAAGGAGATATTTCATTTTGTGTGTATATATACATATATATAATATATACATATATATTTCTTACTATTGAATTGTACACCTAAAACACTGGATTTCATTAACTAATGTCATCATAAAAAGATAAATAAATAAAATAAATAAATAAACACTTTGACCCAGAAAATTAGGTTAATAGTTTTTTCACTTGTGTTTTTGCCTTCTGTCCTCCCTGCTTTTTGCTGTGTTTTTATTTGTTTTGTCTGTGTTCTTAAAAAAAAAAAAAAAAAAAAAAAAAGAATAAGATGTTAACTGGGTTGTTTCTGAAGATAGATGATCAAAAAAATAAAGCAGTTATAAAATTTAAATACTAATTTAAGTCCTAATATTCTCGTTCAGTGAAATGGAAGGAAAATGTATAAAATAAGAGGACTCTCCTCATAGAGAGAACAGAAAAGCTAAATTGATGGAGCCAACATTTAAGTATTGATTAAATTAGCAAGAGCAAAATTAAGAATGCCCTATGTCTGAAATATTTAAATTCCCTAGCTTCTCAGACTCTGTGCTTTAGATTCCAGAAAGGATTAAGCTCTTTTTCAGAGAACTGATTTCTCTCTTTAAAGCCAAATCCCTGACTTGGATTCCATTTGTGCTTCAGAATCCTGCCATTATGACACTAAAGACCAGAAGAGCTTCTCTAAAGAAATGTAGTACCTCTAACATTGATGGGTTTTCTTGTTATTCAGAGCAATAGGTTTTTGTAGAACCTCAAACTGGATGCCCTCACACTAAATACACAGTGACTATAGTGTAAGCTTTGGGGTGCTTCTCAAGCATTTCCCAGCAGGGATGAGATCCTGCCCTCTGCAGGAAGTCTTAGGCAATAACTTCCTAAGAGGTATCTCTCATTTAAATATAACCTCCTGGCAACCAAATATTTATCTAGAAGAAATTGGGAGTGGCTCTGTCCAATCAGGCACCTGGGTTCAGTCCATTACTCAAAAATAACAGGATTGAGGCATTTGAGGAACGCCTCCTCCCAAAGATTTGCTAAGAAATAGCTCAGCAATCCCCTACCATCCACCCATCCTTGTCAACACGCCTCCCTGGGCATTATGAGTGAGTGGACAAAACCACACCCAAGATCAAATCCAGGGCATTCTTGGCACAGATCCCCAAAGGCAAAGTCAAGAGCA
Organism: Pteropus alecto; assembly: GCF_000325575.1. NCBI lineage: Eukaryota > Metazoa > Chordata > Mammalia > Chiroptera > Pteropodidae > Pteropus > Pteropus alecto. The sequence goes on along the minus strand of NW_006494611.1, from coordinate 6,757,781 downwards.
TGCATGACAAAATCCTTGCCTGCTGCCTAGTTTATAAGAGTATGTGTTGTAAATTGATCCTTACTGAGGATGGTAGGTCCATAAACCCCAAGGCAATTCTGTTTTCAGACTTCGTTTCCATCCAAGCAAATCACAGTGACTTTGCTCTCTTGGAGTCTGGGTCCATTAGTCAGTGTTGCCCACAAAAGAATGATACTCAGAATCTTACATACAACCTCTTCTTTCCACACTTAGGTCAAGCATCCCACACCTCTCATCAGCCCTGACTCAAAGATCTGGTCAAACTATTCTCAGTGCTCCAATCCATCTCACACTCCACTATCTGTTTTAATCACTTACTTAGCATTTATTGAGTACACAGCAGTGTGCCACCACATATTAGTGTTGTGCTATAGGTTGTAGGGATACGAAGATGCCTAAAGTCTCTCTTCTCTAAAACTTTTATGACTTCCATTAGCAAATAAAAATATATGAGACCTCTCTATCCTGCCATTTAACACTGCCTATGAACAGGTTCTCATCCCTCTCTCCTATTCCACCACTCTCCTTAGTTTCATCACCTGGGAGATTCAACATGGTTTCAAAAACAGCTTTTCACACTTTTGTATTATCACGTCTTTTAATAATATTCTTCTCCCAGCCTATGAGTCAGCTTACTGTTTTCTACCAAAATTTATCAGTCTGTTGTCTCTTTAGCAATAATTCCCATCTTAAAAAATAATTGGCTCTTCTATGCTCCCACAACACATTTCCATCTTTCATTTAGAGTTTGTCACGTTATGTGTTATATCAAAATTAGTTTTCTATATGTTTATTCTCCCTGCGTCTAATTATATCTTAAGTATTTGAGGGTGGAACCTATATATAATTCATCACTCTTTTCCTAAAAAGATGACTAGGTCATTGTCCTCCATTTGTTGAAACACATCATTAAAACTATTACAATCAGGGTCAAGATGGCAGAGTAGGTAAACACTGTGCTCACCACTTCTCATGATCACATCAAAATTACAACTAAACTACAGAACAACTATTGTTGAGAATCCCCTGAAATCTAGCTGAACAGAAGCTCTACTGAGAACACACAAAAGACACCACCTTGAGACTGGTAGGAAGGGCAGAGACATAGACAGGCTGGTTCTACACCCATGTATGCCCTTTGAGAACCGAGAGGGATATCTGAGCTGTGGAGGTACCCCCGAAGGAGTGAGGGGGTCCCACCTCCACACCAGGCTCCCAGGACAGGGTTCCAGTTCCAGGAAGAAAAGTCCCAACAAATTCTGGCTGTGAAAACCAGTAGAGATTGTGGCTAACTGAGACAGAGAGCTGCTAGAGTCACAGACATTCCTCTATAAGGGCCCACATGTGAACTTACTCTGAAACAGACTCACTCACTCTGAGCTCCAGTGCTGGGGAAGTGGCTTGAAATGTACCGGGGACATACAAGAGAAAAACTGCATGGATTTCAGACTAGTAGAATTTAAAGGGATAGTTATTTGAAAATTCTACAAAGCAATAAGGAAAGACTTTTTCGAAAGACTCTTCCCCAGCAATGACAATATACAAAGGTATGAAGTATTAAATGCCAGATTGGGTCAAATTCAAAACTCCTGACATCGATACTTAGGCATGTCACCTTCCAAATGGAAGAATTTCTGTAAAACCTCTTGTTGAGCATCCCTAATCCTGGCACTAATAGCAGCTGGCCTCAGTTTAAGGCTTGGCCTCTGGAGGCACACCTAAGCCCAGCATCAGTGGCGGCCACCTGCAGATTGCTTGGTGGCTCATGCCAGGTGTTACCAGGAAGGGCACAAGCTGCAAATGAACTTGGCCTGAGGCAGGGCCCCTCCCAGGAGGCCCAGGTCTGCATGCCCAGTGGCCTGCTCAGTATGAGCCAGAGCATCACCAGGGCCACATTCAAGGATAACACACTCAAAGAGCAGACTGAGAAGGAACCAGAGTCCTGCTAAAGCCAATCCTACTCCATAGGATCAGCCTTTGAATGACAGCTCTGCCACTGTAATCATTGCCACTCCTCGTAACCAATCAACCCAAGGGTCAATCTCTCCCACTGATGTGCAAACAGCAACCAAGGCTCAACTACAACAAGATGACACATGCAACACATACGAGGGACACACCTGAAGCACCTGGCTCAGGTGACCAGGGAGACTGCACCACTGAGCCCCACAGTACATCTACTACATAAGGCTACTCTACTAAGATCAGGAGACACAGCAGGCCTACCTAAACATAGAAACAAACACAGGAAGGCAGCCAAAATGAGGAGACAAAGGAACATTTCTCAAAAGAATAAACAGAACAAAGCTCCAGAAAAAAAAACTAAATAAAATTGAGACAAGCAGTCTACCAGATACAGAGTTCAAAACGCTGGTTATAAGGATGCTTGATGAACTTAGAGAAAGAGTTGATGAACTTAGTGCAAATTTAACAAAGAGATAGAAAACATAAAAGCGGAAATAGAAAACATAAAAAAGAACCAGTCAGAAATAAAGAATACGATAACTGAAATAAAGAATATATTAGAGGGAATCAACAGAAGATTAGATAAAGCAGAGGTTTGAATCAACTTAGAAGATAAAGTAGCAGAAAACATCCGATCAGAAAAGCAATAAGAAAAAAGAATCCAAAAAATGAGGATAGTTTAAGGAGCCTCTGGGAAAACATCAAGTGTACCAACATTCGCATCATAAGGGTGCCAGAAGGAGAAGAGAGAGCACAAGGAATTGAAAACCTATTTTAAGAAATAGTGACTAAAACCTTCACTGACCTGGTGAAGGAAATAGACATACAAGCCCAAGAAGTGCAGAGAGTCCCAAACAAGAGGAACCTAAAGACACGTTATAATTAAAATGCCAAAGGTTAAAGACAACGAGAAAATCTTAAAAACAGCAAGAGAAAAGCAGTCAGTCACCTCCAAGAGAATTCTCATAAGATAGTCAGCTGATTACTCAATAGAAACTTTGCAGGCCACAAGGGACTGGCATGAAATATGTAAAGTGATGAAAAGTAAAGACTTAGAATGAACATTACTCTACTCAGCAAAGCTATCTTGTCTAATCTTCTCAGACATGAAAAAGCTAAAGGAGTTCATTACCACCAAGCAAGTATTACAGGAAACGTTGGAGGGGCTTCTTTAAGAAGAAAAGAAAAAAAGATAAAAAATATGAATAATAAAATGGCAATAATTACATATCTAGGAACAATTATTTTAAGTGTAAATGGATTAAAGGCTCCAATTAAAAGAAAGTGTGGCTGAATGGATAAGAAAACAAGGCCCGTACATATGCTGCCTGCAAGAGATTCACTTCATCAAACGACACACACAGACTGAAGGCAAAGGGATAGAAAAAGATATTTCATGAAAATAGAAACAAACAACAAAAAAAGCTGGAGTAGCAATACTTATACCAGACAAAATAGACTTTAAAACAAAAGCTATAACAAGAGTAAAAGAAAGACTCAGTTATCCCACTTCCAGGTATTTAACTAAAGAAAACCAAAACACAACTTTGAAGAGGCATGTGAATCCATAGGTTTATTACAGCGTTGTTTACAGTAGCCAAGATGTGGAGGATACCTGGATGCCCATCAGTGGATGAATGGAAAGAGGAGGTGGTGTACATATATAATGGAATATTACTCAGCCATAAAAAAGAATGAAAACTTGCCATCTGCAGCAACATGGGTGGACCTAGAGGGTACTGTGCTGAGCGAAGTAGGTCAGGCAGAGAAAAACAAATGCCATATAATTTTACTTACATGTAGAATCTTAAGAACAAAATAAACATACAAGCCTTGATGGAAACAAACTCATAGATACAGAGAATGTTTTGGTGGTTGCCAGATGGAAAAGGGGTTGGGGGCTGGGTGAAAAAGAAGAAAGGATTAAGAAGTATGAATTGGCAGTTACAGAATAGCTCTGGGGATATAAAGTATAGCATAAGGAATATAGTCAATAATATTGTAATAACTATGTAGCATTTCAGATGGGTACTAGATTTATCAGGGTGATCACTTCGTAAGTAATAGAAAAGTCTAATAACTATGTTGTACACTTGAAACTAATATAATATCATATGCAAATTGCAATTAAATTTTTTTTAATTATAAAAAATGATAACAAAATAAAACTATTACAACTAAACTTTGTTTTCAGGATCTGGACATAGCAATATCCAATGTAATGAGAGGGAGAAAAAAACTCAAGGAACACACAATGACTGTACTATATGAAATAGCTAAAACAACTTTTTAACTAAAAAAGTCAATGAATATTAATTACATAATGTTCTCAATTATAAGTTAGGCTTTGCATTAGAACTAGCTTCCTCTGCCTGCTGGCTAATCATCAAATATAACCCTAGATGTTTTAGGTGGCCACGTATTGGGTTTAAGGTTACTTCTCTATACATACCTACAGAGTTATCCCTCTAACTCTATACACCTCCTGCTTGGGCTGATTTCGTAGATATCATCTTGTTCTTAGGAGCATTTTAACATGTGCTTTCCCTGCTCACAGAAACAGATCCCCTACCTCCAATTAATTAGGGATTAGGCTCTCTAAAATCAACTCATCAAATTCTTATTCATATCAGAAAACAGGCTCTCGCTCTCCTTTAGTTTGTCACTAACAGGATTCGAGTTGAGTAAATGATTAACACTTCTTTCCTATTAAGCACAGACCTGTAGTTCTAATTGCCCCACTCAGAGACTCACTAGTTTCTCAGGTAGTAACTGTCTATTAGCATTTTGTAATATCTTAAAGCAGCAGTCCCTAACCTTTTTGGCACCAGGGACCTGTGCTCTTATGAGAATCTGATGCCTGATGATCTGAGGTGGAGCTGAGGCAGTGATGCTAGCACTGGGGAGCAGCTGCAAATACAGATGAAGCTTCACTGGCTTGACCACAGCTCACCTCCTGCTGTGCAGCCGGGTTCCAAATAGGCTTTATTAGTTCAGATGAGGTTTGGCTGCATAAAACAGAAAAATCTTAACTAAGGTGAACCATACATTTTATTTACTCTTGGTAAAAGAAGATCAGAGGAGAGCAGCTCAGGAATGGAAGCCTGATTCCAGATTCCCGCCTCTGCCACCCCAGGGTTTGCTTCTTGGATCCATGGTGCAAGATGGTGGCTGGAGCTTTACATCTACATTACAGGTAGAAGGAGGGGGAAGTGGAAAGGTAGAGGGGAGAGTATTTCCTTGCCTTTCAAGGAGTCTTCCCAGAGGGCTCTCCCATTTTTTTCTGCTTATATTTCCTTGGCCAGAATTTAGTCAAGTGACACACTTAGCTTCAAGAGAGTAAAAAATGGAGCATTTTAGTTAGGTAAATTGCAATCTCTGGTAACATAGGAATCCTGTTAGACTGGAAAATAGAATGTTACCTCATGCCATTTGTATTTAACAGACATTTTTCTTACTCTGAGAGCTAATATAAGTGTTAAAGACAGAATTTTCAGGATTTTAATGTAGGTGGGAGAAGGTAGAAGAAAATCGGGTCTCTTTTATTCATGCCTGAAGACACTCTACAGAGAAGATAAAAGTTGTTGCTTTTGCCTGAGTGGAAGGAGAAGATGAACCAATCATAACACAATTCTTTAGCCTGACGTAGCTCTTCAAAAGAGAATATTCACATTCTAACAGTTCCATGATTCACTTACATTCACAGACATATTAAGATTTTGTGACTCCAGCACTGTAAAGATTATGGCCTTCTCTATTCATGTATAAGTCAAAATATAAAAAATGCTAAATCAAAAAGCAGAAAATTTTCATAAATGCTGAAATTAAAAGTTTCCTTTAAGATTTATAGATTTAAAATTTTGAAGAAGTACATTAAGATTGAATGCCTGTCGTTGTTTGATTTGTCACCATATGCCTGTACTTGTCTGCCTGTTGGATAATCTAGTGTTATTGATCATTTTTCTTGGACTTCAGTTATTCTCAAGGTTTCCTATCCAGATTCACATGGAGTGCAGTAATATGTCTGTAAATAATGATTAATTTGATGAGAAAAGTACTGTTCCACATCATCTTATTTACTGGGAGTATTCAAGGAAAGAAAGGATGAGAAGCCAGTGAGTTAATCCTCAGGAAAGATAAAAGACTGAATCCTCGTTCAGTAACTTCTCATCTTACCTCCACCTAATGAAAATGCTTTGCTTTGTGTTTTTAAAAATATACCTTCTTTGGTAAGATAAACACTCTGTCCAATGGATAATCTAGTAGTCGGGCACACCTAAATGAAGAATAATTTAACTTATTTCAGACTTGGCTGAATGTTTTTAATAAAGAGATGTGAGGATGATATGATATAAAAAATATAAACTATATAAAAAATAAAGCTAGGTTCAGAGACTTTGGAGTAAGAGAAGAACAAGGGCTGTAAAAAAAGAGTAAAAAGAGAAGAAATGTCAGTTGAAGGTAAGAAAAAAAAAAAAAAAGTGGATCGAACACCTACTCCGGCCTATTTTCTCTTCTCCCAGTCTATCTTTTCCTTGGGTCTGCAAAATAAATGTACAAAAGTTCAAGTTCTGCCACCAATGTTAGACATTCCCCAAACAAAAATTGTCATTGGTTACAGTATTCCTTGACGGCTAACAAAGAGTTCTTAATGTTCTTATTTTGTGGGCACAAAACTGGAACAAACATTATAAAATTTCGCTTAATCGCTGGCCCACGAGATGGCAGAAAATTTAAAGATCATCTGCTTTAACTCCTTTCATGTTAGATGGGGGTAAATTAGGTCTCTGAGAGGGGAAACAGCTTTATTTCAAGGATGCACAGAAAATTAAAGGCTGAATAGGGGCAAAAATTCAGATTTTCTTACTCCCAGTCCAGAAGAAAAGTCTCTGTTGCATTTTTAAATAGTCACATTCATTTAACTACGATTAATAAGGACTAGTGCTCACCTTTATTAGAGTGAATGAGCTAAAAAGAGAGGTCCTCAATGCTCCCTGCTCCCCGCAACCTTTCTACGCCCACACCGATTCAAATTACCTCCCAGTACCCTTCAGCCTCCACTTCTTAATCTAAAACACTTCTCAAAAACTCAGCCGAACTTAGCAGTTCTCTTAGTTTGGAGTAAAATGCCATAGCATCAAGATGCACATCTGATTTTAATCCTCCAGATCTGTTTCCATCATCACTGATAAAGCCTTGTGTTTATATAACACCTTTCCCCGATAAGCTCAGGGTGATTTATGAACATCATCTCATTACACAATAAGTAATTATCCTAAGTGATAAGTGGGCAATTTTATTCATTTTATACACTGAATCAGACCCATTTCCCAGCAGTTCCAGAGACCATCTCACAGTTTAGAGGGAGGGCTTTCAAACTAGTTTTAAGTGTAAACCCGTCACTCCCTAGTGAATGCCAGTGAAAGTGACAGATAAAAGGAGAATTGCTCTAACTCCTTCAAAATGCCATAGCTCATCGACATCTAAATAGAAAACTCCTCTCCATGTCAGTGCCCCTCAAGCCCTTCGTATTTAGCAAGCCATGTTAGCTTGTTTACAGTTCCTCAGAGGTACCAGTTTCCCTCCCTCCTTTGCAGATATTCTTCCCTCTCCCTAAAACATTCTCTCCATAATGCCCTTCATCTTGCCAACTCTTACTCATTCTCCCAATCCCTTCCTCAGGGAAAAAAACTTCCCTGATATTTACCCTCTAGTTTAGGTTTAAATCCTGTAATAGATACTCTGATGTCCTTCATGTGGTAGGCTACTTTTCAGGCGGCCTCCGATAAATGTCTGCTTCTTGATATTCTCACCCTTGGGTGATAGCTTCCCCTGGAGTGTGAGCTGGACCTAGCAACTTGCCTCTAGTGAATAGAGTGTGGCAGTGGTGGGAAGCAGTCAATTCCACTATTAGGTTACCTAAAGACTGTGGCTTCTATCCTGCTCAACCTCTCTTGCTCTCTCGCACCGTCTCCCATGCTCCCTCTGAGAAGCCAGCAGCCATGATGTCAGTAGCCTTAGAGAAAGGCTCACGTGGTTGGAACTGTTATTTCTGGCCAACTTCCACTGAGAACCTGAGCCTTCCTACAATTACACGAGTGAACTTAAATGTGATCCTCCCATGGTTGAGCTTTGAGATGCCACAGCCTCAGTGACACCTTGCTTGAAGCTTTGGAGAAATCCTGAACCAGAGGACCTAGCTAAGCCACACCCATATTCTTGACTCAGAAACAGAGGAATAATAAATGTTTGTTATTTTACACTACTAAGTTTTGAGGTAAGTTGTTACACAGCACCTAACATGATCACACTAGTCGGTCATTTGTCTACCCTATATCTGGACAGCAATGCTCCTCATTATCTCTCTGCCCAAATTCTATTCATCCTATAAAGACCTGCTCAGGTTGCACCTCCTCCATAAGATCTTTCCACATCTCTCAGTAGATATTTTCTTTCCCTCTCCTGTGCCTATGATGCTGTTGGCTTTCCACTAGAGCATTAACCAAAGCCTGGTTAAAGCATGAGTGTGCGTGTGAGTGTGTGTGAGTGTGTATGTGTGTGCGTGTGTGTATTCCTGCAAGCCTGTGAACATCTTGAGGACAGAGTCCATGTCTTGTCACTTTGTCATGAACAAGGTCTGCCACCTCGCCAAGCTTAGAAAATACTCACTGAATTAATCAAATTACTACTTGGAAGGAGCATACCTTTAGGGGGCTACTTTTTATTTTCAGAGTGCTATGGGGAGGGCAGATTATTAAATCAGCGGCTTTTTCTTTCTTAAAGCAAAGACCACAAACCACCTTTAAAGCCAAGAAAAAGATGTGATTGGAGGGAAATAAATTGGTACCTTTAATCCTCCATTGAGTTTGGCAAAACAACAAAATGCCAGCTTCCACCAGGTTGTTTCTTTTTAATTAAAAGTTAGCTGGATTCTTTTGGAGGACTCAATTTTCTGGTCAAGTCAACAAAAAAGTAACCGATGCCGTCCTCTCCACTGCCCTCCCACCCCCACTCTTGGAGTTAGGCAATCCTTGGGGTGGCATACTCTTCAGCTGTTTGCTCTGTGCTCATAATTAGGTTGTCTAGACAGGAGATGTTGCTGGAGCAATAGAAAATATTTTACAAGGTGTTCTGCAGAACCACACTTAAAACAGTGATTAGAATGCACTGACAGACGCAAAGCCAGCAGAATCAGCCTGGGCCAGGAGCCGGTTTCACCCAGAGCAGAGCAGAGGCCCTTTGAAGCTCTTGTCTGAGGAATAGAGGCCAAATTAGAACTCTGGGTTCACAGAGCAGCTCCCTGGCCTTTGGACAAGGGGATAAGGCCGAGGTGATAGAGTAATGTCTGGGATGCCCTCCACCTGCCCTCTGCGTGCTGGCACTAAGTCAACTGTGGGGTGGGGGTGGCGACTCCTAGCTCCTGTTCTCACCAGCATCTCTACAAAGAGGATGGGTGCTGGTGAGCACCACAAGCAGTTTCCCAAGCCTCACTTTGCTTCTGCAGTATTGCCTATCCCTTATATTGTGCAGATTGCAAATTTAAAACAGCGTAAAGAGATAAATCTGACATACCTATTCTGGCAGGAAGACATTTCTTGGCCTCACCTTCCCTCTCAGACTTTGTTGGCATATTAACGTGACAACAATAATATTTTCCAGCAGAAAACTTCTTTAGAGACATTTTTCACAGGAGTAATTAAGTAGGTAAAATCATTTGCCCTCTTAGGTAAATTAAAAATTGCTGCACCAGTAGAGTAGTGCCAAAAAACAAAAACAAAAACCCTTAGAGATTTTATAAATGAGAAAATTGAGAGATTCGGCAAAGGTAGAAGACTTAATCAAGAAGGTAGTTCAGGACCCAAATCCCTAAATCTACCAGTGAACCAGTGTCTTTCTACCAAACCTATTATAAAGTCTTATATATTTTAAGTGCTTACTACAATACCAGATATTTTTCTAAGCATTTTATATATATCATCTCATTTAATCCTCAACACAGACTGATGAGGTAGATGCTGTTACCCTCTCAGTTTATAAATGAGGAAGGAGGACTAAGGTAAGGACTGTTATGTGACTGCTCTAAGTCACTCAGAAGCATATCTAGGATTGGCCCTCAGGCAGCTTTCGAAGATTAACATTGTCTATCTACACTCTACCATCTCATCAAGAGTTCAGATGAGAGCAGAAGTAAAGAGATGGGGCCCACTTATCCTCAAAAATTACAATGCATTTGAGGACAAATAGGAATTAGGTACATGACAAAGGGAGGATTTGAAATCAGAGGATCTTATGTTTCAGGCCTCGCCACCATATATTTTCATGATGAAATACAAGTCACTTGAGCACTCAGTCACAGTTTCCTCATCATTATCTATTGTGAGCATATTAAAAAAAAATGTGGAGGGAGAGAAATTGCAAGTAAATATGGATTTTTAGAACTCTTTAAGAGACAATTTAATGTATTTTAGCACTTTACAATTTACAAAGCACTTTTACATTCATCATTTAAATCTACAATGACCTATGAGTTAGACCTGGAAGAGATTTTTATTATTGACATTTTATAGATTGGAAATTGAGAGCCCGAGAGTTAAATTGTTCAAATTCAAACAGCAAGAAATTGGTGTGGTTAAGATTAGTTATAGCTTTAACCTTTAACCTTATGCTTACCTCTCATAGAAGCTTAGTCTTCCCTTCCCTCCTTCATTTTCAGAATTATGAAAATCGATTTTTAATTAAAATCCGGGAATGAATCCAATTATGATAGAAATAAGATTTGGGTTCCCATCACAGGTAACGAACGACAACAAAAGATATGTACTAGCAATTAGTTACCCTAGAGCAGGGGTCCCCAACCCCTGGGCCATGGACTGGTACCAGTCTGTGGTCTATTAGGAACTGGGCCACACAGCAGGAGGTGAGCAGCAAGCGAGCCAGCAAAGCTTCATTTGTATTTGCGGCTGCTCCCCAGCACTAGCATCGCCGCCTCAGCTCCACCTCAGATCATCAGGCATTAGATTCTCACTGGAGCACCGATCTCTGGTGCCAAAAAGGCTGGGGATCACTGCCCAAGAGGATAAACTAGGCCTTTTACTGTTCCCTGGTTATGTCTCTGGGAAATGCTCTAATCCAAAGGAAATCTGGCTTCGTCTCACAAATAAATGATCCACGGCCTTTAGCTTTCTCTTGCCGTCGCTCTCTCCCTTCAAATTAAGCCAAAGGCAAACAGTGAATGAAACAAAACAATTCTGTTTTGTAAGCACCAGTATGTAGGATATGCTGGCACATGTTCTAAGTTCCAGTAGTCCTCTTCATGGCTTCTTAAGAGAAGCAGAAGCTACATTAACAGAAGTCTTCACTCGGAGAGACATAGAAGAGGAAAGAAGAAGAGAGAGGATAAAAAAAACAGGAAGATCATAGAGAAAGAGGGAAGGGAGTGGAAGGAGAGAGAGAGAAAAAGAAGTTAAAATATTATTTATCCAAAGAAAATAATACCGGACAGAGAATTGGAAAAATTGATTTTGAAATCCAGTTCTAACACTAATTAGCTGATGGCTCCTGAAACCCTGAACCTCTTTTGGTCTCATTTGTCTCATCTCTAACATGTAGTCAATCAGTGCTACTTATTCTTGGGATTTGAAGGTCATATGGCACAGAGGAGGTAAAAGCTCTTGGTCAACCATGTCAGCATTACCACTACACCTAGCGGGTGCTAATGTTAAATCATTGCATCTTCTTATGACAAGGGAATTTGCTTAGACTGCCGAGCTTTCTTCTGGAGTCAGCTTATAATTATTTAGCAGCTGATTTTCTCTTGCCTCTTCCTCCGTTCTCTGACTACTGCCGCCTGACCTCTGATCTTGCTGACTTAATGCCCAACCAAGAAGGGCCAACTGCCTTGGAAATAAAGATAACAATCAAATTAATCTACTTAGTTTTGTATTAACAAAAGCTTTTATCTGGGAGAGAATCAGAACTTGTTAACATCTGATATCTACCAAGCATATTACGAATTGCTTTCAAGCTATCTCATTAGAGCCTTATAATAAGACTGTTAATGAATCAGAATGACAATTAATATGCATGATCTTTGATAGATGAGGAAACAAAGTTAACAGTTGTAAAACTGGGACTGAAACCCAGGACTCTTCTCTTAGTCCAGAACTCAACTATGAAAGTTTGCTAAAAAACCGAGCAGAACATAAACTACCCCTTCACCACATTATGTTCCGACCTCCAGGGGCCCAGAGAAAGCCCTTTAACATTTAACAGCATGCCAGCTGCTGGCACAGGCTTTCTCATTCTAACTCCAGAATGCAAATCTGGATAAAGCTACACAAGTTAATTAGGAGGGCTGGAATTGCATCAACTCTTTGTGGTAATAATTGAGTGCCTCATGGGAAATAAAATAAAATATGCCATAAAAAATGAACTTAGTCTAGTAAAATTAATGAAAGAAGGGAAGTAAAGGATGAGAGAATGAGGAAATAGTATGAATAGGCAGATTTGTTATTTTTTAGAATGGAGGTTTAATATACAATATTTAAGATGACACATCAAGTGGAAGCATATTACTTAAATTAGTAACCACTGAGGTAACTAATAATGATACTAATAAGCTACTTTAAAAAATGAATGATAGACAAATAAACTACTTTAAAAAATGAATGATAGACAAATTTTAAAAGAAAACAAAATAGGTGGGTTGTTAGTGTAAATAGGTTTATATTAGGAAGTCAATAGATAAGATTTTAAAAAGATAGGATTAAGAATGCTATGTTAAGTTATATACACTTAGAATCACCAGTAGAAAAAGGTAGACTATAAACCTTGTTAAATATACATATATATATAATATATACACACACACACACTCAATGAAAAGTAAAGGAAATATGGGAAATACAATATATATATTTTTTAAAAATACAATAACATAAAAATCAAGATGGGAGAACTAAGGCCATAACTGTTGCATCAATATGTGTAAATAGGTTAATATTACCAATTAAAAGAAAAGACCCCCAAGTCAGATCACAAAGTAAAATTCAATTATATCTAGGTGATTATATAGATATATATTCAATAAAACTGTTAATGAAACAGAATGACACTTAATATGAATGGATCTTTGACAGATGAGGAAACAAAGTTAACATATAATATGTTTAATTATATCTATATACAAGAACACATCAAAAGACAGCATATTCTTGTTAAAACCAATAAAATTGGTTAAGTTCATTAACAACAAAGAGAGAGAATGCTTAATATATTTAATTATATCTATATACAAGAACACATCAAAAAACAGCATATTCTTGTTAAAACCAATAAAGTTGGTTAAGTTCATTAACAACAAAGAAAGAGAATGAAGCTTGTCAATATTAGAAAAGAAAAATATTTCACTAAATATCTTATAGACATTTAAGGGATAATAATAGAATCTGAACAACCTGATGCTTTCAAATACAACTTAAATGAACTTAGCATATTCCTTGAGAAATTAACCAAAATCAATACAAACCAAAGAAAAATTATAAGTAACTCAGTATTTACTTTTTAAAAAGTAACTTTATTATCAAAAACTATCCCACAAAGAAATCTCGGGAATTACAAGATTTTCCTTATAAATTCTTTCAAATATTCAAGGAAGAGATAACACTATTCAGAAACAAAATCTTTTAGAAAACAAAAGAGGAGAGAACACTTTTCAACTTGTTTTATAAGACCAGCATAACCCAAATACCAAAACATTACAAAGACATTTACAAAAGAATGAAAATAGTAGACTAATATTCCTCATGAACATAGACACATAACTCTAATAAAATATCAGAAAACCAAATCCATGAATGTATAAAAAGGATAATATACCATGACTAAATGTGTTTATCTTAGAAATGGAAGGTTGATAGAATATTTAAAAATCCTAATAAAAATAAGTTTTTTAAAAAAAAACTTGGCAAGCTGCTGAAAAAATAAATATAAACTCTAAAAAAAGGATGTATAAGAGGGGAGTAACTGTACCTGTTATTAAAACATAAATAAAGGTTATAAGAATTAAAGCTATTTTGTACACTAATAAACAGATAAATGGAGTGCAATGGAGAATTCAGAAGTAGAAACAAACATGGTAGAGTACATATGATAAAGGAAAAAAGATAGAGGATCAAATAAATGATGCTAAGAAATCTAGCCTGCCATCTGGATAAAAAAAACAGCTGCTTGCATATCTTTTTATTTACTGAAGGTAAATACTAAATGAAACATAAATATAACTTTCTAAAAATAAAACTATAAAGACACAAGATGAAAACTTGGAAATATATTTTATAATTTCAGTGTATAGAAAGAAAGTTTTTCTCAAAAAGAAATAAACTTATAAATTTTGAAAGATAGATAAATTTGATAACCTAAAACTCAAAGTAAAAAATGGCATTATAAAGTTAAGAGAACTGTGACAAACTGGGGGAAAAAATATTTGCAACATGTATGGCAGGCAGAGGATCAAGTTCTTTTATATATAAGAAACTCTTACAAATCAATAAGAAAAACTTAATTATCCCATTTTTAAAAATGAGCTATGGTCAAAATAGTTCACAGAAAAATAAATAAAATGTCTTTATAACATAAGAAAAACAACCTCAAGTTCCTTCAAATTTTTGTGATAAAAATTAAAACAAAAATAAGATATTTTTCTTTATCTCACTGGCAAAGCAAGAGTTTCATAATACACAATATTGGTAAAGATGTGTCAAAAATGATATTCTTACACTCCATGGGAGCATAAACTGGTGTCAGCCATTTAGAAGGCAATGTGGCAATATCTATCAGTTAAAATTCATGTGACTTATGACCTAATTCACTTACAAAAATTATGTTACAGGTACACTTGCACATCTGTACAAAGTCCTATAGACAAGGATATTTATAGTATCATTTGTAGTAGAAAGATAAAAATAAATATCCATTAATGAGAGGCTGGATAAATGGGTTAGGCTTAAAATAGAATATTCTGCATTATTAAAAAGACTGAGCTATATCTATACCTGATTATATAATAAAGTTTCCAAGGTATATTACAAAGTAAAACAGCTTGAGGCAAAACAGTTTGTGACATGTATACGATTGAGTAAAATAATTAGTGATAATTTGTGTGCAGATATAAACTTACAAATGTGTACAAACACGCAGACATATATATATATGTATATATATATTCACAAAGACATTTCTATTCTTGTATATTTATGGACTATTTCTTTAAACACACACACAACACACACACACACACACACACACACACGAAACGGCAGACTATTGCCTATGGAGATAATCCTGGAGAACTGAAAATTTGGGGTAAGAGAAGTAGGTCCTGAAAATAAACATTTTCTGTGATGGTTAAATATATGTTTATGATGAGCATACGTTATTAGAAAATCTCATCAATTCAAAAAGTCGGTGAACTAAATCAATTGGTCACTTCTTGCATTCATGAAAAGAGTAAATAAAAAATAGGTCTTTGATATGGTATGCTGTATATAAGAAAAACCAATCACTTGACTAAGCTCTACTTTTTTAGTATTTTAGAAAGATTTTTCTATTTTTACTATGTGCCAGGCCCAATGCCAGGTGCTTCTAGGATGCCTCTCCCCCCCCCGCAAAATATGGTACCTGCCTTCAATAAGTTCACAGTTCAATGGGAAGAGCTCGCATTCAGAGGTCAGAGGAAGTTTGTTGTCTTTATGACTTAGATGTAAGATGTTAGATCAAAATATCTCTTTTTGAAATCACGACAAGAATTTACTCAGTCCAGCAACCCTCCTTTGTAGAATTCACCAGGTCTCTTGGTAACTGTCAATATCTCTGAGACAGTTATTGTCTCCTCCACTAAGTCATCAGGGAAGATCTCAAAAAGACTTCTTTTAAGAAGAGTTATTAGCCATTGAGCTTTACAGAATAATTTTAATTCCCTGAATAATTTTAATAATTAAAAGCATCAATTTTTTTTCCACCTCCACTCCTTCGATCTTGCTGTTCTTTTTGTTTGAAATGTTCTTACACTTTTGTTCCCCTTCTTTGGCTAACTTCTATCCAATCTCAGATATTGGCTCAAGTGCTTCTCCAGGAAAGCCTTGCTGATTCTCTGCCACACAAACATTTCTCCATGATCCCACAGATCTTTCCATCTTACATTTGACCATTTAGGTTATCTTATTAAAGTACAAATTTACTTAAAATGTTATCTCTGGTGTCTGACATAGAGGAGAGACTCAATAGTTGATAAATTCAACTGTAGAGCTTCCCTGTTCCCCCTTGGGTTCTCCCAGCTTACAGTATGGAACTGAATTTTGTAACTCTCCCCCACTGCATCACTTCCTCAAGTCTGAAACATCATTCTTACTTGTCCAGTGACATCCCAGGGAAGGCAAACTTGCCCAGGCAGATGCGATAGACAGCACCCAGGGGAATCCGCTGCAGCTGCACACAACTGAGCATGATGAAGTCATATTTGCAGATCAAGAGATTCTTGTCTGTGACCAGCAAAATCCTCTCCTTCTCATTGTTCCAGTGGTCTATCCTGTAGAAATCACCATGGAGAAGAAAAGTTGATGGCATAATTTTTCCAGGTTAAAGATAATGGCATATACTTAAACATCTCTACTAACACAAAAGATGGTGAGGTTTGATCATTCAGAAGAAAGATGGGCTGAGGAATACCACCTCCTCTCTCTCAGTCTGGCTCCTTGACCAAGGTAGGAGGGAAGGTCAAAGATCACAGGTAAGTGTTCTATGGCCACAGAGCTCAATGATTACTACTGATGATGGATCCTTAGGGAAGCAGCAAGTTTATATCAAGTTGGCAATCGATTGATTCATGCTCCTCCATATCTTCCCAGTTCTCTAGGAAAACATCGTGGAGCACATATTCCTCCAAGGATAAGAAAAACATCTCTGTTCTAACACAATCTGCACCACAAACTTTACTTACTATGCATTAGTTTATGTTAATCTCCAAAGGTCACATTGCTAACTGGAGATAAAGTGCAGATTTGAACATAGGTCCACTGATTCCCAAGCCATCACTATTTCAAGTTCATCCCATCATATCCTTGTGATAGAAATACAGTGAAATAAGTGAAGTAGGATTTTTATGAGCCAAGGACAGCTAGACACTAGATAAGTGTTTCCTAAATTTATTTGCTTCCCACTTGAGGGCCTTTCAGGGCATACATGGAAAAATTCTAAGAGTTAAAAGTCTCTCCAACAGAGGGAACAAAAAGGAATCAAAACAATGGCTTCTGGTTAAAAGAACAAGAGTGTGGTCTATAATTCTTCTCACTCACAGCACTTTTACTGTCTGTTTACTATAGTCTTTAGTATATAGCACTTCATGACTTTTATTAGAATTGTCTTAGTACATGTTTAGTCTTCCCTAAGAAACTAAAAAGGATGATTTGTGACTGACTCTTATCTGAATCTCCACTATACAGAGTCAATCTAATGCAAAGATAGTATAGGCGTTTCATTCCTCTCCATGCAGAGTAACCGCAAGGCTATTTTTAAAATACAAAAGGCATGATATCACTGCCCATTCACTTTATGAAATAGACTCTTTTTGTTCTGAAGATCAAATCCAAGTTGCCTAACTGAACTATACACCCCTATATGGTCTGGCTTCTAGAAACCCAGCATCATCTCACAGCAGGCTAAGAAAACTCATTGTGCAAGTCATGGTTCAAATGCCTCATCCAAAGAGGAATTCATTAACTCTCACATGCACTTGACCCCCTATTATACTCTAAAAGCATCCTGACTCTTTTTCCTTTGTGGAACTTATTGCTGCTTGTAAGGAGGAATTATATGTAAAATGTTTAGTAACAAGTACCATATGGACACTGACAGATGAGAATGAACACAAAGTACAGAAGGTAGGGCAAAGCCAAAAAGTATGGGCTAGTATCATCCGTGTGTGTGTGTGTGTGTGTGTGTGTGTGTGTGTGTGTATTCTATGAGGGCGGAGACTATGTTTGTTGGGCTACTCATTCTATGCAGTTCCTGTTAAATAACCTACACTAAATAAATATCTGTAGAATGAATAAATGAGTGCCAATTATAATCATTTTGAAGAAGTCAACTGGTTGAGAGCAGGAGTGGAAACTTCTAGTTCTATTACTCACTAATTCTGAAAGATCAGACTTTAATCGGTCTTTGGTTCATGTCCCTTATCTGAGAAATAGAGACAATACTAATATTCACCTCATAAATTTGGGGAGAGAATTAAGGAGTATGATTCTCAATCAGTGTTTTATAAATTAACTGTTATTATCACTGGCAGAGACCTAAGTCACTAAGCAATTGGGTAATCCAAATATATGCCAATCCTCAGTATAATCTAAAGACAGACAAGCAAAAGAAAGATAGGAGTTAAATCAATGGGAAGAAGAACAGGAGGAGACAGGAGAGAAAAAGGAAAAAGCAAGAAAGAGGAAGAAGCAGAAGGAGGAAACCAAGGATGAGATCATTGATGGAGGTCCTATTGTATGTCGACTGTTACGTATTTATAAGTAACATTTCCCCACAACTCATTGAAGAAAGCCATATTTAAATTCCCTCAGCTAGAATATGCTGGTAGAGTCAGTGGTAAGTCAAAAGGTTCTGGTTTAAATTTTGTTTCTAAGGTTTCCATCCACTCCAACAACACTGTGATACTCCATTCCTACTCCAATGAGAGATAAGGGAATTCTTGATGATCTGTTTAACACTCTCAGTTTTAGTCAGAAAGAGAAAGGAACTCTGAAATGTCTTATCAGATATCTACATAAATTTCTCTAAATAGATTGCATCTACTTAGCAGCAAGTTATAAACTGCTGCCTAATAAACCAGACTTGTTTTTAGTCTGAAAAAACTGCAGCTTTTGGTTGAATGGTTTTACTGAAAATGTCAGCGCTCCATAATGAGATTTATTTTAAAAGGTAAAGGATTCGGGAAAAAAAGAGAATTCTTTTTAGGAACACAGAGTACTCTGCTGTGACACAGACTCTGCATAATTTACATGTTGGGAAAGTCTGAATTCAAGTAAACATGCAGGCTTATAAATAGTTGGGGGCCACCATCTCGAAATCCTAGGTGGTGTTTTTATTTATTTAGACTTCAATCACACCCTTTTTTCCCAAAGAATTCATGGAGAAAACATGAAATTTCATATGCCTAATATTAATATAATTAAAGTTTGGTTGGTGATAATATCCAGGACAAATATAGGAATAGAAATAGCAATATTACATTTGTACAGCTTGTGGAGCTTTACAAAGCCCTTGAACATCAATGTCCTCGTTGAATCCTCACAGCAACCTTTTGCATTAGATATTATTACCCTCATTTTAAAGACCAGGAAACTAAGGTCCAGAGACTCTTAAAATAACTTGTCCAATGTTTTATACCTAGCAATCAGTAGTGCAGGAACCTGAAACAGGTATCAAGATACCAAATCTACCCTTAAGTTTGGCTTTCTCCCCATTACCACCCGCCTCCAAACAGAGGACCCTTCATCGTGATGTGAAAATGTGGTAGAACCCACCTGTGGAAAGAGATGATGTGATGATATGTATCACTTCTCTCTGGGAATCCACTCCCCAAGACAACACTCATGACTATCTCTTCCAAACCTTGTCCTCATACCGTGTTTCCTATGTTTGGGAAGAGCCCTCCTTTCTTCCAGGTGTGCAAGCCAGAGGTGTAGGAGTCATTCTGGCTCATCCTATTTTCTCACCTCACACGCCCAGTCTTAGACATTTACTCCCAAAATATCTCTCAACACCATCTACTTCTCTCCATCTCAACCTTTACCATCCTGATTCAGTCTTTCCTCATCTCCCACCTGGATTATTGCAGTCACTCTCTCACTAGGTTTGGGCTACTAGTCACTTATAGCTGCCTTACCTACATCTGCTCTTGTTTCCTTCCAACCATTTCACCAGACTGCAATGATGTGGACCTTTTGAAAAAACAAAGCTTGTCTTCACCCTCCCACTCTGGCTTAAAACACTTCAGCAGGTCCCCAGCATTCTCATGAAAAATGACAAAAATTCTTCACCTGGTCTACCTACTTCTACAACCTCATTACAGGCCAAGTCTCTTCACTCCATTCTCCTTGATTTCCTTTCAGTTTCTTGTATTCACCATGCCCATTTCTACTAACGGGCCTTTGAACAAACATGCTGGTTTCTCTGCTGGCAATGTTCTCCCTGATCGTTTTTACCTAGTTAACTTCTAGAGTGGTGAGCATTTACGACTTCCTCAGGCAAGTTTTCCCAGACATCTGTGACTACTTCTCTTCTTTCTAATATACATTTTCCTAGCACTTCACTTTACTCCTTCATAGTACTTATCCCAGATACAATTTTATAGTTATTTCTATGACTATCTAAGTAATGTCTGTTTCTTTTTCTTATTGTGAACTCCACAAAGACAGAGTCAGTTAGCGTTGTGTCTCCTAAGTTATAGGTGACTAAAAAAAATTTCTGAAATGAATTAATAAAAATTGAACAATCCTTGCGCTATGCAAGCTATAAGCCTTGGCTCATGATGTTTGGAGAACCCTGTCTTCAGGTTTACATTGAAATCGTCTCCCATTAAATAGTACATTTTCAAAAAATAATCAGTAACATTGGGAAGATGTGCATGCCATAAGTGAGAAAGAGCGGGATACAAAATATTACCTTCAGTACACATCTGATTTTGTAACAGCAACAACCACCACCACAAAATACATAGATCAAAACATTAACACGTTATTTCTGAGTGGTGGGATTTCAAGGGACTTTTATTTCTTTTCATACTTTAAGTAGCCAGAGTTCAATTTTTTACAATGAAAAATATTTTTTATATTCTACTTTTATGATAAAAGATATTTTCTAAATAATAAATCCTCCCCATCTTTCAAGTTCCCACTTTAAATGCTATCTGTTTCATGCAGCCTTATCTTCATCATCCTCACCCCCAAATGGATGTCATCTTTCTTTACCTTTAAATACACACAAGCCTTTATCAGTGCTTCAGGTGTGGCTCTAGGCACAATATTCTCTGTATGACAATGATATCTGTGCTTGTCCTGTCATTCCCCCAATATTTGATGTAGAGATGGGACCTAGTGCTATTTGAGCTTCCTCACTGTGCTCAATACAGAGCCAAAAGAGAGAGCAAAGTCTTCGCAAATGAGCATGGAATAGAAAACTAGAACCATAAGATTCATTTCCTCGGTTTTAAAAGCCAGTTTCTCCCAGGAGAGAATTTGCCACATCTCCTCTCACCATCACTGTTCCTCAGCACTAGCATCGTTTCCTTACTTGACGGGAAGGGGACCCTGTTTCCCCAACATATGAGGAAACCTGGGAGTTCCGTGAGATTTGCAGTTTCCTGGATGACAACAGTTTCGCCAGCAGAGGGCAACAGCGAACCAGCAATGACAGGCAGGACCTGCCTGAGCAAATTTCCAGAACCGCCACCCCCGACCGCCCAGACCCTCAGTTACTAAAACCATCCCAGATGCCTTCCCAAGGGCCCCAGCCCTATTCCTAACAATACTTTCAGTTGCTCTTTAAAGGCAATGTCAAGTCAATTTGTGGTTTAGAAATGATTTTCCTCCAAAAAAGATTATTTTTCTAATATTCCCCTACACACATACACACATGCGCGCACACACAAACGTAACATACCACTCAGCAGAGAATCTTCCCTGTTAATGAATAGAGTGAGCTTACCTCATTTACAAATCAACCTTCCTTTGTGTGACCCGCAGCCTCTTAACAGAGCCCAGCCCCTGAAGGAGGAAGACAGTGTCTTGGCTGGCTAGGAATCGCCCAGGAGAAAAACACTGAATCATTCATTCCACACATATTCCCTGAGTACCCACTGGGTTTCAGGCCCTGAAGAGAATCCAGTTTGGGTTTGCTTTTCAAACACAAACAGATGAAAAATGCATGGTGTTGAAGCAAAGCAATTTCCCTCCCCCTGAGTTAAGTGAAGCCTTATAAAACCTTTAGCTAAATAATCCACATGCAATTCTTTTAATCATTTGGTTACTCTTTTCCTGGACTTCTTCAATTTGTTTAAAATAGGAGACCCTACAAGTAAACACAGTATTCTAATAACAGTTCGATGACCACAAACTTTCCTTATTCTCAGATCCCCTGACTTGACTTCCTGTGGTTCATATTTTCTCCCTACCACCCTATGCAGCCAGTTGTGTACCAGATTCCATGCTAGCTGCTGGGAACACTGAGAAGAGCATTGTGCTCTTAAGGGATACACAATTCTGTAAGATGTGAGGTAAGATCACATAGAGAAGAGCTAATGTGGCACCCAAAGGTGAGATGAGACTTTATAATAGTAACACGAGACCACAGATCCCGGTGTCCAGATTCCCAGTGCATTGCCCACAGGGCTGAGAAACACGAAATCCAGGCATCTATTTGATGTTCTTGAAGAAGGCACTCATCAACACTTCATTTCCTGATGTTTGGTGATCATCTCAATATTGGAAAAGGACAAGTTGCAAAGCACAAATGATTCTCT
Source organism: Pteropus alecto (assembly GCF_000325575.1). Taxonomy (NCBI): domain Eukaryota; kingdom Metazoa; phylum Chordata; class Mammalia; order Chiroptera; family Pteropodidae; genus Pteropus; species Pteropus alecto. Next base: position 6,735,214 of record NW_006494611.1, on the reverse strand, counting down.
GGAATGTACACAAAAAAAGGTTTCAGGAATATTTATTCATTTCTTCAACACTTCTTTGATGTGTAGTATAAGACAGACAGAATGTCCACATAAGACATAGATAGGATGGACCTGGAAATACCCATTTATGTATCCACAGAGTCTGCTTTGTTTTTTTTTCCTGAGTAAGAGAAGTTCTACCATGAAGTTTCATACTGTTGATTGCAGAAAAAAACAGTGGTCAATTTGTAGAAAAAAGCAATGGTCAGTTTTTCCCTTGGAAAACAAAGGGGTTTGTGAGTTCTTAAAAAATAATAATAACTACAAACAA